>NW_028283615.1:617500-937830 GCF_059441095.1 Idiotropiscis lumnitzeri
TTTTATTATTATTATTATTATTATTATTAGGGCCTGAGCAGCGACCGCTGCGAAGTCCCTGTTGTTTTTGTAGAAATTATTATTATTATTATTTTTCCGATTGTACGATTGCATTTTTGACCCCCGAAACATGCACAAAAACTCACCAAACTTGGCAGTCTCATCGGGCATGGCGAGAAATTTGATATTTTAACGTCTAATATGAACAGGAAGTGAGTTATGAATTTTTGAAAGTCCGACTTTTGCCCTTTTTTGCATGTTTACAGGGGTCATTCTTTTGCACCCTGATCCTAAAGGCTTCATCTGATTGCCTTAAAATTCTGTCTGTAGCATCTTAAGACCTGGGACAAACACTGGGGCTAAAATCTTTTGTTTCCGAAATACTATATGACGGGGGCGGGGCTTCAAAGTTTTCACTTAAGATTTCCTTCGCCGCAATGGACAAAATGCTTAATAACTCTCCTGCACATGCTGCTAAAAATCCAAAACTTCACATATACATAAAGAGTCAGTACCTGAAGACATCTATATGTTTATATTCTGTTATACACCTTGCGCCAATCAATATCATTTTTTACATTTTGACGTACTGCACGGTGCCCTTTTAACGAATCCGATTGAAAATTGGCTAGAAAAGACTCAAGACATTGATCTTACTCTATCCCTATTTTTGTGACTTCCCTTCGAAGGGCGTGGCTATTGCGGTGCCGCAGAGTCTGATTATTCTCCGTGGCAACAAAAGTTCCTGCAAAATGATTCAGATGATCCACCTTCTCGAAATTTTTCACATTTGAGGATATTCAGGCCCTGAAGACGGCTGCCAACTTATTTTTGATCGCAGTGGTAGCGCCACCAACTGGTTAAAACAAATACAAATTATTTTCGTTTATGTTTTTCTCCGGGCAGGTTAACAAAATCTACCTTATATTTGCTCGGATGAGTGTTTAGGCCTTGAGGATGTCACAATACGAAAGTCTTTCGCCTTCTTCAGAGTGTCACATGATGGTGTCTTGTGACCCGTCTTTATCAGCTGATGTTCCATGAGGGCGTGACTTACCTGTCACAAGAATGAAGGCAAGTCACGCCCCCCGCTGTCCGTTCGCTCCGCCAAGATGCTGCTCCAGGTGGTAGAGAGGATGAAGGCTCCCTTGTCTCTGTTCATGGTTTTTATGCCTCGCTTGCAGATCTCAATGGCCTCTCTGATCCAGCGCTGTTGTTTGTTCTCTTCGGTGCGGATGACCCTGCCCTTCTCCCGGTCCATGATGTGGTTTTCCCTTTTGCAGTGGTCAGTGATTGCTGATTTGTAATGTTCATGTTGTGCTTGTTCTTTTACTGCTATGATTTTTCATTTTTTTGACAGGTAATTCACACCCTCATGGAACATCAGCTGATAAAGACGGGTCTCAAGACACCATCATGCGACACTCTGAAGAAGGCGAAAGACTCGCCGAAACATGTCAGGTAAAAAATTAACCTAAAACATAATTGTCTGCTTTTAATGAATCTGTCAAATATCAATAATAAGAAGACAAAATGAACCTAATACAAATAAATGAATGCTTAATAACTCCCCTGCACATGCTCCTAAAAATCCAAACCTTCACCTGTAAATAAAATGTCCCGACCTGAAGACATCTTAATGTTATTATTTTGTTATACACACAGCGCCGCCAAGTGGAATAAAAAATTTGTTTTTATTTTAATTTTCACGTACTGCACGGTGCCCTTTTGACGAATCCGACTGAAAATTAGTCAGAAAAGACTCAAGACAATGATCTTACTCTGTGCCGAATTTTGTGACGTTTTGGCAAAAGGCGTGGCTATTACGGTGCTGAAAAATCCGATTGTACTTTGTGGCAACAAAAGCTCCGGCAACATGACTCAGATGATCCTATCTTCTCAAAGTTGTACACATTTGAGGATACTTCAGCCCTGAAGACATCTACCAACTTATTTTTCATCGTAGTAGTAGCACCACCAACTGGTAAAAGCTAATACAAGTTATTTTCTTGGATGTTTTTCTCCGTGCAACTCAACAAGGTCGCCCTCATATATGCTCGGATGACTGTTTCGGCCATGAGGATGTCACAATACGAAATTCATCCTTTTTCGTGAAAAGTTGTGGGAGTGGCATTGCACTGTTCGGCAATAAAACAACGCTGATTATGAGGTTCTAAATATGAACGACAACTCGTGAAACTTTACACACACATCAGGCAGAGCAAATTTATCAATATTTTATACGTTAGTTGTGCAGCTTTTTTGAAATGGCTCGCCATGGCCCTCGAGAAAAGTTAAAAAAAGAATAGAATAGAAATAGAAATCCCTTTATTGTCATTGTACTCAAGTGTGCAACGAGATTAGAGGGCTCCCCTCTCCAGTGCAATACAACAATAATACAGACAATATATAAATTAGATAAATAAATAAGACAGTGCAATGGAATTCAGTACTGAATAGGGCATATAGAAACACATCACAATGCTGTTTTGCAAGGTTAGGGTGGTCTCGTGTGTGTGTGAGAGTTCAGTATGGAGATGGCTCTCGGAAGAAACTGTTTCTCAGTCTATTGGTCCTTGATTTGATGCATCTGTAGCGCCTGCCAGAGGGCAACAGGTCGAACAGGTGTGAGTTTGGGTGGGTATTGTCTTTGACGATGTTGAGAGCCCTTCTGAGGCACCGGGCGGTGTAGATGTCCGACAGCGAGGGGAGAGGGCAGCCAATAATCCTTTGCGCTGTTTTGACTGTCCTCTGGAGCCTCACTCTGTCCGCCTCAGTGCAGCCGCTGTACCAGGTGGAGACACAGTACGTCAGCAGGCTCTCGATGGACGAGTGGTAGAAGGCCAGCAGCAGCTTCCTGTCCAGGTTGAATTTCCTGAGGACTCTCAGGAAGTGCAGACGTTGGCGGACCTTCTTTACCACTGCTGTGGTGTTGTGACTCCAAGAAAGGTCATCAGAGATCTGTACTCCCAGGAACTTGAACGTGTGGACCCTCTCCACACACACGCCTTCGATGCAGAGGGGGGGCGGCAGCGTCTTGTTCCTCCTGAAGTCGACGACAATCTCCTTTGTTTTAGCAGAGTTAAGGTGCAGTCTGTTGTCCTTGCACCAAGTTGTCAGTCTCCCTACCTCCTCTCTGTAGGCTGTCTCGTCACCTTCCGAGATCAGACCGACCACTGTCGTGTCGTCAGCAAACTTGACGATGGTGTTGTTGCCGTGGGCCGGGCTGCAGTCGTAGGTGTAGAGGGCGTACAGGAGAGGGCTCAGCACGCATCCTTGGGGGGAACCGGTGCTCAGCATGAGGGTGGAGGACGTGTAGGGGCCGAGCAACACAGTCTGGGGTCTGTTGGTCAGAAAGTCCTTAATCCAGATGCGTGTGAGGGCAGGGAGGCCGAGAGTGTCCAGTTTGGCGACGAGGATGTCTGGGATGATCGTGTTGAATGCCGAGCTGTAGTCCACAAAGAGCATCCTTGCATAGCTCCGCTGTTGTTCCAGGTGGCCCAGCACAACATGCAGAGCAGCCCTGGTTGAGTGTTTCACCTCGCTTTTTGTAAATTTTATGGAGTACAGTGAACCCTCGGTTATCGCGGTTAATGGGGACCGAGACCACCCGCGAAAACTGAAAATCCGCGAAGTAGCGGCGCACCTTCAAAAATGCTTAAAAAAAAAATACAATATATATAATAAATATATAAATATATATATATATATATATATATATATATATACGGGGAGAGAGAGAGTGAAATTCATGTTATAACAAAAAAAACAAATTATTATTAAAACGTATTATTTTTTTATTCCCCAGCCATTCTTTTTGTATTTATTTAATTACTCAGACTTTTACCTGCTGGTACGCCGTCTGGTGTGCCCTGTGAAATGAAATGTGCCATTCTTTATTTATTTATTTATTCATTTATTCATTCATAACTGACAGCTTCGCGCTCCGCTCGTGCCCGGGCGGAAGAGGTGCTCCAATTCGGCTTAACTGTGACACACGCCCACCCTCCTCCCCCGGAGCTTCCATTCGGTTAAACTTAGGGGCCGCTTGGCACCGCCCGTGCCCGGGGAAGGTGCTCCTCTTCGGCTTACTGTGACGCGAGCATGCCCGCCTCCTCCGGAGCTTCCATTCGGTTAAACTTAGGGGCCGCTTGGAACCGCCCGTGCCCGGCGAAGGTGCTCCTCTTCGGCTTACTGTAACGCGAGCATGCCCTCCTCCTCCGGAGCTTCCATTTGGTTAAACTTAGGGGCCGCTTGGAACCGCCCGTGCCCGGGGAAGGTGCTCCTCTTCGGCTTACTGTGACGCGAGCATGCCCTCCTCCTCCGGAGCTTCCATTCGGTTAAACTTAGGGGCCGCTTGGCACCGCCCGTGCCCGGGGAAGGTGCTCCTCTACGGCTTAACTGCCACGCACGCCGGCCGGAGCTCTGGTACGGTCCGAACCGCGCGAAACGTCGCCACCGATCGTGTCCGGGGGAACGTGCTCTTCTTCGTCCACTCTCCTCTTCGCCCACGCTCTTCTTCGGCGCACGCCGGCCGTCTAACCGCTCCAGCGCTCGGCGAAACTACAATGCCCCCGAATATTTTTTATACCCGCGAAGCACTGAACCCGCGAAAGGTGAACCGCGAAGTAGCGAGGGTTCACTGTATGTATAAGACCAAGACCTACAAAAAAGTCTCTTGGAGCAATGAGCTAGGTTTTACAGGAAGTCGGCCATTTTGAATTTACTTAAAAGGGGCGGGTCACCACAATGGACTTTGTGTAGAAATTATTATTGGGGCCCGAGCAGCGACCGCGGCGAGGTCCCTATTGTTTATGTAGAAATTATTATTAGGGCCCGAGCAGCGACCGCTACGAGGTCCCCATTGTTTTTGTGGAAATTATTATTATTATTATTATTCGGGCCCGAGCAGTGACCGCTGCGAGGTCCCTATTGTTTTTCTAGAAATTGTTATTAGGGCCCGAGCTGCGACGGCTGCGAGGTCCCTATTGTTTTTGTAGAAAATATTAATACTTTTATTATTATTATTATTATTAGGGCCTGAGCAGCGACCGCTGCGAAGTCCCTGTTGTTTTTGTAGAAATTATTATTATTATTATTTTTCCGATTGTTCGATTGCATTTTTGACCCCTGAAACATGCACAAAAATTCACCAAACTTGGCAGTCTCATCGGGCATGGCGAAAAATTTGATATTTTAACGTCTAATATGAACAGGAAGTGAGTTATGAATTTTTGAAAGTCCGACTTTTGCCCTTTTTTGCATGTTTACAGGGGTCATTCTTTTGCACCCTGATCCTAAAGGCTTCATCTGATTGCCTTAAAATTCTGTCTGTAGCATCTTAAGACCTGGGACAAACACTGGGGCTAAAATTTTTTGTTTCCGAAATACTATATGACGGGGGCGGGGCTTCGAAGTTTTCACTTAAGATTTCCTTCGCCGCAATGGACAAAATGCTTAATAACTCTCTTGCACATGCTGCTAAAAATCCAAAACTTCACATGTACATCAAGAGTCGGTACCTGAAGACATCTATATGTTTATATTCTGTTATACACCTTGCGCCAATCAATATCATTTTTTACATTTTGACGTCCTGCACGGTGCCCTTTTAACGAATCCGATTGAAAATTGGCTAGAAAAGACTCAAGACATTGATCTTACTCTATCCCTATTTTTGTGACTTTCCTTCGAAGGGCGTGGCTATTACGGTGCCGCAGAGTCTGATTATTCTCCGTGGCAACAAAAGTTCCTGCAAAATGATTCAGATGATCCATCTTCTCGAAATTTTTCACATTTGAGGATATTCAGGCCCTGAAGACGGCTGCCAACTTATTTTTGATCGGATGAGTGTTTAGGCCTTGAGGATGTCACAATACGAAAGTCTTTCGCCTTCTTCAGAGTGTCACATGATGGTGTCTTGTGGCCCGTCTTTATCAGCTGATGTTCCATGAGGGCGTGACTTACCTGTCACAAGAATGAAGGCAAGTCACGCCCCCCGCTGTCCGTTCACTCCGCCAAGATGCTGCTCCAGGTGGTAGAGAGGATGAAGGCTCCCTTATCTCTGTTCATGGTTTTTATGCCTCGCTTGCAGATCTCAATGGCCTCTCTGATCCAGCGCTGTTGTTTGTTCTCTTCGGTGCGGATGACCCTGCCCTTCTCCCGGTCCATGATGTGGTTTTCCCTTTTGCAGTGGTCAGTGATTGCTGATTTGTAATGTTCATGTTGTGCTTGTTCTTTTACTGCTCTGATTTTTCATTTTTTTGACAGGTAAGTCACACCCTCATGGAACATCAGCTGATAAAGACGGGTCTCAAGACACCATCATGCGACACTCTGAAGAAGGCGAAAGACTCGCCGAAACATGTCAGGTAAAAAATTAACCTAAAACATAATTGTCTGCTTTTAATGAATCAGTCAAATATCAATAATAAGAAGACAAAATGAACCTAATACAAATAAATGAATGCTTAATAACGCCCCTGCACATGCTCCTAAAAATCCAAACCTTCACCTGTAAATAAAACGTCCCGACCTGAAGACATCTTAATGTTATTATTTTGTTATACACACAGCGCCGCCAAGTGGAATCAAAAATTTGTTTTTATTTTAATTTTCACGTACTGCACGGTGCCCTTTTGACGAATCCGACTGAAAATTAGTCAGAAAAGACTCAAGACAATGATCTTACTCTGTGCCGAATTTTGTGACGTTTTGGCAAAAGGCGTGGCTATTACGGTGCTGAAAAATCCGATTGTACTTTGTGGCAACAAAAGCTCCGGCAACATGACTCAGATGATCCTATCTTCTCGAAGTTGTACACATTTGAGGATACTTCAGCCCTGAAGACATCTACCAACTTATTTTTCATCGTAGTAGTAGCGCCACCAACTGGTAAAAGCTAATACAAGTTATTTTCTTGGATGTTTTTCTCCGTGCAACTCAACAAGGTCGCCCTCATATATGCTCGGATGACTGTTTCGGCCATGAGGATGTCACAATACGAAATTCATCCTTTTTCGTGAAAAGTTGTGGGAGTGGCATTGCACTGTTCGGCAATAAAACAACGCTGATTATGAGGTTCTAAATATGAACGACAACTCGTGAAACTTTACACACACATCAGGCAGAGCAAATTTATCAATATTTTATACGTTAGTTGTGCAGCTTTTTTGAAATGGCTCGCCATGGCCCTCGAGAAAAGTTAAAAAAAGAATAGAATAGAAATAGAAATCCCTTTATTGTCATTGTACTCAAGTGTGCAACGAGATTAGAGGGCTCCCCTCTCCAGTGCAATACAACAATAATACAGACAATATATAAATTAGATAAATAAATACGACAGTGCAATGGAATTCAGTACTGAATAGGGCATATAGAAACACATCACAATGCTGTTTTGCAAGGTTAGGGTGGTCTCGTGTGTGTGTGAGAGTTCAGTATGGAGATGGCTCTCGGAAAGAAACTGTTTCTCAGTCTATTGGTCCTTGATTTGATGCATCTGTAGCGCCTGCCAGAGGGCAACAGGTCGAACAGGTGTGAGTTTGGGTGGGTATTGTCTTTGACGATGTTGAGAGCCCTTCTGAGGCACCGGGCGGTGTAGATGTCCGACAGCGAGGGGAGAGGGCAGCCAATAATCCTTTGCGCTGTTTTGACTGTCCTCTGGAGCCTCACTCTGTCCGCCTCAGTGCAGCCGCTGTACCAGGTGGAGACACAGTACGTCAGCAGGCTCTCGATGGACGAGTGGTAGAAGGCCAGCAGCAGCTTCCTGTCCAGGTTGAATTTCCTGAGGACTCTCAGGAAGTGCAGACGTTGGCGGACCTTCTTTACCACTGCTGTGGTGTTGTGACTCCAAGAAAGGTCATCGGAGATCTGTACTCCCAGGAACTTGAACGTGTGGACCCTCTCCACACACACGCCTTCGATGCAGAGGGGGGGCGGCAGCGTCTTGTTCCTCCTGAAGTCGACGACAATCTCCTTTGTTTTAGCAGAGTTAAGGTGCAGTCTGTTGTCCTTGCACCAAGTTGTCAGTCTCCCTACCTCCTCTCTATAGGCTGTCTCGTCACCTTCCGAGATCAGACCGACCACTGTCGTGTCGTCAGCAAACTTGACGATGGTGTTGTTGCCGTGGGCCGGGCTGCAGTCGTAGGTGTAGAGGGCGTACAGGAGAGGGCTCAGCACGCATCCTTGGGGGGAACCGGTGCTCAGCATGAGGGTGGAGGACGTGTAGGGGCCGAGCAATACAGTCTGGGGTCTGTTGGTCAGAAAGTCCTTAATCCAGATGCGTGTGAGGGCAGGGAGGCCGAGAGTGTCCAGTTTGGCGACGAGGATGTCTGGGATGATCGTGTTGAATGCCGAGCTGTAGTCCACAAAGAGCATCCTTGCATAGCTCCGCTGTTGTTCCAGGTGGCACAGCACAACATGCAGAGCAGCCCTGGTTGAGTGTTTCACCTCGCTTTTTGTAAATTTTATGGAGTACAGTGAACCCTCGGTTATCGCGGTTAATGGGGACCGAGACCACCCGCGAAAACTGAAAATCCGCGAAGTAGCGGCGCACCTTCAAAAATGCTTAAAAAAAAAATACAATATATATAATAAATATATAAATATATATATATATATATATATATATATATATATATATATATACGGGGAGAGAGAGAGTGA
This sequence comes from Idiotropiscis lumnitzeri, assembly GCF_059441095.1. Lineage (NCBI taxonomy): Eukaryota > Metazoa > Chordata > Actinopteri > Syngnathiformes > Syngnathidae > Idiotropiscis > Idiotropiscis lumnitzeri. The sequence goes on from NW_028283615.1 coordinate 626,168, forward strand.
AATTCATGTTATAACAAAAAAAACAAATTATTATTAAAACGTATTATTTTTTTATTCCCCAGCCATTCTTTTTGTATTTATTTAATTACTCAGACTTTTACCTGCTGGTACGCCGTCTGGTGTGCCCTGTGAAATGAAATGTGCCATTCTTTATTTATTTATTTATTTATTCATTTATTCATTCATAACTGACAGCTTCGCGCTCCGCTCGTGCCCGGGCGGAAGAGGTGCTCCAATTCGGCTTAACTGTGACACACGCCCACCCTCCTCCCCCGGAGCTTCCATTCGGTTAAACTTAGGGGCCGCTTGGCACCGCCCGTGCCCGGGGAAGGTGCTCCTCTTCGGCTTACTGTGACGCGAGCATGCCCGCCTCCTCCGGAGCTTCCATTCGGTTAAACTTAGGGGCCGCTTGGAACCGCCCGTGCCCGGGGAAGGTGCTCCTCTTCGGCTTACTGTAACGCGAGCATGCCCTCCTCCTCCGGAGCTTCCATTTGGTTAAACTTAGGGGCCGCTTGGAACCGCCCGTGCCCGGGGAAGGTGCTCCTCTTCGGCTTACTGTGACGCGAGCATGCCCTCCTCCTCCGGAGCTTCCATTCGGTTAAACTTAGGGGCCGCTTGGCACCGCCCGTGCCCGGGGAAGGTGCTCCTCTACGGCTTAACTGCCACGCACGCCGGCCGGAGCTCTGGTACGGTCCGAACCGCGCGAAACGTCGCCACCGATCGTGTCCGGGGGAACGTGCTCTTCTTCGTCCACTCTCCTCTTCGCCCACGCTCTTCTTCGGCGCACGCCGGCCGTCTAACCGCTCCAGCGCCCGTCGTGCCGCTCGGCGAAACTACAATGCCCCCGAATATTTTTTATACCCGCGAAGCACTGAACCCGCGAAAGGTGAACCGCGAAGTAGCGAGGGTTCACTGTATGTATAAGACCAAGACCTACAAAAAAGTCTCTTGGAGCAATGAGCTAGGTTTTACAGGAAGTCGGCCATTTTGAATTTACTTAAAAGGGGCGGGTCACCACAATGGACTTTGTGTAGAAATTATTATTGGGGCCCGAGCAGCGACCGCGGCGAGGTCCCTATTGTTTATGTAGAAATTATTATTAGGGCCCGAGCAGCGACCGCTACGAGGTCCCCATTGTTTTTGTGGAAATTATTATTATTATTATTATTAGGGCCCGAGCAGTGACCGCTGCGAGGTCCCTATTGTTTTTCTAGAAATTGTTATTAGGGCCCGAGCTGCGACGGCTGCGAGGTCCCTATTGTTTTTGTAGAAAATATTAATACTTTTATTATTATTATTATTATTAGGGCCTGAGCAGCGACCGCTGCGAAGTCCCTGTTGTTTTTGTAGAAATTATTATTATTATTATTTTTCCGATTGTTCGATTGCATTTTTGACCCCCGAAACATGCACAAAAATTCACCAAACTTGGCAGTCTCATCGGGCATGGCGAAAAATTTGATATTTTAACGTCTAATATGAACAGGAAGTGAGTTATGAATTTTTGAAAGTCCAACTTTTGCCCTTTTTTGCATGTTTACAGGGGTCATTCTTTTGCACCCTGATCCTAAAGGCTTCATCTGATTGCCTTAAAATTCTGTCTGTAGCATCTTAAGACCTGGGACAAACACTGGGGCTAAAATTTTTTGTTTCCGAAATACTATATGACGGGGGCGGGGCTTCGAAGTTTTCACTTAAGATTTCCTTCGCCGCAATGGACAAAATGCTTAATAACTCTCTTGCACATGCTGCTAAAAATCCAAAACTTCACATGTACATCAAGAGTCGGTACCTGAAGACATCTATATGTTTATATTCTGTTATACACCTTGCGCCAATCAATATCATTTTTTACATTTTGACGTCCTGCACGGTGCCCTTTTAACGAATCCGATTGAAAATTGGCTAGAAAAGACTCAAGACATTGATCTTACTCTATCCCTATTTTTGTGACTTTCCTTCGAAGGGCGTGGCTATTACGGTGCCGCAGAGTCTGATTATTCTCCGTGGCAACAAAAGTTCCTGCAAAATGATTCAGATGATCCATCTTCTCGAAATTTTTCACATTTGAGGATATTCAGGCCCTGAAGACGGCTGCCAACTTATTTTTGATCGGATGAGTGTTTCGGCCTTGAGGATGTCACAATACAAAAGTCTTTCGCCTTCTTCAGAGTGTCACATGATGGTGTCTTGTGGCCCGTCTTTATCAGCTGATGTTCCATGAGGGCGTGACTTACCTGTCACAAGAATGAAGGCAAGTCACGCCCCCCGCTGTCCGTTCACTCCGCCAAGATGCTGCTCCAGGTGGTAGAGAGGATGAAGGCTCCCTTGTCTCTGTTCATGGTTTTTATGCCTCGCTTGCAGATCTCAATGGCCTCTCTGATCCAGCGCTGTTGTTTGTTCTCTTCGGTGCGGATGACCCTGCCCTTCTCCCGGTCCATGATGTGGTTTTCCCTTTTGCAGTGGTCAGTGATTGCTGATTTGTAATGTTCATGTTGTGCTTGTTCTTTTACTGCTCTGATTTTTCATTTTTTTGACAGGTAAGTCACACCCTCATGGAACATCAGCTGATAAAGACGGGTCTCAAGACACCATCATGCGACACTCTGAAGAAGGCGAAAGACTCGCCGAAACATGTCAGGTAAAAAATTAACCTAAAACATAATTGTCTGCTTTTAATGAATCAGTCAAATATCAATAATAAGAAGACAAAATGAACCTAATACAAATAAATGAATGCTTAATAACGCCCCTGCACATGCTCCTAAAAATCCAAACCTTCACCTGTAAATAAAACGTCCCGACCTGAAGACATCTTAATGTTATTATTTTGTTATACACACAGCGCCGCCAAGTGGAATCAAAAATTTGTTTTTATTTTAATTTTCACGTACTGCACGGTGCCCTTTTGACGAATCCGACTGAAAATTAGTCAGAAAAGACTCAAGACAATGATCTTACTCTGTGCCGAATTTTGTGACGTTTTGGCAAAAGGCGTGGCTATTACGGTGCTGAAAAATCCGATTGTACTTTGTGGCAACAAAAGCTCCGGCAACATGACTCAGATGATCCTATCTTCTCGAAGTTGTACACATTTGAGGATACTTCAGCCCTGAAGACATCTACCAACTTATTTTTCATCGTAGTAGTAGCGCCACCAACTGGTAAAAGCTAATACAAGTTATTTTCTTGGATGTTTTTCTCCGTGCAACTCAACAAGGTCGCCCTCATATATGCTCGGATGACTGTTTCGGCCATGAGGATGTCACAATACGAAATTCATCCTTTTTCGTGAAAAGTTGTGGGAGTGGCATTGCACTGTTCGGCAATAAAACAACGCTGATTATGAGGTTCTAAATATGAACGACAACTCGTGAAACTTTACACACACATCAGGCAGAGCAAATTTATCAATATTTTATACGTTAGTTGTGCAGCTTTTTTGAAATGGCTCGCCATGGCCCTCGAGAAAAGTTAAAAAAAGAATAGAATAGAAATAGAAATCCCTTTATTGTCATTGTACTCAAGTGTGCAACGAGATTAGAGGGCTCCCCTCTCCAGTGCAATACAACAATAATACAGACAATATATAAATTAGATAAATAAATACGACAGTGCAATGGAATTCAGTACTGAATAGGGCATATAGAAACACATCACAATGCTGTTTTGCAAGGTTAGGGTGGTCTCGTGTGTGTGTGAGAGTTCAGTATGGAGATGGCTCTCGGAAAGAAACTGTTTCTCAGTCTATTGGTCCTTGATTTGATGCATCTGTAGCGCCTGCCAGAGGGCAACAGGTCGAACAGGTGTGAGTTTGGGTGGGTATTGTCTTTGACGATGTTGAGAGCCCTTCTGAGGCACCGGGCGGTGTAGATGTCCGACAGCGAGGGGAGAGGGCAGCCAATAATCCTTTGCGCTGTTTTGACTGTCCTCTGGAGCCTCACTCTGTCCGCCTCAGTGCAGCCGCTGTACCAGGTGGAGACACAGTACGTCAGCAGGCTCTCGATGGACGAGTGGTAGAAGGCCAGCAGCAGCTTCCTGTCCAGGTTGAATTTCCTGAGGACTCTCAGGAAGTGCAGACGTTGGCGGACCTTCTTTACCACTGCTGTGGTGTTGTGACTCCAAGAAAGGTCATCGGAGATCTGTACTCCCAGGAACTTGAACGTGTGGACCCTCTCCACACACACGCCTTCGATGCAGAGGGGGGGCGGCAGCGTCTTGTTCCTCCTGAAGTCGACGACAATCTCCTTTGTTTTAGCAGAGTTAAGGTGCAGTCTGTTGTCCTTGCACCAAGTTGTCAGTCTCCCTACCTCCTCTCTATAGGCTGTCTCGTCACCTTCCGAGATCAGACCGACCACTGTCGTGTCGTCAGCAAACTTGACGATGGTGTTGTTGCCGTGGGCCGGGCTGCAGTCGTAGGTGTAGAGGGCGTACAGGAGAGGGCTCAGCACGCATCCTTGGGGGGAACCGGTGCTCAGCATGAGGGTGGAGGACGTGTAGGGGCCGAGCAACACAGTCTGGGGTCTGTTGGTCAGAAAGTCCTTAATCCAGATGCGTGTGAGGGCAGGGAGGCCGAGAGTGTCCAGTTTGGCGACGAGGATGTCTGGGATGATCGTGTTGAATGCCGAGCTGTAGTCCACAAAGAGCATCCTTGCATAGCTCCGCTGTTGTTCCAGGTGGCCCAGCACAACATGCAGAGCAGCCCTGGTTGAGTGTTTCACCTCGCTTTTTGTAAATTTTATGGAGTACAGTGAACCCTCGGTTATCGCGGTTAATGGGGACCGAGACCACCCGCGAAAACTGAAAATCCGCGAAGTAGCGGCGCACCTTCAAAAATGCTTAAAAAAAAATACAATATATATAATAAATATATAAATATATATATATATATATATATATATATATATATGTATATATATACGGGGAGAGAGAGAGTGAAATTCATGTTATAACAAAAAAAACAAATTATTATTAAAACGTATTATTTTTTTATTCCCCAGCCATTCTTTTTGTATTGATTTAATTACTCAGACTTTTACCTGCTGGTACGCCGTCTGGTGTGCCCTGTGAAATGAAAGGTGCCATTCTTTATTTATTTATTTATTTATTCATTTATTCATTCATAACTGACAGCTTCGCGCTCCGCTCGTGCCCGGGCGGAAGAGGTGCTCCAATTCGGCTTAACTGTGACACACGCCCACCCTCCTCCCCCGGAGCTTCCATTCGGTTAAACTTAGGGGCCGCTTGGCACCGCCCGTGCCCGGGGAAGGTGCTCCTCTTCGGCTTACTGTGTCGCGAGCATGCCCTCCTCCTCCGGAGCTTCCATTCGGTTAAACTTAGGGGCCGCTTGGAACCGCCCGTGCCCGGGGAAGGTGCTCCTCTTCGGCTTACTGTGACGCGAGCATGCCCTCCTCCTCCGGAGCTTCCATTCGGTTAAACTTAGGGGCCGCTTGGCACCGCCCGTGCCCGGGGAAGGTGCTCCTCTTCGGCTTAACTGCCACGCACGCCGGCCGGAGCTCTGGTACGGTCCGAACCGCGCGAAACGTCGCCACCGATCGTGTCCGGGGGAACGTGCTCTTCTTCGTCCACTCTTCTCTTCGCCCACGCTCTTCTTCGGCGCACGCCGGCCGTCTAACCGCTCCAGCGCCCCGTCGTGCCGCTCGGCGAAACTACAATGCCCCCGAATATTTTTTATACCCGCGAAGCACTGAACCCGCGAAAGGTGAACCGCGAAGTAGCGAGGGTTCACTGTATGTATAAGACCAAGACCTACAAAAAAGTCTCTTGGAGCAATGAGCTAGGTTTTACAGGAAGTCGGCCATTTTGAATTTATTAAAAGGGGGCGGGTCACCACAATGGACTTTGTGTAGAAATTATTATTGGGGCCCGAGCCGCGACCGCGGCGAGGTCCCTATTGTTTATGTAGAAATTATTATTAGGGCCCGAGCAGCGACCGCTACGAGGTCCCCATTGTTTTTGTGGAAATTTTTATTATTATTATTATTATTAGGGCCCGAGCAGTGACCGCTGCGAGGTCCCTATTGTTTTTCTAGAAATTGTTATTAGGGCCCGAGCTACGACGGCTGCGAGGTCCCTGTTGTTTTTGTAGAAATTATTATTATTATTATTTTTCCGATTGTACGATTGCATTTTTGACCCCCGAAACATGCACAAAAACTCACCAAACTTGGCAGTCTCATCGGGCATGGCGAGAAATTTGATATTTTAACGTCTAATATGAACAGGAAGTGAGTTATGAATTTTTGAAAGTCCGACTTTTGCCCTTTTTTGCATGTTTACAGGGGTCATTCTTTTGCACCCTGATCCTAAAGGCTTCATCTGATTGCCTTAAAATTCTGTCTGTAGCATCTTAAGACCTGGGACAAACACTGGGGCTAAAATCTTTTGTTTCCGAAATACTATATGACGGGGGCGGGGCTTCAAAGTTTTCACTTAAGATTTCCTTCGCCGCAATGGACAAAATGCTTAATAACTCTCCTGCACATGCTGCTAAAAATCCAAAACTTCACATATACATAAAGAGTCGGTACCTGAAGACATCTATATGTTTATATTCTGTTATACACCTTGCGCCAATCAATATCATTTTTTACATTTTGACGTACTGCACGGTGCCCTTTTAACGAATCCGATTGAAAATTGGCTAGAAAAGACTCAAGACATTGATCTTACTCTATCCCTATTTTTGTGACTTTCCTTCGAAGGGCGTGGCTATTGCGGTGCCGCAGAGTCTGATTATTCTCCGTGGCAACAAAAGTTCCTGCAAAATGATTCAGATGATCCATCTTCTCGAAATTTTTCACGTTTGAGGATATTCAGGCCCTGAAGACGGCTGCCAACTTATTTTTGATCGCAGTGGTAGCGCCACCAACTGGTTAAAACAAATACAAATTATTTTCGTTGATGTTTTTCTCCGGGCAGGTTAACAAAATCTACCTTATATTTGCTCGGATGAGTGTTTAGGCCTTGAGGATGTCACAATACGAAAGTCTTTCGCCTTCTTCAGAGTGTCACATGATGGTGTCTTGTGACCCGTCTTTATCAGCTGATGTTCCATGAGGGCGTGACTTACCTGTCACAAGAATGAAGGCAAGTCACGCCCCCCGCTGTCCGTTCACTCCGCCAAGATGCTGCTCCAGGTGGTAGAGAGGATGAAGGCTCCCTTGTCTCTGTTCATGGTTTTTATGCCTCGCTTGCAGATCTCAATGGCCTCTCTGATCCAGCGCTGTTGTTTGTTCTCTTCGGTGCGGATGACCCTGCCCTTCTCCCGGTCCATGATGTGGTTTTCCCTTTTGCAGTGGTCAGTGATTGCTGATTTGTAATGTTCATGTTGTGCTTGTTCTTTTACTGCTATGATTTTTCATTTTTTTGACAGGTAATTCACACCCTCATGGAACATCAGCTGATAAAGACGGGTCTCAAGACACCATCATGCGACACTCTGAAGAAGGCGAAAGACTCGCCGAAACATGTCAGGTAAAAAATTTACCTAAAACATAATTGTCTGCTTTTAATGAATCTGTCAAATATCAATAATAAGAAGACAAAATGAACCTAATACAAATAAATGAATGCTTAATAACTCCCCTGCACATGCTCCTAAAAATCCAAACCTTCACCTGTAAATAAAATGTCCCGACCTGAAGACATCTTAATGTTATTATTTTGTTATACACACAGCGCCGCCAAGTGGAATAAAAAATTTGTTTTTATTTTAATTTTCACGTACTGCACGGTGCCCTTTTGACGAATCCGACTGAAAATTAGTCAGAAAAGACTCAAGACAATGATCTTACTCTCTGCCGAGTTTTGTGACGTTTTGGCAAAAGGCGTGGCTATTACGGTGCTGAAAAGTCCGATTGTACTTTGTGGCAACAAAAGCTCCGGCAACATGACTGAGATGATCCTATCTTCTCGAAGTTGTACACATTTGAGGATACTTCAACCCTGAAGACATCTACCAACTTATTTTTCATCGTAGTAGTAGCGCCACCAACTGGTAAAAGCTAATACAAGTTATTTTCTTGGATGTTTTTCTCCGTGCAACTCAACAAGGTCGCCCTCATATATGCTCGGAGGACTGTTTCGTCCATGAGGATGTCACAATACGAAATTCATCCTTTTTCGTGAAAAGTTGTGGGAGTGGCATTGCACTGTCCGGCAATAAAACAACGCTGATTATGAGGTTCTAAATATGAACGACAACTCGTGAAACTTGACACACACATCAGGCAGAGCAAATTTATCAATATTTTATACGTTAGTTGTGCAGCTTTTTTTAAATGGCTCGCCATGGCCCTCGAGAAATGTTCAAAAAAGCAGCCCTGGTTGAGTGTTTCACCTCGCTTTTTGTAAATTTTATGGAGTACAGTGAACCCTCGGTTGTCGCGGTTAATGGGGACCGAGACCACCCGCGGAAACTGAAAATCCGCGAAGTAGCGGCGCACCTTCAAAAATGCTTAAAAAAAAATACAATATATATAATATATATATATAGATATATATATAGATATATATATATATATACAGAGAGAGAGAGAGTGAAATTCATGTTATAACAAAAAAAACAAATTATTATTAAAACGTATTATTTTTTTATTCCCCAGCCATTCTTTTTGTATTTATTTAATTACTCCGACTATTACCTGCTGGTACGCCGTCCGGTGTGCCCTGTGAAATGAAAGGTGGCATTCTTTATTTATTTATTCATTTATTCATTCATAACTGACAGCTTCGCGCTCCGTTCGTGCCCGGGCGGAAGAGGTGTTCCAATTCGGCTTAACTGTGACACACGCCCGCCCTCCTCCCCCGGAGCTTCCATTCGGTTAAACTTAGGGGCCGCTTGGCACCGCCCGTGCCCGGGGAAGGTGCTCCTCTTCGGCTTACTGTGACGCGAGCATGCCCGCCTCCTCCGGAGCTTCCATTCGGTTAAACTTAGGGGCCGCTTGGAACCGCCCGTGCCCGGCGAAGGTGCTCCTCTTCGGCTTACTGTGACGCGAGCATGCCCTCCTCCTCCGGAGCTTCCATTCGGTTAAACTTAGGGGCCGCTTGGCACCGCCCGTGCCCGGGGAAGGTGCTCCTCTACGGCTTAACTGCCACGCACGCCGGCCGGAGCTCTGGTACGGTCCGAACCGCGCGAAACGTCGCCACCGATCGTGTCCGGGGGAACGTGCTCTTCTTCGTCCACTCTCCTCTTCGCCCACGCTCTTCTTCGGCGCACGCCGGCCGTCTAACCGCTCCAGCGCCCGTCGTGCCGCTCGGCGAAACTACAATGCCCCCGAATATTTTTTATACCCGCGAAGCACTGAACCCGCGAAAGGTGAACCGCGAAGTAGCGAGGGTTCACTGTATGTATAAGACCAAGACCTACAAAAAAGTCTCTTGGAGCAATGAGCTAGGTTTTACAGGAAGTCGGCCATTTTGAATTTACTTAAAAGGGGCGGGTCACCACAATGGACTTTGTGTAGAAATTATTATTGGGGCCCAAGCAGCGACCGCGGCGAGGTCCCTATTGTTTATGTAGAAATTATTATTAGGGCCCGAGCAGCGACCGCTACGAGGTCCCCATTGTTTTTGTGGAAATTATTATTATTATTATTATTAGGGCCCGAGCAGTGACCGCTGCGAGGTCCCTATTGTTTTTCTAGAAATTGTTATTAGGGCCCGAGCTGCGACGGCTGCGAGGTCCCTATTGTTTTTGTAGAAAATATTAATACTTTTATTATTATTATTATTATTAGGGCCTGAGCAGCGACCGCTGCGAAGTCCCTGTTGTTTTTGTAGAAATTATTATTATTATTATTTTTCCGATTGTTCGATTGCATTTTTGACCCCCGAAACATGCACAAAAATTCACCAAACTTGGCAGTCTCATCGGGCATGGCGAAAAATTTGATATTTTAACGTCTAATATGAACAGGAAGTGAGTTATGAATTTTTGAAAGTCCGACTTTTGCCCTTTTTTGCATGTTTACAGGGGTCATTCTTTTGCACCCTGATCCTAAAGGCTTCATCTGATTGCCTTAAAATTCTGTCTGTAGCATCTTAAGACCTGGGACAAACACTGGGGCTAAAATTTTTTGTTTCCGAAATACTATATGACGGGGGCGGGGCTTCGAAGTTTTCACTTAAGATTTCCTTCGCCGCAATGGACAAAATGCTTAATAACTCTCTTGCACATGCTGCTAAAAATCCAAAACTTCACATGTACATCAAGAGTCGGTACCTGAAGACATCTATATGTTTATATTCTGTTATACACCTTGCGCCAATCAATATCATTTTTTACATTTTGACGTACTGCACGGTGCCCTTTTAACGAATCTGATTGAAAATTGGCTCGAAAAGACTCAAGACGTTGATCTTACTCTATCCCTATTTTTGTGACTTTCCTTCGAAGGGCGTGGCTATTACGGTGCCGCAGAGTCTGATTATTCTCCGTGGCAACAAAAGTTCCTGCAAAATGATTCAGATGATCCATCTTCTCGAAATTTTTCACATTTGAGGATATTCAGGCCCTGAAGACGGCTGCCAACTTATTTTTGATCGGATGAGTGTTTAGGCCTTGAGGATGTCACAATACGAAAGTCTTTCGCCTTCTTCAGAGTGTCACATGATGGTGTCTTGTGGCCCGTCTTTATCAGCTGATGTTCCATGAGGGCGTGACTTACCTGTCACAAGAATGAAGGCAAGTCACGCCCCCCGCTGTCCGTTCACTCCGCCAAGATGCTGCTCCAGGTGGTAGAGAGGATGAAGGCTCCCTTGTCTCTGTTCATGGTTTTTATGCCTCGCTTGCAGATCTCAATGGCCTCTCTGATCCAGCGCTGTTGTTTGTTCTCTTCGGTGCGGATGACCCTGCCCTTCTCCCGGTCCATGATGTGGTTTTCCCTTTTGCAGTGGTCAGTGATTGCTGATTTGTAATGTTCATGTTGTGCTTGTTCTTTTACTGCTCTGATTTTTCATTTTTTTGACAGGTAAGTCACACCCTCATGGAACATCAGCTGATAAAGACGGGTCTCAAGACACCATCATGCGACACTCTGAAGAAGGCGAAAGACTCGCCGAAACATGTCAGGTAAAAAATTAACCTAAAACATAATTGTCTGCTTTTAATGAATCTGTCAAATATCAATAATAAGAAGACAAAATGAACCTAATACAAATAAATGAATGCTTAATAACGCCCCTGCACATGCTCCTAAAAATCCAAACCTTCACCTGTAAATAAAACGTCCCGACCTGAAGACATCTTAATGTTATTATTTTGTTATACACACAGCGCCGCCAAGTGGAATCAAAAATTTGTTTTTATTTTAATTTTCACGTACTGCACGGTGCCCTTTTGACGAATCCGACTGAAAATTAGTCAGAAAAGACTCAAGACAATGATCTTACTCTGTGCCGAATTTTGTGACGTTTTGGCAAAAGGCGTGGCTATTACGGTGCTGAAAAATCCGATTGTACTTTGTGGCAACAAAAGCTCCGGCAACATGACTCAGATGATCCTATCTTCTCGAAGTTGTACACATTTGAGGATACTTCAGCCCTGAAGACATCTACCAACTTATTTTTCATCGTAGTAGTAGCGCCACCAACTGGTAAAAGCTAATACAAGTTATTTTCTTGGATGTTTTTCTCCGTGCAACTCAACAAGGTCGCCCTCATATATGCTCGGATGACTGTTTCGGCCATGAGGATGTCACAATACGAAATTCATCCTTTTTCGTGAAAAGTTGTGGGAGTGGCATTGCACTGTTCGGCAATAAAACAACGCTGATTATGAGGTTCTAAATATGAACGACAACTCGTGAAACTTTACACACACATCAGGCAGAGCAAATTTATCAATATTTTATACGTTAGTTGTGCAGCTTTTTTGAAATGGCTCGCCATGGCCCTCGAGAAAAGTTAAAAAAAGAATAGAATAGAAATAGAAATCCCTTTATTGTCATTGTACTCAAGTGTGCAACGAGATTAGAGGGCTCCCCTCTCCAGTGCAATACAACAATAATACAGACAATATATAAATTAGATAAATAAATACGACAGTGCAATGGAATTCAGTACTGAATAGGGCATATAGAAACACATCACAATGCTGTTTTGCAAGGTTAGGGTGGTCTCGTGTGTGTGTGTGAGAGTTCAGTATGGAGATGGCTCTCGGAAAGAAACTGTTTCTCAGTCTATTGGTCCTTGATTTGATGCATCTGTAGCGCCTGCCAGAGGGCAACAGGTCGAACAGGTGTGAGTTTGGGTGGGTATTGTCTTTGACGATGTTGAGAGCCCTTCTGAGGCACCGGGCGGTGTAGATGTCCGACAGCGAGGGGAGAGGGCAGCCAATAATCCTTTGCGCTGTTTTGACTGTCCTCTGGAGCCTCACTCTGTCCGCCTCAGTGCAGCCGCTGTACCAGGTGGAGACACAGTACGTCAGCAGGCTCTCGATGGACGAGTGGTAGAAGGCCAGCAGCAGCTTCCTGTCCAGGTTGAATTTCCTGAGGACTCTCAGGAAGTGCAGACGTTGGCGGACCTTCTTTACCACTGCTGTGGTGTTGTGACTCCAAGAAAGGTCATCGGAGATCTGTACTCCCAGGAACTTGAACGTGTGGACCCTCTCCACACACACGCCTTCGATGCAGAGGGGGGGCGGCAGCGTCTTGTTCCTCCTGAAGTCGACGACAATCTCCTTTGTTTTAGCAGAGTTAAGGTGCAGTCTGTTGTCCTTGCACCAAGTTGTCAGTCTCCCTACCTCCTCTCTGTAGGCTGTCTCGTCACCTTCCGAGATCAGACCGACCACTGTCGTGTCGTCAGCAAACTTGACGATGGTGTTGTTGCCGTGGGCCGGGCTGCAGTCGTAGGTGTAGAGGGCGTACAGGAGAGGGCTCAGCACGCATCCTTGGGGGGAACCGGTGCTCAGCATGAGGGTGGAGGACGTGTAGGGGCCGAGCAACACAGTCTGGGGTCTGTTGGTCAGAAAGTCCTTAATCCAGATGCGTGTGAGGGCAGGGAGGCCGAGAGTGTCCAGTTTGGCGACGAGGATGTCTGGGATGATCGTGTTGAATGCCGAGCTGTAGTCCACAAAGAGCATCCTTGCATAGCTCCGCTGTTGTTCCAGGTGGCCCAGCACAACATGCAGAGCAGCCCTGGTTGAGTGTTTCACCTCGCTTTTTGTAAATTTTATGGAGTACAGTGAACCCTCGGTTATCGCGGTTAATGGGGACCGAGACCACCCGCGAAAACTGAAAATCCGCGAAGTAGCGGCGCACCTTCAAAAATGCTTAAAAAAAAAATACAATATATATAATAAATATATAAATATATATATATATATATATATATATACGGGGAGAGAGAGAGTGAAATTCATGTTATAACAAAAAAAACAAATTATTATTAAAACGTATTATTTTTTTATTCCCCAGCCATTCTTTTTGTATTTATTTAATTACTCAGACTTTTACCTGCTGGTACGCCGTCTGGTGTGCCCTGTGAAATGAAAGGTGCCATTCTTTATTTATTTATTTATTTATTCATTTATTCATTCATAACTGACAGCTTCGCGCTCCGCTCGTGCCCGGGCGGAAGAGGTGCTCCAATTCGGCTTAACTGTGACACACGCCCACCCTCCTCCCCCGGAGCTTCCATTCGGTTAAACTTAGGGGCCGCTTGGCACCGCCCGTGCCCGGGGAAGGTGCTCCTCTTCGGCTTACTGTGTCGCGAGCATGCCCTCCTCCTCCGGAGCTTCCATTCGGTTAAACTTAGGGGCCGCTTGGAACCGCCCGTGCCCGGGGAAGGTGCTCCTCTTCGGCTTACTGTGACGCGAGCATGCCCTCCTCCTCCGGAGCTTCCATTCGGTTAAACTTAGGGGCCGCTTGGCACCGCCCGTGCCCGGGGAAGGTGCTCCTCTACGGCTTAACTGCCACGCACGCCGGCCGGAGCTCTGGTACGGTCCGAACCGCGCGAAACGTCGCCACCGATCGTGTCCGGGGGAACGTGCTCTTCTTCGTCCACTCTTCTCTTCGCCCACGCTCTTCTTCGGCGCACGCCGGCCGTCTAACCGCTCCAGCGCCCCGTCGTGCCGCTCGGCGAAACTACAATGCCCCCGAATATTTTTTATACCCGCGAAGCACTGAACCCGCGAAAGGTGAACCGCGAAGTAGCGAGGGTTCACTGTATGTATAAGACCAAGACCTACAAAAAAGTCTCTTGGAGCAATGAGCTAGGTTTTACAGGAAGTCGGCCATTTTGAATTTATTAAAAGGGGGCGGGTCACCACAATGGACTTTGTGTAGAAATTCTTATTGGGGCCCGAGCAGCGACCGCGGCGAGGTCCCTGTTGTTTATGTAGAAATTATTATTAGGGCCCGAGCAGCGACCGCTACGAGGTCCCCATTGTTTTTGTGGAAATTATTATTATTATTATTATTATTAGGGCCCGAGCAGTGACCGCTGCGAGGTCCCTATTGTTTTTCTAGAAATTGTTATTAGGGCCCGAGCTACGACGGCTGCGAGGTCCCTATTGTTTTTGTAGAAAATAATATTACTTTTATTATTATTATTATTATTATTATTAGGGCCTGAGCAGCGACCGCTGCGAAGTCCCTGTTGTTTTTGTAGAAATTATTATTATTATTATTTTTCCGATTGTACGATTGCATTTTTGACCCCCGAAACATGCACAAAAACTCACCAAACTTGGCAGTCTCATCGGGCATGGCGAGAAATTTGATATTTTAACGTCTAATATGAACAGGAAGTGAGTTATGAATTTTTGAAAGTCCGACTTTTGCCCTTTTTTGCATGTTTACAGGGGTCATTCTTTTGCACCCTGATCCTAAAGGCTTCATCTGATTGCCTTAAAATTCTGTCTGTAGCATCTTAAGACCTGGGACAAACACTGGGGCTAAAATCTTTTGTTTCCGAAATACTATATGACGGGGGCGGGGCTTCAAAGTTTTCACTTAAGATTTCCTTCGCCGCAATGGACAAAATGCTTAATAACTCTCCTGCACATGCTGCTAAAAATCCAAAACTTCACATATACATAAAGAGTCGGTACCTGAAGACATCTATATGTTTATATTCTGTTATACACCTTGCGCCAATCAATATCATTTTTTACATTTTGACGTACTGCACGGTGCCCTTTTAACGAATCCGATTGAAAATTGGCTAGAAAAGACTCAAGACATTGATCTTACTCTATCCCTATTTTTGTGAATTTCCTTCGAAGGGCGTGGCTATTGCGGTGCCGCAGAGTCTGATTATTCTCCGTGGCAACAAAAGTTCCTGCAAAATGATTCAGATGATCCATCTTCTCGAAATTTTTCACGTTTGAGGATATTCAGGCCCTGAAGACGGCTGCCAACTTATTTTTGATCGCAGTGGTAGCGCCACCAACTGGTTAAAACAAATACAAATTATTTTCGTTGATGTTTTTCTCCGGGCAGGTTAACAAAATCTACCTTATATTTGCTCGGATGAGTGTTTAGGCCTTGAGGATGTCACAATACGAAAGTCTTTCGCCTTCTTCAGAGTGTCACATGATGGTGTCTTGTGACCCGTCTTTATCAGCTGATGTTCCATGAGGGCGTGACTTACCTGTCACAAGAATGAAGGCAAGTCACGCCCCCCGCTGTCCGTTCACTCCGCCAAGATGCTGCTCCAGGTGGTAGAGAGGATGAAGGCTCCCTTGTCTCTGTTCATGGTTTTTATGCCTCGCTTGCAGATCTCAATGGCCTCTCTGATCCAGCGCTGTTGTTTGTTCTCTTCGGTGCGGATGACCCTGCCCTTCTCCCGGTCCATGATGTGGTTTTCCCTTTTGCAGTGGTCAGTGATTGCTGATTTGTAATGTTCATGTTGTGCTTGTTCTTTTACTGCTATGATTTTTCATTTTTTTGACAGGTAATTCACACCCTCATGGAACATCAGCTGATAAAGACGGGTCTCAAGACACCATCATGCGACACTCTGAAGAAGGCGAAAGACTCGCCGAAACATGTCAGGTAAAAAATTTACCTAAAACATAATTGTCTGCTTTTAATGAATCTGTCAAATATCAATAATAAGAAGACAAAATGAACCTAATACAAATAAATGAATGCTTAATAACTCCCCTGCACATGCTCCTAAAAATCCAAACCTTCACCTGTAAATAAAATGTCCCGACCTGAAGACATCTTAATGTTATTATTTTGTTATACACACAGCGCCGCCAAGTGGAATAAAAAATTTGTTTTTATTTTAATTTTCACGTACTGCACGGTGCCCTTTTGACGAATCCGACTGAAAATTAGTCAGAAAAGACTCAAGACAATGATCTTACTCTCTGCCGAGTTTTGTGACGTTTTGGCAAAAGGCGTGGCTATTACGGTGCTGAAAAGTCCGATTGTACTTTGTGGCAACAAAAGCTCCGGCAACATGACTGAGATGATCCTATCTTCTCGAAGTTGTACACATTTGAGGATACTTCAACCCTGAAGACATCTACCAACTTATTTTTCATCGTAGTAGTAGCGCCACCAACTGGTAAAAGCTAATACAAGTTATTTTCTTGGATGTTTTTCTCCGTGCAACTCAACAAGGTCGCCCTCATATATGCTCGGAGGACTGTTTCGTCCATGAGGATGTCACAATACGAAATTCATCCTTTTTCGTGAAAAGTTGTGGGAGTGGCATTGCACTGTCCGGCAATAAAACAACGCTGATTATGAGGTTCTAAATATGAACGACAACTCGTGAAACTTGACACACACATCAGGCAGAGCAAATTTATCAATATTTTATACGTTAGTTGTGCAGCTTTTTTTAAATGGCTCGCCATGGCCCTCGAGAAATGTTCAAAAAAGCAGCCCTGGTTGAGTGTTTCACCTCGCTTTTTGTAAATTTTATGGAGTACAGTGAACCCTCGGTTGTCGCGGTTAATGGGGACCGAGACCACCCGCGGAAACTGAAAATCCGCGAAGTAGCGGCGCACCTTCAAAAATGCTTAAAAAAAAATACAATATATATAATATATATATATAGATATATATATATATATATATACAGAGAGAGAGAGAGAGTGAAATTCATGTTATAACAAAAAAAACAAATTATTATTAAAACGTATTATTTTTTTATTCCCCAGCCATTCTTTTTGTATTTATTTAATTACTCCGACTATTACCTGCTGGTACGCCGTCCGGTGTGCCCTGTGAAATGAAAGGTGGCATTCTTTATTTATTTATTCATTTATTCATTCATAACTGACAGCTTCGCGCTCCGTTCGTGCCCGGGCGGAAGAGGTGTTCCAATTCGGCTTAACTGTGACACACGCCCGCCCTCCTCCCCCGGAGCTTCCATTCGGTTAAACTTAGGGGCCGCTTGGCACCGCCCGTGCCCGGGGAAGGTGCTCCTCTTCGGCTTACTGTGACGCGAGCATGCCCGCCTCCTCCGGAGCTTCCATTCGGTTAAACTTAGGGGCCGCTTGGAACCGCCCGTGCCCGGCGAAGGTGCTCCTCTTCGGCTTACTGTGACGCGAGCATGCCCTCCTCCTCCGGAGCTTCCATTCGGTTAAACTTAGGGGCCGCTTGGCACCGCCCGTGCCCGGGGAAGGTGCTCCTCTACGGCTTAACTGCCACGCACGCCGGCCGGAGCTCTGGTACGGTCCGAACCGCGCGAAACGTCGCCACCGATCGTGTCCGGGGGAACGTGCTCTTCTTCGTCCACTCTCCTCTTCGCCCACGCTCTTCTTCGGCGCACGCCGGCCGTCTAACCGCTCCAGCGCCCGTCGTGCCGCTCGGCGAAACTACAATGCCCCCGAATATTTTTTATACCCGCGAAGCACTGAACCCGCAAAAGGTGAACCGCGAAGTAGCGAGGGTTCACTGTATGTATAAGACCAAGACCTACAAAAAAGTCTCTTGGAGCAATGAGCTAGGTTTTACAGGAAGTCGGCCATTTTGAATTTACTTAAAAGGGGCGGGTCACCACAATGGACTTTGTGTAGAAATTATTATTGGGGCCCGAGCAGCGACCGCGGCGAGGTCCCTATTGTTTATGTAGAAATTATTATTATTAGGGCCCGAGCAGCGACCGCTACGAGGTCCCCATTGTTTTTGTGGAAATTATTATTATTATTATTATTAGGGCCCGAGCAGTGACCGCTGCGAGGTCCCTATTGTTTTTCTAGAAATTGTTATTAGGGCCCGAGCTGCGACGGCTGCGAGGTCCCTATTGTTTTTGTAGAAAATATTAATACTTTTATTATTATTATTATTATTAGGGCCTGAGCAGCGACCGCTGCGAAGTCCCTGTTGTTTTTGTAGAAATTATTATTATTATTATTTTTCCGATTGTTCGATTGCATTTTTGACCCCCGAAACATGCACAAAAATTCACCAAACTTGGCAGTCTCATCGGGCATGGCGAAAAATTTGATATTTTAACGTCTAATATGAACAGGAAGTGAGTTATGAATTTTTGAAAGTCCGACTTTTGCCCTTTTTTGCATGTTTACAGGGGTCATTCTTTTGCACCCTGATCCTAAAGGCTTCATCTGATTGCCTTAAAATTCTGTCTGTAGCATCTTAAGACCTGGGACAAACACTGGGGCTAAAATTTTTTGTTTCCGAAATACTATATGACGGGGGCGGGGCTTCGAAGTTTTCACTTAAGATTTCCTTCGCCGCAATGGACAAAATGCTTAATAACTCTCTTGCACATGCTGCTAAAAATCCAAAACTTCACATGTACATCAAGAGTCGGTACCTGAAGACATCTATATGTTTATATTCTGTTATACACCTTGCGCCAATCAATATCATTTTTTACATTTTGACGTCCTGCACGGTGCCCTTTTAACGAATCCGATTGAAAATTGGCTCGAAAAGACTCAAGACATTGATCTTACTCTATCCCTATTTTTGTGACTTTCCTTCGAAGGGCGTGGCTATTACGGTGCCGCAGAGTCTGATTATTCTCCGTGGCAACAAAAGTTCCTGCAAAATGATTCAGATGATCCATCTTCTCGAAATTTTTCACATTTGAGGATATTCAGGCCCTGAAGACGGCTGCCAACTTATTTTTGATCGGATGAGTGTTTAGGCCTTGAGGATGTCACAATACGAAAGTCTTTCGCCTTCTTCAGAGTGTCACATGATGGTGTCTTGTGGCCCGTCTTTATCAGCTGATGTTCCATGAGGGCGTGACTTACCTGTCACAAGAATGAAGGCAAGTCACGCCCCCCGCTGTCCGTTCACTCCGCCAAGATGCTGCTCCAGGTGGTAGAGAGGATGAAGGCTCCCTTGTCTCTGTTCATGGTTTTTATGCCTCGCTTGCAGATCTCAATGGCCTCTCTGATCCAGCGCTGTTGTTTGTTCTCTTCGGTGCGGATGACCCTGCCCTTCTCCCGGTCCATGATGTGGTTTTCCCTTTTGCAGTGGTCAGTGATTGCTGATTTGTAATGTTCATGTTGTGGTTGTTCTTTTACTGCTCTGATTTTTCATTTTTTTGACAGGTAAGTCACACCCTCATGGAACATCAGCTGATAAAGACGGGTCTCAAGACACCATCATGCGACACTCTGAAGAAGGCGAAAGACTCGCCGAAACATGTCAGGTAAAAAATTAACCTAAAACATAATTGTCTGCTTTTAATGAATCAGTCAAATATCAATAATAAGACAAAATGAACCTAATACAAATAAATGAATGCTTAATAACGCCCCTGCACATGCTCCTAAAAATCCAAACCTTCACCTGTAAATAAAACGTCCCGACCTGAAGACATCTTAATGTTATTATTTTGTTATACACACAGCGCCGCCAAGTGGAATAAAAAATTTGTTTTTATTTTAATTTTCACGTACTGCACGGTGCCCTTTTGACGAATCCGACTGAAAATTAGTCAGAAAAGACTCAAGACAATGATCTTACTCTGTGCCGAATTTTGTGACGTTTTGGCAAAAGGCGTGGCTATTACGGTGCTGAAAAATCCGATTGTACTTTGTGGCAACAAAAGCTCTGGCAACATGACTCAGATGATCCTATCTTCTCGAAGTTGTACACATTTGAGGATACTTCAGCCCTGAAGACATCTACCAACTTATTTTTCATCGTAGTAGTAGCGCCACCAACTGGTAAAAGCTAATACAAGTTATTTTCTTGGATGTTTTTCTCCGTGCAACTCAACAAGGTCGCCCTCATATATGCTCGGATGACTGTTTCGGCCATGAGGATGTCACAATACGAAATTCATCCTTTTTCGTGAAAAGTTGTGGGAGTGGCATTGCACTGTTCGGCAATAAAACAACGCTGATTATGAGGTTCTAAATATGAACGACAACTCGTGAAACTTTACACACACATCAGGTAGAGCAAATTTATCAATATTTTATACGTTAGTTGTGCAGCTTTTTTGAAATGGCTCGCCATGGCCCTCGAGAAAAGTTAAAAAAAGAATAGAATAGAAATAGAAATCCCTTTATTGTCATTGTACTCAAGTGTGCAACGAGATTAGAGGGCTCCCCTCTCCAGTGCAATACAACAATAATACAGACAATATATAAATTAGATAAATAAATAAGACAGTGCAATGGAATTCAGTACTGAATAGGGCATATAGAAACACATCACAATGCTGTTTTGCAAGGTTAGGGTGGTCTCGTGTGTGTGTGAGAGTTCAGTATGGAGATGGCTCTCGGAAAGAAACTGTTTCTCAGTCTATTGGTCCTTGATTTGATGCATCTGTAGCGCCTGCCAGAGGGCAACAGGTCGAACAGGTGTGAGTTTGGGTGGGTATTGTCTTTGACGATGTTGAGAGCCCTTCTGAGGCACCGGGCGGTGTAGATGTCCGACAGCGAGGGGAGAGGGCAGCCAATAATCCTTTGCGCTGTTTTGACTGTCCTCTGGAGCCTCACTCTGTCCGCCTCAGTGCAGCCGCTGTACCAGGTGGAGACACAGTACGTCAGCAGGCTCTCGATGGACGAGTGGTAGAAGGCCAGCAGCAGCTTCCTGTCCAGGTTGAATTTCCTGAGGACTCTCAGGAAGTGCAGACGTTGGCGGACCTTCTTTACCACTGCTGTGGTGTTGTGACTCCAAGAAAGGTCATCGGAGATCTGTACTCCCAGGAACTTGAACGTGTGGACCCTCTCCACACACACGCCTTCGATGCAGAGGGGGGGCGGCAGCGTCTTGTTCCTCCTGAAGTCGACGACAATCTCCTTTGTTTTAGCAGAGTTAAGGTGCAGTCTGTTGTCCTTGCACCAAGTTGTCAGTCTCCCTACCTCCTCTCTGTAGGCTGTCTCGTCACCTTCCGAGATCAGACCGACCACTGTCGTGTCGTCAGCAAACTTGACGATGGTGTTGTTGCCGTGGGCCGGGCTGCAGTCGTAGGTGTAGAGGGCGTACAGGAGAGGGCTCAGCACGCATCCTTGGGGGGAACCGGTGCTCAGCATGAGGGTGGAGGACGTGTAGGGGCCGAGCAACACAGTCTGGGGTCTGTTGGTCAGAAAGTCCTTAATCCAGATGCGTGTGAGGGCAGGGAGGCCGAGAGTGTCCAGTTTGGCGACGAGGATGTCTGGGATGATCGTGTTGAATGCCGAGCTGTAGTCCACAAAGAGCATCCTTGCATAGCTTCGCTGTTGTTCCAGGTGGCCCAGCACAACATGCAGAGCAGCCCTGGTTGAGTGTTTCACCTCGCTTTTTGTAAATTTTATGGAGTACAGTGAACCCTCGGTTATCGCGGTTAATGGGGACCGAGACCACCCGCGAAAACTGAAAATCCGCGAAGTAGCGGCGCACCTTCAAAAATGCTTAAAAAAAAAATACAATATATATAATAAATATATAAATATATATATATATATATATATATATATACGGGGAGAGAGAGAGTGAAATTCATGTTATAACAAAAAAAACAAATTATTATTAAAACGTATTATTTTTTTATTCCCCAGCCATTCTTTTTGTATTTATTTAATTACTCAGACTTTTACCTGCTGGTACGCCGTCTGGTGTGCCCTGTGAAATGAAAGGTGCCATTCTTTATTTATTTATTTATTTATTCATTTATTCATTCATAACTGACAGCTTCGCGCTCCGCTCGTGCCCGGGCGGAAGAGGTGCTCCAATTCGGCTTAACTGTGACACACGCCCACCCTCCTCCCCCGGAGCTTCCATTCGGTTAAACTTAGGGGCCGCTTGGCACCGCCCGTGCCCGGGGAAGGTGCTCCTCTTCGGCTTACTGTGTCGCGAGCATGCCCTCCTCCTCCGGAGCTTCCATTCGGTTAAACTTAGGGGCCGCTTGGAACCGCCCGTGCCCGGGGAAGGTGCTCCTCTTCGGCTTACTGTGACGCGAGCATGCCCTCCTCCTCCGGAGCTTCCATTCGGTTAAACTTAGGGGCCGCTTGGCACCGCCCGTGCCCGGGGAAGGTGCTCCTCTACGGCTTAACTGCCACGCACGCCGGCCGGAGCTCTGGTACGGTCCGAACCGCGCGAAACGTCGCCACCGATCGTGTCCGGGGGAACGTGCTCTTCTTCGTCCACTCTTCTCTTCGCCCACGCTCTTCTTCGGCGCACGCCGGCCGTCTAACCGCTCCAGCGCCCCGTCGTGCCGCTCGGCGAAACTACAATGCCCCCGAATATTTTTTATACCCGCGAAGCACTGAACCCGCGAAAGGTGAACCGCGAAGTAGCGAGGGTTCACTGTATGTATAAGACCAAGACCTACAAAAAAGTCTCTTGGAGCAATGAGCTAGGTTTTACAGGAAGTCGGCCATTTTGAATTTATTAAAAGGGGGCGGGTCACCACAATGGACTTTGTGTAGAAATTCTTATTGGGGCCCGAGCAGCGACCGCGGCGAGGTCCCTGTTGTTTATGTAGAAATTATTATTAGGGCCCGAGCAGCGACCGCTACGAGGTCCCCATTGTTTTTGTGGAAATTATTATTATTATTATTATTATTAGGGCCCGAGCAGTGACCGCTGCGAGGTCCCTATTGTTTTTCTAGAAATTGTTATTAGGGCCCGAGCTACGACGGCTGCGAGGTCCCTATTGTTTTTGTAGAAAATAATATTACTTTTATTATTATTATTATTATTATTATTAGGGCCTGAGCAGCGACCGCTGCGAAGTCCCTGTTGTTTTTGTAGAAATTATTATTATTATTATTTTTCCGATTGTACGATTGCATTTTTGACCCCCGAAACATGCACAAAAACTCACCAAACTTGGCAGTCTCATCGGGCATGGCGAGAAATTTGATATTTTAACGTCTAATATGAACAGGAAGTGAGTTATGAATTTTTGAAAGTCTGACTTTTGCCCTTTTTTGCATGTTTACAGGGGTCATTCTTTTGCACCCTGATCCTAAAGGCTTCATCTGATTGCCTTAAAATTCTGTCTGTAGCATCTTAAGACCTGGGACAAACACTGGGGCTAAAATCTTTTGTTTCCGAAATACTATATGACGGGGGCGGGGCTTCAAAGTTTTCACTTAAGATTTCCTTCGCCGCAATGGACAAAATGCTTAATAACTCTCCTGCACATGCTGCTAAAAATCCAAAACTTCACATATACATAAAGAGTCGGTACCTGAAGACATCTATATGTTTATATTCTGTTATACACCTTGCGCCAATCAATATCATTTTTTACATTTTGACGTACTGCACGGTGCCCTTTTAACGAATCCGATTGAAAATTGGCTAGAAAAGACTCAAGACATTGATCTTACTCTATCCCTATTTTTGTGACTTTCCTTCGAAGGGCGTGGCTATTGCGGTGCCGCAGAGTCTGATTATTCTCCGTGGCAACAAAAGTTCCTGCAAAATGATTCAGATGATCCATCTTCTCGAAATTTTTCACGTTTGAGGATATTCAGGCCCTGAAGACGGCTGCCAACTTATTTTTGATCGCAGTGGTAGCGCCACCAACTGGTTAAAACAAATACAAATTATTTTCGTTGATGTTTTTCTCCGGGCAGGTTAACAAAATCTACCTTATATTTGCTCGGATGAGTGTTTAGGCCTTGAGGATGTCACAATACGAAAGTCTTTCGCCTTCTTCAGAGTGTCACATGATGGTGTCTTGTGACCCGTCTTTATCAGCTGATGTTCCATGAGGGCGTGACTTACCTGTCACAAGAATGAAGGCAAGTCACGCCCCCCGCTGTCCGTTCACTCCGCCAAGATGCTGCTCCAGGTGGTAGAGAGGATGAAGGCTCCCTTGTCTCTGTTCATGGTTTTTATGCCTCGCTTGCAGATCTCAATGGCCTCTCTGATCCAGCGCTGTTGTTTGTTCTCTTCGGTGCGGATGACCCTGCCCTTCTCCCGGTCCATGATGTGGTTTTCCCTTTTGCAGTGGTCAGTGATTGCTGATTTGTAATGTTCATGTTGTGCTTGTTCTTTTACTGCTATGATTTTTCATTTTTTTGACAGGTAATTCACACCCTCATGGAACATCAGCTGATAAAGACGGGTCTCAAGACACCATCATGCGACACTCTGAAGAAGGCGAAAGACTCGCCGAAACATGTCAGGTAAAAAATTTACCTAAAACATAATTGTCTGCTTTTAATGAATCTGTCAAATATCAATAATAAGAAGACAAAATGAACCTAATACAAATAAATGAATGCTTAATAACTCCCCTGCACATGCTCCTAAAAATCCAAACCTTCACCTGTAAATAAAATGTCCCGACCTGAAGACATCTTAATGTTATTATTTTGTTATACACACAGCGCCGCCAAGTGGAATAAAAAATTTGTTTTTATTTTAATTTTCACGTACTGCACGGTGCCCTTTTGACGAATCCGACTGAAAATTAGTCAGAAAAGACTCAAGACAATGATCTTACTCTCTGCCGAGTTTTGTGACGTTTTGGCAAAAGGCGTGGCTATTACGGTGCTGAAAAGTCCGATTGTACTTTGTGGCAACAAAAGCTCCGGCAACATGACTGAGATGATCCTATCTTCTCGAAGTTGTACACATTTGAGGATACTTCAACCCTGAAGACATCTACCAACTTATTTTTCATCGTAGTAGTAGCGCCACCAACTGGTAAAAGCTAATACAAGTTATTTTCTTGGATGTTTTTCTCCGTGCAACTCAACAAGGTCGCCCTCATATATGCTCGGAGGACTGTTTCGTCCATGAGGATGTCACAATACGAAATTCATCCTTTTTCGTGAAAAGTTGTGGGAGTGGCATTGCACTGTCCGGCAATAAAACAACGCTGATTATGAGGTTCTAAATATGAACGACAACTCGTGAAACTTGACACACACATCAGGCAGAGCAAATTTATCAATATTTTATACGTTAGTTGTGCAGCTTTTTTTAAATGGCTCGCCATGGCCCTCGAGAAATGTTCAAAAAAGCAGCCCTGGTTGAGTGTTTCACCTCGCTTTTTGTAAATTTTATGGAGTACAGTGAACCCTCGGTTGTCGCGGTTAATGGGGACCGAGACCACCCGCGGAAACTGAAAATCCGCGAAGTAGCGGCGCACCTTCAAAAATGCTTAAAAAAAAATACAATATATATAATATATATATATAGATATATATATATATATATATACAGAGAGAGAGAGAGAGTGAAATTCATGTTATAACAAAAAAAACAAATTATTATTAAAACGTATTATTTTTTTATTCCCCAGCCATTCTTTTTGTATTTATTTAATTACTCCGACTATTACCTGCTGGTACGCCGTCCGGTGTGCCCTGTGAAATGAAAGGTGGCATTCTTTATTTATTTATTCATTTATTCATTCATAACTGACAGCTTCGCGCTCCGTTCGTGCCCGGGCGGAAGAGGTGTTCCAATTCGGCTTAACTGTGACACACGCCCGCCCTCCTCCCCCGGAGCTTCCATTCGGTTAAACTTAGGGGCCGCTTGGCACCGCCCGTGCCCGGGGAAGGTGCTCCTCTTCGGCTTACTGTGACGCGAGCATGCCCGCCTCCTCCGGAGCTTCCATTCGGTTAAACTTAGGGGCCGCTTGGAACCGCCCGTGCCCGGCGAAGGTGCTCCTCTTCGGCTTACTGTGACGCGAGCATGCCCTCCTCCTCCGGAGCTTCCATTCGGTTAAACTTAGGGGCCGCTTGGCACCGCCCGTGCCCGGGGAAGGTGCTCCTCTACGGCTTAACTGCCACGCACGCCGGCCGGAGCTCTGGTACGGTCCGAACCGCGCGAAACGTCGCCACCGATCGTGTCCGGGGGAACGTGCTCTTCTTCGTCCACTCTCCTCTTCGCCCACGCTCTTCTTCGGCGCACGCCGGCCGTCTAACCGCTCCAGCGCCCGTCGTGCCGCTCGGCGAAACTACAATGCCCCCGAATATTTTTTATACCCGCGAAGCACTGAACCCGCGAAAGGTGAACCGCGAAGTAGCGAGGGTTCACTGTATGTATAAGACCAAGACCTACAAAAAAGTCTCTTGGAGCAATGAGCTAGGTTTTACAGGAAGTCGGCCATTTTGAATTTACTTAAAAGGGGCGGGTCACCACAATGGACTTTGTGTAGAAATTATTATTGGGGCCCGAGCAGCGACCGCGGCGAGGTCCCTATTGTTTATGTAGAAATTATTATTATTAGGGCCCGAGCAGCGACCGCTACGAGGTCCCCATTGTTTTTGTGGAAATTATTATTATTATTATTATTAGGGCCCGAGCAGTGACCGCTGCGAGGTCCCTATTGTTTTTCTAGAAATTGTTATTAGGGCCCGAGCTGCGACGGCTGCGAGGTCCCTATTGTTTTTGTAGAAAATATTAATACTTTTATTATTATTATTATTATTAGGGCCTGAGCAGCGACCGCTGCGAAGTCCCTGTTGTTTTTGTAGAAATTATTATTATTATTATTTTTCCGATTGTTCGATTGCATTTTTGACCCCCGAAACATGCACAAAAATTCACCAAACTTGGCAGTCTCATCGGGCATGGCGAAAAATTTGATATTTTAACGTCTAATATGAACAGGAAGTGAGTTATGAATTTTTGAAAGTCCGACTTTTGCCCTTTTTTGCATGTTTACAGGGGTCATTCTTTTGCACCCTGATCCTAAAGGCTTCATCTGATTGCCTTAAAATTCTGTCTGTAGCATCTTAAGACCTGGGACAAACACTGGGGCTAAAATTTTTTGTTTCCGAAATACTATATGACGGGGGCGGGGCTTCGAAGTTTTCACTTAAGATTTCCTTCGCCGCAATGGACAAAATGCTTAATAACTCTCTTGCACATGCTGCTAAAAATCCAAAACTTCACATGTACATCAAGAGTCGGTACCTGAAGACATCTATATGTTTATATTCTGTTATACACCTTGCGCCAATCAATATCATTTTTTACATTTTGACGTCCTGCACGGTGCCCTTTTAACGAATCCGATTGAAAATTGGCTCGAAAAGACTCAAGACATTGATCTTACTCTATCCCTATTTTTGTGACTTTCCTTCGAAGGGCGTGGCTATTACGGTGCCGCAGAGTCTGATTATTCTCCGTGGCAACAAAAGTTCCTGCAAAATGATTCAGATGATCCATCTTCTCGAAATTTTTCACATTTGAGGATATTCAGGCCCTGAAGACGGCTGCCAACTTATTTTTGATCGGATGAGTGTTTAGGCCTTGAGGATGTCACAATACGAAAGTCTTTCGCCTTCTTCAGAGTGTCACATGATGGTGTCTTGTGGCCCGTCTTTATCAGCTGATGTTCCATGAGGGCGTGACTTACCTGTCACAAGAATGAAGGCAAGTCACGCCCCCCGCTGTCCGTTCACTCCGCCAAGATGCTGCTCCAGGTGGTAGAGAGGATGAAGGCTCCCTTGTCTCTGTTCATGGTTTTTATGCCTCGCTTGCAGATCTCAATGGCCTCTCTGATCCAGCGCTGTTGTTTGTTCTCTTCGGTGCGGATGACCCTGCCCTTCTCCCGGTCCATGATGTGGTTTTCCCTTTTGCAGTGGTCAGTGATTGCTGATTTGTAATGTTCATGTTGTGGTTGTTCTTTTACTGCTCTGATTTTTCATTTTTTTGACAGGTAAGTCACACCCTCATGGAACATCAGCTGATAAAGACGGGTCTCAAGACACCATCATGCGACACTCTGAAGAAGGCGAAAGACTCGCCGAAACATGTCAGGTAAAAAATTAACCTAAAACATAATTGTCTGCTTTTAATGAATCAGTCAAATATCAATAATAAGACAAAATGAACCTAATACAAATAAATGAATGCTTAATAACGCCCCTGCACATGCTCCTAAAAATCCAAACCTTCACCTGTAAATAAAACGTCCCGACCTGAAGACATCTTAATGTTATTATTTTGTTATACACACAGCGCCGCCAAGTGGAATCAAAAATTTGTTTTTATTTTAATTTTCACGTACTGCACGGTGCCCTTTTGACGAATCCGACTGAAAATTAGTCAGAAAAGACTCAAGACAATGATCTTACTCTGTGCCGAATTTTGTGACGTTTTGGCAAAAGGCGTGGCTATTACGGTGCTGAAAAATCCGATTGTACTTTGTGGCAACAAAAGCTCTGGCAACATGACTCAGATGATCCTATCTTCTCGAAGTTGTACACATTTGAGGATACTTCAGCCCTGAAGACATCTACCAACTTATTTTTCATCGTAGTAGTAGCGCCACCAACTGGTAAAAGCTAATACAAGTTATTTTCTTGGATGTTTTTCTCCGTGCAACTCAACAAGGTCGCCCTCATATATGCTCGGATGACTGTTTCGGCCATGAGGATGTCACAATACGAAATTCATCCTTTTTCGTGAAAAGTTGTGGGAGTGGCATTGCACTGTTCGGCAATAAAACAACGCTGATTATGAGGTTCTAAATATGAACGACAACTCGTGAAACTTTACACACACATCAGGTAGAGCAAATTTATCAATATTTTATACGTTAGTTGTGCAGCTTTTTTGAAATGGCTCGCCATGGCCCTCGAGAAAAGTTAAAAAAAGAATAGAATAGAAATAGAAATCCCTTTATTGTCATTGTACTCAAGTGTGCAACGAGATTAGAGGGCTCCCCTCTCCAGTGCAATACAACAATAATACAGACAATATATAAATTAGATAAATAAATAAGACAGTGCAATGGAATTCAGTACTGAATAGGGCATATAGAAACACATCACAATGCTGTTTTGCAAGGTTAGGGTGGTCTCGTGTGTGTGTGAGAGTTCAGTATGGAGATGGCTCTCGGAAAGAAACTGTTTCTCAGTCTATTGGTCCTTGATTTGATGCATCTGTAGCGCCTGCCAGAGGGCAACAGGTCGAACAGGTGTGAGTTTGGGTGGGTATTGTCTTTGACGATGTTGAGAGCCCTTCTGAGGCACCGGGCGGTGTAGATGTCCGACAGCGAGGGGAGAGGGCAGCCAATAATCCTTTGCGCTGTTTTGACTGTCCTCTGGAGCCTCACTCTGTCCGCCTCAGTGCAGCCGCTGTACCAGGTGGAGACACAGTACGTCAGCAGGCTCTCGATGGACGAGTGGTAGAAGGCCAGCAGCAGCTTCCTGTCCAGGTTGAATTTCCTGAGGACTCTCAGGAAGTGCAGACGTTGGCGGACCTTCTTTACCACTGCTGTGGTGTTGTGACTCCAAGAAAGGTCATCGGAGATCTGTACTCCCAGGAACTTGAACGTGTGGACCCTCTCCACACACACGCCTTCGATGCAGAGGGGGGGCGGCAGCGTCTTGTTCCTCCTGAAGTCGACGACAATCTCCTTTGTTTTAGCAGAGTTAAGGTGCAGTCTGTTGTCCTTGCACCAAGTTGTCAGTCTCCCTACCTCCTCTCTGTAGGCTGTCTCGTCACCTTCCGAGATCAGACCGACCACTGTCGTGTCGTCAGCAAACTTGACGATGGTGTTGTTGCCGTGGGCCGGGCTGCAGTCGTAGGTGTAGAGGGCGTACAGGAGAGGGCTCAGCACGCATCCTTGGGGGGAACCGGTGCTCAGCATGAGGGTGGAGGACGTGTAGGGGCCGAGCAACACAGTCTGGGGTCTGTTGGTCAGAAAGTCCTTAATCCAGATGCGTGTGAGGGCAGGGAGGCCGAGAGTGTCCAGTTTGGCGACGAGGATGTCTGGGATGATCGTGTTGAATGCCGAGCTGTAGTCCACAAAGAGCATCCTTGCATAGCTCCGCTGTTGTTCCAGGTGGCCCAGCACAACATGCAGAGCAGCCCTGGTTGAGTGTTTCACCTCGCTTTTTGTAAATTTTATGGAGTACAGTGAACCCTCGGTTATCGCGGTTAATGGGGACCGAGACCACCCGCGAAAACTGAAAATCCGCGAAGTAGCGGCGCACCTTCAAAAATGCTTAAAAAAAAAATACAATATATATAATATATATTTATAAATATATAAATATATATATATATAAATATAATATATAAATATATATATATATATATATATATATATATATATATATACGGGGAGAGAGAGAGTGAAATTCATGTTATAACAAAAAAAACAAATTATTATTAAAACGTATTATTTTTTTATTCCCCAGCCATTCTTTTTGTATTGATTTAATTACTCAGACTTTTACCTGCTGGTACGCCGTCTGGTGTGCCCTGTGAAATGAAAGGTGCCATTCTTTATTTATTTATTTATTTATTCATTTATTCATTCATAACTGACAGCTTCGCGCTCCGCTCGTGCCCGGGCGGAAGAGGTGCTCCAATTCGGCTTAACTGTGACACACGCCCACCCTCCTCCCCCGGAGCTTCCATTCGGTTAAACTTAGGGGCCGCTTGGCACCGCCCGTGCCCGGGGAAGGTGCTCCTCTTCGGCTTACTGTGTCGCGAGCATGCCCTCCTCCTCCGGAGCTTCCATTCGGTTAAACTTAGGGGCCGCTTGGAACCGCCCGTGCCAGGGGAAGGTGCTCCTCTTCGGCTTACTGTGACGCGAGCATGCCCTCCTCCTCCGGAGCTTCCATTCGGTTAAACTTAGGGGCCGCTTGGCACCGCCCGTGCCCGGGGAAGGTGCTCCTCTACGGCTTAACTGCCACGCACGCCGGCCGGAGCTCTGGTACGGTCCGAACCGCGCGAAACGTCGCCACCGATCGTGTCCGGGGGAACGTGCTCTTCTTCGTCCACTCTTCTCTTCGCCCACGCTCTTCTTCGGCGCACGCCGGCCGTCTAACCGCTCCAGCGCCCCGTCGTGCCGCTCGGCGAAACTACAATGCCCCCGAATATTTTTTATACCCGCGAAGCACTGAACCCGCGAAAGGTGAACCGCGAAGTAGCGAGGGCTCACTGTATGTATAAGACCAAGACCTACAAAAAAGTCTCTTGGAGCAATGAGCTAGGTTTTACAGGAAGTCGGCCATTTTGAATTTATTAAAAGGGGGCGGGTCACCACAATGGACTTTGTGTAGAAATTATTATTGGGGCCCGAGCAGCGACCGCGGCGAGGTCCCTATTGTTTATGTAGAAATTATTATTAGGGCCCGAGCAGCGCCCGCTACGAGGTCCCCATTGTTTTTGTGGAAATTATTATTATTATTATTATTCGGGCCCGAGCAGTGACCGCTGCGAGGTCCCTATTGTTTTTCTAGAAATTGTTATTAGGGCCCGAGCTGCGACGGCTGCCACATTGTTTGCCCTGGTTGTTTCAGTTAATAAATTCCCTTCACGTTACTGACCTCTCTGCCTCCTCGCCTTTTGGGTCCACCTCCTCCTCGCCGACCGGCGAGTCCTGACAGAATGACCCGACCAAAGAAGGACCCAGCGAGAGGCTCACGGCGGCGTCATGGATATTCAGGCCCTGAAGACGGCTGCCAACTTATTTTTGATCGCAGTGGTAGCGCCACCAACTGGTTAAAACAAATACAAATTATTTTCGTTGATGTTTTTCTCCGGGCAGGTTCACAAAATCTACCTTATATTTGCTCGGATGAGTGTTTAGGCCTTGAGGATGTCACAATACGAAAGTCTTTCGCCTTCTTCAGAGTGTCACATGATGGTGTCTTGTGACCCGTCTTTATCAGCTGATGTTCCATGAGGGCGTGACTTACCTGTCACAAGAATGAAGGCAAGTCATGCCCCCCGCTGTCCGTTCACTCCGCCAAGATGCTGCTCTAGGTGGTAGAGAGGATGAAGGCTCCCTTGTCTCTGTTCATGGTTTTTATGCCTCGCTTGCAGATCTCAATGGCCTCTCTGATCCAGCGCTGTTGTTTGTTCTCTTCGGTGCGGATGACCCTGCCCTTCTCCCGGTCCATGATGTGGTTTTCCCTTTTGCAGTGGTCAGTGATTGCTGATTTGTAATGTTCATGTTGTTGTCCATGACGCCGCCGGACGGACAACCCCCCTCAGCCTGCCGACCAACCCCGTGTCCTTCAAGTAGGTTCCATTTTCCGCTCGACGTCTGTTTCTCCCCTTTTGCCCCCCGATTACAGCACCGATTACCAGCCTGTCATACCCCCTCACCTGATCATAGATTCGGATTACGAGGACGATTTTGAGCACCAAGCCCTTTCACCCCCTCACGGTTCGAGTAAGTCCGGTCACGAGTTTGATTTTGAGCACCTTGCCCCTCACATTTTTTCCGATCCAGATCACGACTATGATTTTGAATATATTGCCACTCTCTTAGTCGCTCAGCGCAACGCGGAGTTATTTTTGAGCCGTCACCTTCCTCCCCCCGAGCCATTTGAGTTTTTCGCGACCACCTCCCACTCCCCCTCGCGCGCTTCACGTCCCAAATCCCGGAAGTCACGGTCACGTCGCGCACATCGTTCACCATCAGTTTCAGCACCGGATCACGCTCCCCTGGCGTCTCCTAGCTCGCGTTCACCAGCCCCCGCAGTCACGGTCCCTCAGGTCTCCCGTTTTCCTGATTCCCTATGGCGGCAGGCTGACAGGGATCAGGGCCCCCGGTTCGGCTGTGCCCGGATCGACTGCTGCGCCCGGCCCGCTGTCGCCTCCACGCCTGCAGCAGTGACCAATGCAGCTCCCGCTGCACGGACCCCGCCGCCTCCATGCGAGCCGCAGCCTCCAGAGTCCCGTGCCGACTCCTCGAAGGCGGCCGAGCCCCGTTCCGGCTCCCCGCCAGCTGCTGAGCCCTGTCCCGGCTCCCCGCCAGCTGCTGAGCCCAGTCCCGGCTCCCCGCCAGCTGCTGAGCCCTGTCCCGGCTCCCCGCCAGCTGCTGAGCCCTGTCCCGGCTCCCCGCCAGCTGCTGAGCCCTGTCCCGGCTCCCCGCCAGCTGCTGAGCCCAGTCCCGGCTCCCCGCCAGCTGCTGAGCCCAGTCCCGGCTCCCCGCCAGCTGCTGAGCCCAGTCCCGGCTCCCCGCCAGCTGCTGAGCCCAGTCCCGGCTCCCCGCCAGCTGCTGAGCCCAGTCCCGGCTCCCCGCCAGCTGCTGAGCCCAGTCCCGGCTCCCCGCCAGCTGCTGAGCCGTGTCCCGGCTCCCCGTCAGCGGCCGAGCCCCGTCCCGGGGCCCCAATGGCGATCCCAGCTCCCGATCCAGCGGAGCACGCTGTGCGCCCGAACCAAGTTCACGTTCAGGCGGAGCACATCCTGCCCCCGACCCAAGTTCACGTTCACGCGGAGCCCGTCCGGCGTCCGTCCCTAGTTCACGTTCAGGCGGAGCACGCTGTGCGTCCGTCCCAAGCTCACGTTCAGGCGGAGCACGCTGTGCGTCCGTCCCAAGCTCACGTTCAGGCGGAGCACGTTGTGCGTCCGTCCCAAGTCCACGTTCAGGGGAAGCACACCCTGCTTCCGACCCAGGTTCACGTTCAGGAGGAGCACGCTGCGCGTCCGTCCCAAGCTCACGTTCCGGCGGAGCACGTTGTGCGTCCGTCCCAAGCCCATGTTCCGGTGGGGCACGCCTTGCCTCCGCTCCAAGCTCACGTTTTGGCAGAACACGGCCCGCAGCCGTCACTCCCGGTCCCTGCACCCGTGGTGGACGACGAGCAGTCGCCTGCCGTATCGGTCCCAGCGGCGCCTGATGAAGCGCCGCCGCTCCCGGT
Source organism: Idiotropiscis lumnitzeri (assembly GCF_059441095.1). NCBI lineage: Eukaryota > Metazoa > Chordata > Actinopteri > Syngnathiformes > Syngnathidae > Idiotropiscis > Idiotropiscis lumnitzeri. Next base: position 660,153 of record NW_028283615.1, read on the forward strand.
CCCGGTGCCTGCGATGGACGACGGTCCGCCGCCGAGTCACGCCTCAGCCTCGGCGACGCACGACGACCCACCATCGCACCCCGCTCTGGCCTCGGCAGCATCCGACGACCCGTCGCCACTGCTCGCCTTGGCTCCGGCACAACGCTCGACGACCCACGGCCGCTCCTGGTTTCTGCCTCGGCGGTGGACGGCGACCCACCGCCGCTCCACATTCTTGTCTCGGCAGGGGTCGACGACCAGCCGCCGCTCCCGGTTCCGGTGCCCGCGATGGACGACGGTCCGCCGCCGCGTCACGCCTCAGTCTCGGCGACGCACGAGGACCCACCACCGCGCCCCGCTCTGGCCGCGGCAGCATCCGACGACCCGTCGCCACTGCTCGCCTTGGCCCCGGCGGCGCTCGACGGCCCGCGGCCGCTCTTGGTTCCTGCCTCGGCGGTGGACGACGACCCACCGCCGCTCCATGTTCTTGTCTCGGCAGGGATCGACGACCAGCCGTCGCTCCGCGTTCCTGTGTCGGCGGGGTTCAACGATGGGCCGCCGCCCCACGTTCCGGTCTCGGCGGTGTTCGACGACCAGCCGCCGCTCCACGTTCCTGACGCGGCGGGGTTCGACGACCAGCCGTCGCTCCACGTTCCGGTCTCGGCGACGCTCGACGACCAGCCGCCGCTCCACGCTCCCGCCTCGGCGGGGCTCGACGACCAGCCGCCGCTCCACGTTCTGGTCTCGGCGACGCTCGACGACCAGCCGCCGCTCCACGCTCCCGCCTCGGCGGGGCTCGACGACCAGCCGCCGCTCCACGTTCCTGTCTCGGCGACGCTCGACGACCAGCCGCCGCTCCGCGTTCCTGACTCGGCGGGGTTCGACGACCAGCCGCCGCTCCACGTTCCTGACTCGGCGGGGCTCGACGACCAGCCGCCGCTCCGCGTTCCTGACTCGGCGGGGCTCGACGACCAGCCGCCGCTCCGCGTTCCTGTCTCGGCGGGGCTCGACGACCAGCCGCCGCTCCACGTTCCTGTCTCGGCGGGGCTCGACGACCAGCCGCCGCTCCGCGTTCCTGTCTCGGCGGGGCTCGACGACCAGCCGCCGCTCCACGTTCCTGTCTCGGCGGGGCTCGACGACCAGCCGCCGCTCCACGTTCCTGTCTCGGCGGGGCTCGACAATCTGCCGCCGCTCCACGTTCCTGTCTCGGCAGGGTTCAACGACCAGCCGCCGCGCCACGTTCCTGACTCGGCGACGTTCCATGGCCTGCCGCCGCTCCTCGCCCCAGCTCCATCAGCGGACTTCATGTGGCGTTCGGGTCGTTCCGGACGTCCGCCTGAATGGCCCCAATGGGACGCACTGGCCTGGCCACCCTCACGGCCCCCTGAAGGGTCACGAAAAGACTCGCTGGTCTGGCCTCCCGGGAATCCGCCAGACCGGTCTCGATCACGGGTCGTTGACCCACCTCCCGACCCCTTCCGCCCACCCTCGTTCTTAGACATGGTTTTCCTTTTCTTTTCTTTTCCTTTTTTTTGGGACGTCTGGAATCCGTCCCTTGAGGGGGGGGTACTGTCATGATCCGCGTCGGGCATGACAGCCTTTTGTTATTGTTTTCATATGCATGCGGTTTTTGTTATTGTTTTTGTTGTTATTTTCTCCCCTCCTTCCTGCCATGTGCCTTTTCCTGTCTGTTTTGATCAGCTGAGCAGGGGCGTTTCCCCTCAGCACCTCGCCCTCACCAGCCACGCACCTGCTCCTCATCAACGATCACACACCTGCTCCCCATCTGCTCCCCTGATTACCGGACTACTTAAGCCTTCCATGCTCTCAACCCAGTGTCGGGTCATTGCCGAAAATCACGGACAGCCACGACCACCTTTGTTCACGTTCTGCTCCTTGTTCATGTTCATGCTCTGGTTCCCCTCTTCGTTCCCGTCTTTCAGTGTTGTTCCTCGCCCTGCCTCCCAGTCTGGTCACGTTAAGTTTGTCTTTTGGCTGCCAGGATGGCCGAGTGGTCTAAGGCGCCGCGTTCCGGACCCAGTCTCCCCAGGAGGCCTGGGTTCGAATCTCGAATTTCCCCATTGTGGGACTAATAAAGGCATTATTATTTTGTTATTTTTCACCCTGCCACATTGTTTGCCCTGGTTGTTTCAGTTAATAAATTCCCTTCACGTTACTGACCTCTCTGCCTCCTCGCCTTTTGGGTCCACCTCCTCCTCGCCGACCGGCGAGTCCTGACAGTGCTTGTTCTTTTACTGCTCTGATTTTTCATTTTTTTGACAGGTAAGTCACACCCACATGGAACATCAGCTGATAAAGACGGGTCTCAAGACACCATCATGCGACACTCTGAAGAAGGCGAAAGACTCGCCGAAACATGTCAGGTAAAAAATTAACCTAAAACATAATTGTCTGCTTTTAATGAATCAGTCAAATATCAATAATAAGAAGACAAAATGAACCTAATACAAATAAATGAATGCTTAATAACGCCCCTGCACATGCTCCTAAAAATCCAAACCTTCACCTGTAAATAAAACGTCCCGACCTGAAGACATCTTAATGTTATTATTTTGTTATACACACAGCGCCGCCAAGTGGAATCAAAAATGTGTTTTTATTTTAATTTTCACGTACTGCATGGTGCCCTTTTGACGAATCCGACTGAAAATTAGTCAGAAAAGACTCAAGACAATGATCTTACTCTCTGCCGAATTTTGTGACGTTTTGGCAAAAGGCGTGGCTATTACGGTGCTGAAAAGTCCGATTGTACTTTGTGGCAACAAAAGCTCCGGCAACATGACTCAGATGATCCTATCTTCTCGAAGTTGTACACATTTGAGGATACTTCAGCCCTGAAGACATCTACCAACTTATTTTTCATCGTAGTAGTAGCGCCACCAACTGGTAAAAGCTAATACAAGTTATTTTCTTGGATGTTTTTCTCCGTGCAACTCAACAAGGTCGCCCTCATATATGCTCGGATGACTGTTTCGGCCATGAGGATGTCACAATACGAAATTCATCCTTTTTCGTGAAAAGTTGTGGGAGTGGCATTGCACTGTTCGGCAATAAAACAACGCTGATTATGAGGTTCTAAATATGAACGACAACTCGTGAAACTTTACACACACATCAGGCAGAGCAAATTTATCAATATTTTATACGTTAGTTGTGCAGCTTTTTTTAAATGGCTCGCCATGGCCCTCGAGAAAAGTTAAAAAAAGAATAGAATAGAAATAGAAATCCCTTTATTGTCATTGTACTCAAGTGTGCAACGAGATTAGAGGGCTCCCCTCTCCAGTGCAATACAACAATAATACAGACAATATATAAATTAGATAAATAAATAAGACAGTGCAATGGAATTCAGTACTGAATAGGGCATATAGAAACACATCACAATGCTGTTTTGCAAGGTTAGGGTGGTCTCGTGTGTGTGTGAGAGTTCAGTATGGAGATGGCTCTCGGAAAGAAACTGTTTCTCAGTCTATTGGTCCTTGATTTGATGCATCTGTAGCGCCTGCCAGAGGGCAACCGGTCGAACAGGTGTGAGTTTGGGTGTATGTATATATATATATATATATGTATATATATGTATATATATATATATATATATGTATATATATGTATATATGTATATATATATATATATGTATATATATGTATGTATATATATATATATATGTATATATATATATATGTATATATATATATATGTATGTGTATATATATATATATATATATGTATGTATATATATATATATATGTATGTATATATATGTATGTATATATATGTATGTATATATATATATATATGTATATATATATATATGTATATATATGTATGTATATATATATGTATATATATGTATATATATGTATGTATATATATATATATATGTATATATATATATTAGGGCTGGGCGATATGACCTAAAATCAATATCGCGATAAATTGGGCAATTTTACCTCGATAACGATAAATGCACGGTAAATTCCCCCTGAGGACCAAAATCAAAATAAATGCAGAAAATGCATATTAACTGCTTTTTTTTATTGACCAACTGGTACACATTACTTTCAATGAAAAATAGAAGTACAAAAATCATTTGAATAAACATTCAAAATAGCTTGCTTTGCATGACTTGAACAATGTCACAAAGAACAGGAAAAAAAGGGTACCTCTCACAAAATCTTTTCCTGCAAATAGATTGTGCCGAGATGGTGTAATGCCATTTGCAAATGCTTAGATTTGTGTAAAGGTATCTTGTAAACAATATAAATAATGCCATGTGCAAAGGCACTAGTCGCCTGTAAACAAAATGCTAAATAAAATGAAAAAAAAAAAAATCAATGGAATGCCAGTGCCAAACAAACGCGTGTGCTTCATCAGTAAAATGTGCCGTCTCGAGTACTCCGGTGCGCAGTCGCCACTTGTCGTCTATGTACTGCACATTTCAGGCTCAAACAGGGATGCATGTTGCGACTCGACCACAAGTCGGATGTGGATGCAAAATGCTCGACATGTCTCCGCTCCCGTCCCGATGTTGTCCATATCGGGAAGTGCTGTTTGCGGCAAATATTTTCGTACCTCTTGTCGGCTACGTTCCTGAGGCGTTTAAATCCTGTGCGCTCCACTGTAACTTCAGGAGCTCTATCTTTAGCTATGTGCTAGGCTATCCCGTCCACCACTGAGACGTTCTCTCGTATGGTTTCGCCTCCGTTAGTGGGCTGTTGTCACTTGTCCAACCTTGCTTCTCACTTTGAACTTTTAGCACAAGCTCCAAGTCAACAGCATGGTTGTGTTGTGGGTGGTGAAAAAGAAAAGGTTGGACGCGCTGTTTCAGGTGCTTACGACGCACTTTGTAGTTCATGTTCTTTTGCGCAAACATCGTCTTTATGGAACCCAAAACATTTCCAAACGACAGATGTCGAATTTCTTTTTGGGACAAGCGCGACAAGACCAATTTCAACTAACGTTACTTCGTCTTTAGCCGTGTCAGCCGCTTCTGAATTTGAATCGCCAGCTACGAACTCGTCTTGTGTTTACATTCTTCTACAGCGCCTGAGTCACGTGACTACATGCGCTGGAGCAGACTTAAAGAGGCATGAACATTGCCGCAGACAGAAAAGACTTTCCTTTTTCATTTTTTTTTTTAGACACCGAATTTACCGACAAGGGCAAAATGTTGTCGGTCATTCTAATAAATTTCGGTAACGGTAAATTTTCGGTTAATCGCCCAGCCCTAATATATATGTATATATATGTATATATATATGTGTATATATATGTATATATATATGTGTATATATATGTATATATATATATATGTATATATATATACATATATATATATATGTATGTATATATATATACGGGGAGAGAGAGAGAGAGAGAGAGTGAAATTCATGTTATAACAAAAAAAACAAATTATTATTAAAACGTATTATTTTTTTATTCCCCAGCCATTCTTTTTGTATTTATTTAATTACTCCGACTTTTACCTGCTGGTACGCCGTCCGGTGTTCCCTGTGAAATGAAAGGTGGCATTCTTTATTTATTTATTTATTTATTCATTTATTCATTCATAACTGACAGCTTCGCGCTCCGTTCGTGCCCGGGCGGAAGAGGTGTTCCAATTCGGCTTAACTGTGACACACGCCCGCCCTCCTCCCCCGGAGCTTCCATTCGGTTAAACTTAGGGGCCGCTTGGCACCGCCCGTGCCCGGGGAAGGTACTCCTCTTCGGCTTACTGTGACGCGAGCATGCCCGCCTCCTCCGGAGCTTCCATTCGGTTAAACTTAGGGGCCGCTTGGAACCGCCCGTGCCCGGCGAAGGTGCTCCTCTTCGGCTTACTGTGACGCGAGCATGCCCTCCTCCTCCGGAGCTTCCATTTGGTTAAACTTAGGGGCCGCTTGGAACCGCCCGTGCCCGGGGAAGGTGCTCCTCTTCGGCTTACTGTGACGCGAGCATGCCCTCCTCCTCCAGAGCTTCCATTCGGTTAAACTTAGGGGCCGCTTGGCACCGCCCGTGCCCGGGGACGGTGCTCCTCTACGGCTTAACTGCCACGCACGCCGGCCGGAGCCCTGGTACGGTCCGAACCGCGCGAAACGTCGCCACCGATCGTGTCCGGGGGAACGTGCTCTTCTTCGTCCACTCTCCTCTTCGCCCACGCTCTTCTTCGGCGCACGCCGGCCGTCTAACCGCTCCAGCGCCCGTCGTGCCGCTCGGCGAAACTACAATGCCCCCGAATATTTTTTATACCCGCGAAGCACTGAACCCGCGAAAGGTGAACCGCGAAGTAGCGAGGGTTCGCTGTATGTATAAGACCAAGACCTACAAAAAAGTCTCTTGGAGCAATGAGCTAGGTTTTACAGGAAGTCGGCCATTTTCAATTTACTTAAAAGGGGCGGGTCACCACAATGGACTTTGTGTAGAAATTATTATTGGGGCCCGAGCAGCGACCGCGGCGAGGTCCCTATTGTTTATGTAGAAATTATTATTAGGGCCCGAGCAGCAACCGCTACGAGGTCCCCATTGTTTTTGTGGAAATTATTATTATTATTATTATTAGGGCCCGAGCAGTGACCGCTGCGAGGTCCCTATCGTTTTTCTAGAAATTGTTATTAGGGCCCGAGCTGCGACGGCTGCGAGGTCCCTATTGTTTTTGTAGAAAATATTATTACTTTTATTATTATTATTATTATTATTATTAGGGCCTGAGCAGCGACCGCTGCGAAGTCGCTATTGTTTTTGTTGAAATTATTATTATTATTATTTTTCCGATTGTTCGATCGCATTTTTGACCCCCGAAACATGCACAAAAACTCACCAAACTTGGCAGTCTCATCGGGCATGGCGAAAAATTTGATATTTTAACGTCTAATATGAACAGGAAGTGAGTTATGAATTTTTGAAAGTCCGACTTTTGCCCTTTTTTGCATGTTTACATGGGTCATTCTTTTGCACCCTGATCCTAAAGGCTTCATCTGATTGCCTTAAAATTCTGTCTGTAGCATCTTAAGACCTGGGACAAACACTGGGGCTAAAATCTTTTGTTTCCGAAATACTATATGACGGGGGCGGGGCTTCGAAGTTTTCACTTAAGATTTCCTTCGCCGCAATGGACAAAATGCTTAATAACTCTCATGCACATGCTAAAAATCCAAAACTTCACATGTACATAAAGAGTCGGTACCTGAAGACATCTATATGTTTATATTCTGTTATACACCTTGCGCCAATCAATATCATTTTTTACATTTTGACGTACTGCACGGTGCCCTTTTAACGAATCCGATTGAAAATTGGCTAGAAAAGACTCAAGACATTGATCTTACGCTATCCCTATTTTTGTGACTTTCCTTCGAAGGGCGTGGCTCTTGCGGTGCCGCAGAGTCTGATTATTCTCCGTGGCAACAAAAGTTCCTGCAAAATGATTCAGATGATCCATCTTCTCGAAATTTTTCACATTTGAGGATATTCAGGCCCTGAAGACGGCTGCCAACTTATTTTTGATCGCAGTGGTAGCGCCACCAACTGGTTAAAACAAATACAAATTATTTTCGTTGATGTTTTTCTCCGGGCAGGTTCACAAAATCTACCTTATATTTGCTCGGATGAGTGTTTAGGCCTTGAGGATGTCACAATACGAAAGTCTTTCGCCTTCTTCAGAGTGTCACATGATGGTGTATTGTGACCCGTCTTTATCAGCTGATGTTCAATGAGGGCGTGACTTACCTGTCACAAGAATGAAGGCAAGTCACACCCCCCGCTGTCCGTTCACTCCGCCAAGATGCTGCTCCAGGTGGTAGAGAGGATGAAGGCTCCCTTGTCTCTGTTCATGGTTTTTATGCCTCGCTTGCAGATCTCAATGGCCTCTCTGATCCAGCGCTGTTGTTTGTTCTCTTCGGTGCGGATGACCCTGCCCTTCTCCCGGTCCATGATGTGGTTTTCCCTTTTGCAGTGGTCAGTGATTGCTGATTTGTAATGTTCATGTTGTGCTTATTCTTTTACTGCTCTGATTTTTAATTTTTTTGACAGGTAAGTCACACCCTCATGGAACATCAGCTGATAAAGACGGGTCTCAAGACACCATTATGCGACACTCTGAAGAAGGCGAAAGACTCGCCGAAACATGTCAGGTAAAAAATTTACCTAAAACATAATTGTCTGCTTTTAATGAATCAGTCAAATATCAATAATAAGAAGACAAAATGAACCTAATACAAATAAATGAATGCTTAATAACTCCCCTGCACATGCTCCTAAAAATCCAAACCTTCACCTGTAAATAAAATGTCCCGACCTGAAGACATCTTAATGTTATTATTTTGTTATACACACAGCGCCGCCAAGTGGAATCAAAAATTTGTTTTATTTTAATTTTCACGTACTGCACGGTGCCCTTTTGACGAATCCGACTGAAAATTAGTCAGAAAAGACTCAAGACAATGATCTTACTCTCTGCCGAGTTTGTGACGTTTTGGCAAAAGGCGTGGCTATTACGGTGCTGAAAAGTCCGATTGTACTTTGTGGCAACAAAAGCTCCGGCAACATGACTCAGATGATCCTATCTTCTCGAAGTTGTACACATTTGAGGATACTTCAGCCCTGAAGACATCTACCAACTTATTTTTCATCGTAGTAGTAGCGCCACCAACTGGTAAAAGCTAATACAAGTTATTTTCTTGGATGTTTTTCTCCGTGCAACTCAACAAGGTCGCCCTCATATATGCTCGGAGGACTGTTTCGGCCATGAGGATGTCACAATACGAAATTCATCCTTTTTCGTGAAAAGTTGTGGGAGTGGCATTGCACGGTTCGGCAATAAAACAACGCTGATTATGAGGTTCTAAATATGAACGACAACTCGTGAAACTTGACACACACATCAGGCAGAGCAAATTTATCAATATTTTATACGTTAGTTGTGCAGCTTTTTTGAAATGGCTCGCCATGGCCCTCGAGAAATGTTCAAAAAAGCAGCCCTGGTTGAGTGTTTCACCTCGCTTTTTGTAAATTTTATGGAGTACAGTGAACCCTCGGTTATCGCGGTTAATGGGGACCGAGACCACCCGCGAAAACTGAAAATCCGCGAAGTAGCGGCGCACCTTCAAAAATGCTTAAAAAAAATATACAATATATATAATAAATATATAAATATTTATATATATATATATATATATATATATATACGGGGAGAGAGAGAGAGAGAGAGAGTGAAATTCATGTTATAACAAAAAAACCAAATTATTATTAAAACGTATTATTTTTTTATTCCCCAGCCATTCTTTTTGTATTTATTTAATTACTCCGACTTTAACCTGATGGTACGCCGTCCGGTGTGCCCTGTGAAAAAAAGGTGGCATTCTTTATTTATTTATTCTTTCATAACGGACAGCCTCGCGCTCCGCTCGTGCCCGGGCGCAAGAGGTGCTCCAATTCGGCTTAACTGTGACACACGCCCGACCTCCTCCGGAACTTCCATTCGGTTAAACTTAGGGGCCGCTTGGCACCGCCCGTGCCCGGGGAAGGTGCTCCTCTTCGGCTTACTGTGACGCGAGCATGCCCTCCTCCTCCGGAGCTTCCATTCAGTTAAACGTAGGGGCCGCTTGGAACCGCCCGTGCCCGGGGAAGGTGCTCCTCTTCGGCTTACTGTGACGCGAGCATGCCCTCCTCCTCCGGAGCTTCCATTCGGTTAAACTTCGGGGCCGCTTGGAACCGCCCGTGCCCGGGGAAGGTGCTCCTCTTCGGCTTACTGTGACGCGAGCATGCCCTCCTCCTCCGGAGCTTCCATTTGGTTAAACTTAGGGGCCGCTTGGCACCGCCCGTGCCCGGGGAAGTGTTAAAGAAATTTAAGTTTGTATGTTCATCTGTTAGTTTTGTTGTTTAGTTTGTCATCTTAGCAAGTTTCAAACTATAACTAATCTTACAGGCCCCCTTTGTTGCACATGCATTCGTATCTTTCTGGCCTCTAATTAAACCTTCGACAGCTACGGGTGCCAGGTACGGCCTCATCGCGAATGTGACTCCCCAACGCCAGAACCCTTTTCTGTAAACACCTCCCTTGGGGTGTTGATGACCTCTTTAACCCTTCGTAGATAATGTTGGGGCCCGAGGCCTCTTAAGGCTGTAACTTATGCATTTAGGGAGGTCCAACACAAGGCTTGGTATTTCTAAAGCAACAATATCGTCATGGCCATAAAATAAGTTCAACATGTTAAGCCTTGTGAAAATACACTACACAGGTCAAATGAAGTTCAGAGTGAACATGCTCCCTTTTGCTGTTAGAATAAGCAGAAGTATGAACAAAAGGTGTCTTGTAAGCTGAAACCGTTAGAATAGGCAGGAAGAGGGTGGGCAAGTGGGATGGAGTCAAATGTCAAGTTTTCCATTCTGTATGTATTGCATATTCAAATTGCTTATGCTGATGCAAATAAAAACCATGTGTGCAGTCGAACACGCTGGCTTCGCCTCGGAGTTCGAGGGCTGCCCCGCGCGGAAATGACAGACAATCTTGGCTGGTTGATTCATTTGTTCAGGCTTGTTTTGATAGAAACATCCTTAACAGGAAGGTGCTCCTCTACGGCTTAACTGCCACGCACGCCGGCCGGAGCTCTGGTACGGTCCGAACCGCGCGAAACGTCGCCACCGATCGTGTCCGGGGGAACGTGCTCTTCTTCGTCCACTCTCCTCTTCGCCCACGCTCTTCTTCGGCGCACGCCGGCCGTCTAACCGCTCCAGCGCCCTGTCGTGCCGCTCGGCGAAACTACAATGCCCCCGAATATTTTTTAGACCCGCGAAGCACTGAACCCACGAAAGGTGAACCGCGAAGTAGCGAGGGTTCACTGTATGTATAAGACCAAGACCTACAAAAAAGTCTCTTGGAGCAATGAGCTAGGTTTTACAGGAAGTCGGCCACTTTGAATTTACTTAAAAGGGGGCGGGTCACCACAATGGACTTTGTGTAGAAATTATTATTGGGGCCCGAGCAGCGACCGCGGCAAGGTCCCTATTGTTTTTGTAGAAATTATTATTAGGGCCCGAGCAGCGACCGCTACGAGGTCCCCATTGTTTTTGTGGAAATCATTATTATTTTTATTATTATTATTAGGGCCCGAGCAGTGGCCGCTGCGATGTCCCTATTGTTTTTCTAGAAATTGTTATTAGGGCCCGAGCTGCGACGGCGGCGAGGTCCCTATTGTTTTTGTAGAAATTATTATTAGGGCCCGAGCAGCAACCGCTACGAGGTCCCCATTAACCGCGATAACCGAGGGTTCACTGTATTACTCTTACTCGATCTTGGCGCCGCTTTTGACACTTGATCATAACATATTATTAAAACGCCTTGAAACTTGTGTTGGCATTTCAGGTTCAGCGCTTTCTTGGATTAATTCGTATCTGTCGGAGACGACGCACCGTGTAATTCATGGCAATGCGTCTTCTGATCTTTGTAAGATCACACGCGGAGTTCCGCAGGGATTGGTACTAGATGCTACCGCTTGGTGATATTATACGGAAATATCACATTAGTTTTCATTGTTATGCTGATGATACGCAATTATACATGCCGTTGGATATAACGAATCCGTGTGATTGCTATAAATTAGAGGCATGCCTTGCCGAAATTAAACTATGAATGTCTTTCAATTTTTTGCGTCTTAACTCAGATAAAACCGAGATGCTGATCATTGGACCAGCGCGTCATCTGTACCTTTTTCAAAGACACCACTATGAGTATCGATAAATTGCCCAAAAGGATTCAACAAAAAATCTCGGTCTTATATTTGACACAACTATGTCGTTTCAAATGCACATTAAAAATATTACCGTATTTTTGGACCCATAAGGCGCACTTTAAAGTCCGGAAAGCCGTCCAAAAAAGCCAGGGCGCCCTTTGAGGTGGAGCGCCCATTGCGTCGACCAAGTGCGCCGCTGGGCTGACGGCGAACATCAACTGCCTGCACACCGCTTATATAGAGAGAAGGCGGGTGTGGCTTACGACAAGCAGGGGGGCGTGAGAGGGGATCGATGGGTGTGGACAACAGGCGGACGTGAGAGGGGAGATGGGTGTGAATGACAACAGGCGGGAGAGGGGAGACAAAACAACACAAAGGCACGCCCCCAGTGCAAAGCAGCGCGATGCCCCTATCGTCGCTGTTGGTCTGTGACTCCATGCGTGCCCATCTGACAGCCGCTGTGAAAAGTCAAGTCACGCATATGAACTCAGAGCTTGTCATCATCCCGGGAGGCTTGACAAAGGAACTCCAACCACTCGACTTAAGTATAAACAGAGCGTTCAAAGTGAAGTTGCGTGCTGCGTGGGAGCGATGGATGGCGGAGGGCGAACACAGCTTCACAAAGGCTGGGAGACAGCGAAGAGCAAGTTATGCCACAATTTGCGAGTGGATTGTAGCTGCTTGGACGAACGTGTCTGCTAGCTCTATTGCAAGAGCTTTCGCGAAAGCCGGCATTACATCCGGGGAGACGCTCAGCAGCGACACAGACTCGGACAATGACGAGAGGGAACCTGGCGTGTTTGAGGGAGAATTTGCCCAACTATTTCTGTCTGATACGGAAGACGATGATTTTGAAGGATTTGTGGATGACTGATAACTCTTAATGTGAGTACCTTGTTAAATAAAATACAACCAAACGCAGTTTTGCTCCTGTTGCCGTTTTTTCAAAACAGCTAGCCATGCTATCGTCTGTTTTAGTGTGCATGCATGTAAACTAAGGTAATGTATGGTAGGCTGGGAGGCAGAATTTTGCTGGGCCTACACTTTTATGCTTTTCAGTTGATTTGGGATGATAGTTTTAGTTTTGATGTAACACCGTGACCGCACATCGTTTGTTGACAAGTGACTTGCTCACACCGGCATTGTGTCGGCATCCCACCTGAGGGGCTGCGCCGCAGCGAGACGGCGAAGCAGCGAGATGGCGAGGCAGACTGATAATGACTCGTGTTGTTTATCTTGGATACAGAAGACAAGGACTTGGTGCATTTTTGGATGAGGACAACTTCAGCACGTTGTTAAAAGCTAAAATAAAGTACCACTGAACTCCCGCTGCCATTTTAAAAACACGCTAGCGCGACTGAGCAGCCAGCGAGACTGCTCGATTGGTCGGTTGTGTTAGCGCCCGATGAGTCGGCGCGTTCTATCTATGTAACAAATACAGAAATAGCGCCCCCAACAGGTGTTGCGCCCTTTGACACGGCGCGTCTTTTGAGTCCAAAAATACGGTACTAGAACTGCATTTGTTCATCTGCGTAACATTGCTAAAATTCGCCCAATTCTATCAACCTGTGATGCAAAAATCTTAATCCATGCGTTTGTTACGTCTCGCCTCGACTATTGTAACGTTTTGCTCTCGGGTCTCCCCATGTCTAGTATTAAAAGTTAGTTCAAAATGCAGCAGCTAGACTCTTGACTAGAACGAGAAAGTTTGATCATATTACCCCGATACTTGCCAATTTGAATTGGCTTCCGGTCCACTTGAGATGTGATTTTAAAGTTCTGCTACTTGCCTATAAAATATTGCATGGCTTAGCACCTTCCTATCTCGTTGACCTCGTGGTACCATATGTTCCGTCCCGAAACCTTCGCTCACAAAATGCTGGTCTTTTAGTGATCCCGCGAGCCAAAAAGAAGTCCACAGGTTCTAGAGCGTTCTCTATTCGGGCACCAATGCTTTGGAATGTACTACCCTCAGGTATTAGAGGCGCCACCTCAGTAGAAATGTTCAAAACACTATTAAAGACGCATTTATACTCTTGTGCATTTAGTTGAACTATTTGTTGGCCTGTTTACTGCCGCTTTTTCTCTTATCTTCTCTTTTCTGCCCCCTTTTCCCCGGCTGGGGGATTAGGTGACGGTCACCCACTAGGAAGTTTAAGGCATTGACAAACTGGGCATGCACCTGTTCCAGTGATGTCGTCTTCCTGCAGCGCGACATTTATTTATATACTTTAGCATCTAATTTAATTATTTGTTGGCCTGTTTACTGCGGCTTCTCCTCTTTTCTGCCCCCTCTTCCCCTGCTTGGGAATTAGGTGATGGTGACCTGCTATGAAGATTACGGCACTGACCAACCGGGGAGGGACCTTCTCTGCCGAAGTCGTCTTCATGCAGCACCTCTTCTGATTTCCCTATATTTCAGCACTTCGTTGAACTACTTGTTGGCCTGTTTACTATTTCTGTTCTTTTTTTTCTGTTCCCAATTCCACGGCTTGGGAATTAGGTGATGGTGATTCACTTGGAAGTGGCTGTTCTGAATTTACCCCAAACTGACTATTTCAAGATCAAAGGCTCAACCTCGGATATGCTGCCATGGCGATTACGGTCCTGGATGAGGACCCACTCCACTAAAGTCATCTTCCTGCAGCACTTCATTTAATTGACTCTCACATTATCTCATCTAACATTGTATAGCATCATTGTATGTGTCAAATGTTGCCCACTTGGCATCCAAAGCAGCCTGGTCATCCTGGAAGGGGGTTTCCCCCCCATCTGTGGTCCCTTCTCAAGTTTTCTCACTTTTCCCCCAATGGGGTTTTGAGTTTTTCCTTGCCCTCCTGGGGGTTAAGATCAGTGGATGTTGATTGTGGTTATGTAAAGCCCTTTGAGACTGTCTGTGATTAAGGGCTATACACATAAAATTGACTTGACTCGACTTGGACCAGAATAGAAGTGGATGAGGGAAAAAGGGAGGGGCGGTGTTGACTGATATTGTGCAGATGGAAGTAGGCTGACCGGGTTGTGTTATTATGCTTATGGAAAGATAGAGTGCTGTCAAGGATGACACCCAGACTCTTGACCTGAGGGGATGGGAAAACAATGGAGGGGCCAACAGGAATGGGAAAACTGCCAACTTTGGATTGTATTGATTTTGTACTGAAAAGAATAACTTCTGTTTTGTCGCTGTTAAGCCTCATGAAATTATTAGAAAACCAGTCATTGATTTCAGATAGACAGGAGGTGACGGAGGTGGGAGGGAGTGATATGCTGGGTTTGCAGGAGAACTAGAGCTGGGTGTCATCCGCGAAGCAATGGAAAGCGATATTGAATTTTCGGAAAATGCTGCCAAGGGGAAGGAGGTATATGATAAATAATAGGGGGGCCAGGACCGAGCCTTGGGGCAAACCTGAGGTGACTGGGAGGGACTTTGATGAGAAATATTTAAGCTGGATGAACTGAGTGCGGTCTTTGAAGTATGAATGGAACCAGTTGAGGGCGGTGTGGGTGATGCCGATGGAAGAAAGTCTTTTGAGAAGGATGGTGTGTGAGATGGTGTCAAAGGCCGCAGTCAGGTTAAGAAGGATGACAATGGAGAATGAATCTGAGTCAGCTGCAATGAGGAGAGCAGAGGTGACCTTGAGTAGAGTTGATTCAGTGCTGTGAAGTGCACGGAAACCGGACTGAAAGGGTTATTGCAGGTGAGATGAGAGTGGAGTTGAGTGGCGACTACATTATCTAGGACTTTTGAAATGAATGGTAGGTAGGAAATAGGGCGGAGGTTCAGGAAATAGTACTGAGCGGCTTTTTCTTAATCTCATGAGAAAATGTACTTGGGCAAGCACAGTCGAAAAGAGTCGTGCGTTATCTCAGCCCAGCCTCACATTCTTCCCCCGGCACGGGTCTACGTCCAAGGGAAGGTCCTCTCCAGATTAATCATTGTCTGGATGGTTGATTCCCAGCTGGTCCCCAAGACTGGTATTTCACGGCTGGCCTTCTCCGGCGGGCAGTCTCTCCGTCTCTTCTGCTGGTATTCCCCTGTAATCTTGTCAGTGTGCATGTATGTGTGCTCCAAAATCAAATTATGTCTTTCAGAATGTGTTTTTGCAATGGCGTCCCCTTGAACCCTCCAATCAATCAATCAAATTTTATTTATAAGAGCACTTTTCATACATAAAATGCGGCTCAAAGTGCTGTACAATAAAAACATCCAAATTACAACGAAAAACTAAAACCCATTCCACCCACTCAACATAAACACAAGACACATCCACATACACGCCTGAACTCGCACACACACAGAACACTCGCATTCACACAACTTAATAAACCATCTTAGTAGAAAGACAGGGTAAGGCACAGAGAAACCATATGAGAAAATGTACCCAGGGTAGGTCATCCGCGCTGAGAGGGATGACGGCTCACGCCCACAGGGAGCTGCGCCAACACACAGACCCCTAGCCCAGACTGACCGGGGTAGACCCTACACATAGTGCAGAGGGCCCCGGTCCGCCGGGCCTAAGGAGCCTCCGGGATGAAGCCCCCTGTGAGAAGGCCAGCCACACCTCCCAGCGCGGAGGCCCCCCTTGAGGAAACACTGGAGCTAAAATATATAAAAGAAAATGATAATGCTAAACAAAAAAGAAGCTAAAAATTAAAGGACAATAATATAAAAAGACGAAGCTAAAATATATAAGAAAAATTATGATACTAAAAGACACAGAAGAAGCTAAAAATTAAAAGACAATAATATAAAACGACGCAGCTAAAATATATAAGAAAAATGATGATACTAAAAGACAAAGAAGCTAAAAAAAATTAAAGACAATGATAATATATAAAATGACAATCCTGAATTAAAAGACTAAGATAAATTATTTAAAAGCCAAACAAAAAAGGTGAGTCTTGAGCAGGGGTGGGCAATTATTTTTTCCATGGGGCCACATAAGAAACATTAAATATTGTGGAGGGCCGGGCCAAAAGGCTGAACTCAATTCTGCATAATATTAATTGTATTTCTTTTTTAAAAAGCAGTAAATAGCACTGTTTTGACAAGCTGGCATTAAAGTTAAGCAATGAAACTAAATACCAAATAAACTGAAAAAATGAGGTTGCCTTACAAAAATGTATTCATTCAAATTTCTCAACACAATGGTAGACATAATATTAACATTTTTTACTATTTGTGACTCATATTAGTAAACATATTCTGTCACATTCACTTCAAAACACATTTTGAGTTCCATATACTGTTGGATAGTTGTGTAAAGGTTCTGAGCATTTTAAAGACATCACAATATTGTCTTTTTGCACCAAACATTAAGCAAGATACAACATATTGACTGTCACTGAACTGTGATTTTGAGAAAAAGTGTCCCAGTTCATTGTTATCTGGTGCCGTTTTTATATTTCTCTGCATGTTTCGTCTGGTAATGCCGACTCAAATTGTAGTCCTTCAACACGGCGATCTGCTCCCCGCAAACTAAACACACAGCTTTACCTCTAACTTCAGTAAATAAATACTTCGCTGTCCAATTTTTGTTGAAAATTCTACATTCGGCATCTACCTTTCTTTTTGTAGCCTGAGCGGACATTTTTGAGGACGAACGTTGTCTTGTTGTGATTCAATCGCGCGCATGTCTTGATAAACGCATTACGTCATTATGTGCGACGCACATTGTGCGGGAATAAAAAAAAAAAACAATTTCAGAATAAAAGCAGTGCAGCTTTCGCCCATGAATGAGGTGAAATTAAAAAGTATGTTTATTTTGAAATTTCCAATTAACCTTCCACTCGCGGTCAGAGTCAACCAAAGGTATGTGGCCCGGGCCATATAATGCCCAGGTCTGTCATACGGGCCAGTCAGTGCCACCCGGCGGGCCGGATGTGGCCCGCGGGCCGTGCAATGCCCAGGTCTGGTCTTGAGCCTCCTTTTAAAAATATCAACAGTCTCTGCGGACCTGATGTCCTCCGGCAGGCTATTCCATCGACGAGGACCAGAATGGCTGAATGCAGCCTCGCCATGTGTTCCAGTCCTCACCCGAGGAATAATTAACAGGCCGGTGCCAGAGGACCTCAGGGTCCGCGAGGATGGCCCAAGACCGTTAAGGCATTTAAAAACTAATTGAAGAACCTTAAAATCAATCCTGAAACACACGGGGAGCCAATGCAGCGATTTTAAAACTAAATCCAGTGCCCAATTTGGTATGTTTGCATCTCTATGTCCTATGTGGAGAATGTGCTTTGTCATATTTGTCCATGAAGTGCTGTCTGGCTTGTCATCAGTTTGTAATGTGCAGACTGAATATGTATGATGTGAATGTGAGTGTAGGTCATGAAAATACTATGTTCACACATTTATAAACTAAGTAATATAACTTTAGCATGTGAAAATAATATCATAAATCAGTAAAGACCATGACTACAATCAGTCATTCCTATGCGTAGTAGAATTAGAATTAGAATTAGAAATCCCTTTATTGTCATTGTACTCAAGTGTGCAACGAGATTAGAAGGCTCCCCTCTCCAGTGCAATACAACAATAAGACAGACAAATATATAAATTAGATTAATAAATAAGAGAGTGCAATGGAATTTAGTACAGAATAGGGTATATAAAAACACATCACGATGCTGTTCTGCAAGGTAAGGGTGTTCTCGTGTGTGTGTGAGAGTTCAGAATGGAGATGGCTCTCGGAAAGCAACTGTTTCTCAGTCTATTGGTCCTCGATTTGATGCATCTGTAGCGCCTGCCAGAGGGCAACAGGTCGAACAGGTGTGAGTTTGGGTGGGTATTGTCTTTGACGATGTTGAGAGCCCTTCTGAGGCACCGGGCGGTGTAGATGTCCGACAGTGAGGGGAGAGGGCAGCCAATAATCCTTTGCGCTGTTTTGACTGTCCTCTGGAGCCTCACTCTGTCGGCCTCAGTGCAGCCGCTGTACCAGGTGGAGACACAGTACGTCAACAGGCTCTCAATGGACGAGTGGTAGAAGGCTAGCAGCAGCTTCCTGTCCAGGTTGAATTTCCTGAGGACTCTCAGGAAGTGCAGACGCTGGTGGACCTTCTTTACCACTGCTGTGGTGTTGTGAGTCCAAGAAAGGTCGTCGGAGATCTGTACTCCCAGGAACTTGAACGTGTGGACCCTCTCCACACACACGCCTTCGATGCAGAGGGGGGGCGGCACCGTCTTGTTCCTCCTGAAGTCGACGACAATCTCCTTTGTTTTTGCAGTGTTAAGGTGCAGTCTGTTGTCCTTGCACCAAGCTGTCAGTCTCTTTACCTCCTCTCTGTAGGCTGTCTCGTCACCTTCCGAGATCAGACCGACCACTGTCGCGTCGTCAGCAAACTTGACGATGGTGTTGTTGCCATGGGCCGGGCTGCAGTCGTAGGTGTAGAGGGCGTATAGGAGAGGGCTCAGCACGCATCCTTGAGGGGAACCGGTGCTCAGCATGCAGGTGGAGGACGTGTAGGGGCCGAGCAACACAGTCTGGGGTCTGTTGGTCAGAAAGTCCTTAATCCAGATGCGTGTGAGGGCAGGGAGGCCGAGAATGTCAAGTTTGGCGACGTGGATGTCTGGGATGATTGTGTTGAATGCCAAGCTGTAGTCCACAAAGAGCATCCTTGCATAGCTCTGCTGTTGTTCCAGGTGGCCCAGCACAACATGCAGAGCAGTGTTGATGGCGTCCTCAGTGGATCTGTTAGCCCAGTATGCAAACTGGTAGGGGTCCAGAGTGGGAGGAAGGCAGTCCCTGATGTGCTGGAGAACCAGCCTCTCGAAGCACTTCATGATGACTGGTGTGAGAGCAACAGGACGGTAGTCATTCAGGTGGACGGCTGGTGACTTTTTGGGGACAGGAATAATGATGGAAGTTTTCAAGCAGGAGGGGATGACTGCTTGAGCCAGGGAGCGGTTGAAGATCCTGCAGAATACATGTGACAGTTGGTGGGCACATGTTTTGAGGACCTTGCCTGGTATTCCGTCGGGTCCAGTAGCTTTCCTGGGGTTAACAGCCAGGAGCGCGCGCCTCACATCGTGTTCCTCTACGGTGAGTGGGGGGGAGTTGGAGCATGAAGTGCGGGGGTGTGACGGTTGGGGCGAGTCAAAGCGAGCAAAGAAGCAGTTAAGCTCCTCTGCCAGCGATGCACTCGGGTCTGCAGAGGTCGTGCTGCTGCCACGGAAGTTGGTGATGCTCCGTAGACCCTGCCACACCTCCCGTGGTCTGTTACTGGCAAGGTGGGCCTCCAGCCTCCCCTTGTAGGTTGCCTTGGCTAGCTTGATGCCTTTGCTCAGGTCAGCACGAGCCACCCTGTACTGGGCTTTGTCGCCTGACCTGAAGGCAGCGTCATGGGCCTTGAGGAGAGAGCGAACCCTGCTGGACATCCAGGGCT
Organism: Idiotropiscis lumnitzeri; assembly: GCF_059441095.1. Classification (NCBI taxonomy): domain Eukaryota; kingdom Metazoa; phylum Chordata; class Actinopteri; order Syngnathiformes; family Syngnathidae; genus Idiotropiscis; species Idiotropiscis lumnitzeri. Next base: position 680,262 of record NW_028283615.1, read on the forward strand.
TCGCATTTGGGAAGGTCCGTATAGTCCTGTGTAGGGACACAGTTTCCATGCAGAACTTGATGTAGTCCACTACACAATGTGTGTAGACATCAAGGTCCTGATGATCAAAGAGGCCCCAGTTTGTGTCTTGAAAGCAGTCCTGTAATTCACTCATGGCGCCGTCACGCCAGGTTTTCACAGTCTTTGTGGTGGGCCTGAATCTGCGCCTGAGAGGGATGTATGCAGGTGCGAGCTGCAAGGACAGGTGGTCTGACTGGCCGAGGGGGGCGAGTGGGAGGGCCCTGTATGCGTGCTTGATGTTCGAGTACACATGGTCGAGAGTGTTGTCTCCCCTCGTTGGGCACTTGACATGCTGGTGAAACTCTGGGAGTACAGTCTTTAAATTGGCCTTATTAAAGTCTCCCGCTACTACGTGAACGCCATCAGGGTGGGCCCACTGATGTTTATTGATGACGCACGCGAGTAGCGAGAGCGCCGTGCTAGTGCTAGCGTCGGGAGGGATGTAAACAGCTGTGACAATCACGACCGTTAGCTCCCTCGGGAGAAAATAAGGCCGGCATTTAACGGACATGAACTCGATGTCGGGGGAAGAGTGCTTCTCGACGATCGTGCTATCGCCGCACCAGTTCTCATGCACGTAAACACAGAGCCACCCCGCCCCGTCTCTTACCGGTGTCCCTTGTCCGATCCGCGCGATGTAGCGAGCGCCCGGCCAGCTGGATGCTAGCATCGGGGACGTCTGCGTGCAGCCAGGATTCCGTGACGACGATCACACTGCTGTCTCGCACATAGCGGTTTCCCAGGATTTGTAATCCCAGGTCGTCGATTTTGTGGACCACGGATCTGGCGTTGGTGAGGTACAGACTCGGCAGTGGTTGCCTATGGGGCTGCCGTCGCAGCCGTTGCAAGACACCGGACCTGCAGCCCCGCTTCTGCTTCCTCTCTCTGCGTCGCCTGCGCCGCCTCCCGGTCCCGATGACAAGCCACGGTGAGCCGGGCAGCCTCGCCAGTTCGTCCGGAATTTTGCGATCATAGCATATTCAGTAAATATAAACCTGCTAAATTAAATAATTGACATTCTGTCCCATAAATGTTTAAAATGCCGGTAATTGCCATACAATCCTTCAAGGGTCGACGAGCGATGTTCGGGAGGAGGAGCAGTGGTGGTGGTGCGTTTCCCTCGGGCATGTGTCGGTAAATCCAGCGGAGTTCAGCGGCAGTGGATTGAAGTTGTCCTGACACAGGTTGATGACATGACAGGAACAGGCAGAAGTGCGAGAAGCAGACTGGCCTGCGGGTCCACATGGCAGACAGGTGCTAACTTTGATAGGTAAGCTAAACTTTAGCCACAGTAGACGCGTCAGCGACTATGCAATCGGTGGGTGGCATTCATGAGAATCGGGATCGCTCAACATACAGATAATAATAAATAAAATCACTGTAACTGGAGGGATTGTAAACTGCTAAAGCAGGTACAACAAGCGGATCCAAAAAATTTCTGAGAGTTACCGGTGAGCAGTGGCAGCCAAACGTGCCAGCGTCCACTCAACCGGGAGTTGATTCAATATTCACAATATTTTATTATTTTGTCGTACAGTTGTTTAAAAATGGCTCGCTATCGCCCCCTAGAAAAAAAAAAACAACAAAAAAAAACAGCCCCATATCTCTGTTTCACCAAACTGAAAATTTGATGAAGTGTGTACAAAGCCAAGACCTAATAAAAAGTCTCATGGAGCCGTATGCTAAATTGAACAGGAAGTCGGCCATTCTAAATTTATCAGAATCCGAAATCCTTTTATTGTCATTGTACAGTGTGCAACAAGATTAGGGAGCTCCCCTCTCCAGTGCAATACAACAATAATTTAATCAAATATATAAATTAGATAAATAAGAGAATAAATATTGTGATGGAAAATAGTATGAAATTGGAGAAATACAACACAATACGTCGCTGTTCAGCAAGGTAAGGGTGGTCGTGTGTGTGTGCATGTGTGTGAGAGTTCAGAATGGTGATGGCTCTCGGAAAGAAAATGTTTTTCAGTCTATTAGTCTTTGATTTGATGCACCTGTAGTGCCTGCCAACAAATTTACTTCAAACATTGACGAGGCTTTGAAAACAAAAGCTGCTCTAACTTTAACTACAAGCAAATTCCTCTTGAAGATTCCTCACGTTATTTCTCGGAAATATTTCACATTTCCAACGTGCCAGTACCCCAACGTTGTCCGGGTGGCGAGGGCTCTTTATAGCTGCTCGCAGCTCTAGTTTTTAATTAATTTTTTTAAATCAATGGTGATGACAGTGAAATATGTCTTGTCTGGTATCATGATAGCTGGAGGATATTTTGTCATGATATTTTAGTCAGGCCTGATAACAGTGATGTATGCTGATTTAAGGCTACTTTTATTTTGAAATGCCGTATCACATTTTGGTGGGACCGCATTTGATGGACAACTGGGGTTGTCTAGTGTCCCCCAAAATGGTTCTGATATCACGATAGCTCGAGGGTATTTTGAAATGATTATTTTAAAATCAGTGTTGATGACAATGAAATGTGCATATTTCAGGTGGGTTTTTTTTTTATTGTGAAATTACACATCAGATTTTGATGGGACCATTTTTGATGAACAGCTGGGGTCGTCTAGTGTCCAACAAAACTAGTCTGGTATTACGACAGCTACAGCTCTTTTATTTTAAAATGCCTCCTTACATTTTGATGGGACTACTTTTGGTGGAAAGCTGTGTTGTCTTGTGTCCTCCAAACCTGGTTTGGTATTACCATAGCTAGAGGATATTTTTTAATGAAATTTTAAAGTCAGGCATGATGACAGTGAAATGTGCAGATTTCAGGCAACTTTTAGTTTGAAATTACAAATTAGATTTCGATGGGACCACTTTTTATGGACAGCTGGGGTAGTCTCGTGTCCCACAAAACTGGTCTGGTATCACGATAGCTCGAGCTATTTTTTTTTTAACTCAGTGGTGATGACCGTGAAATAAGCGAATTTCAGGCTACTTTTATTTTGAAGTGCCACATCACATTTTGATGTGACCACTTTTGGTGGACAGCTGGTGTGGTCTAGTATCCCCAATCCTGGTTTGGTATCACGATAGTTTGAGGATATTTTTTAAAGATTTTTCTTTTAAATCAGTGTTGATCACAGTGCATATTTCAGGTGATTTTTTTATTTTTAAATGCCACATCAAATTTTGAAGTGACCACTTTTTGTGGACAACTGGGGTGGTCTGGTGTCCCGCAGAACTTGTCTGGTATCACGATAGCTTGAGGATTTTGTAATGATTTTAATTTTTTTAATCATTGGTGACGACAGACAAATAAGCAAATTTTCACGCTTTTATTTTTAAATATCCCATCAGATTTTGATGGGACCACATTTGTTTTTACGGTTCCGTCACCACGCGAGTGGCTACCTGCTAAAGCAGCACGGCTCACTATTTGAGCCTTTTTCGCGTGTTTTTTCCTTTACCCAGTTTTATTTATTTTACCTCATCGCAGCAATGGACATCCAAATTGCGGTGGTTTTATTGCTGCTGGGGGCTGTTTTTTGCGTGATCGTGTCCGGAGATGTCACTGGGAGCTACGGATCAATCGTTTACACAAGAGATCAGCTGTTAGCACTTCGTGCTAACCCCGTGCCGACTCCCGGAGCGAGACCCGATATCCCCCACGAGTTGAGGAGGAAGAGACGGGGGATGTCGCGCGGGGGCGAAACGCCAGGCAAAGAGGAGGCGTGACCACCCCGTCCTCCTGTCCGTTTTTATGGGAAATGTTAGATACCTTCCCAAGAAAATGGACGCGGCACGAGAGGAACTTCCAATGAGCTAGCTTGCTGATGTTCACGGATTCATGGCTAACAGACCTAACGCCGGACACTGTCGTGGAATTTGACGGCTTCCAAATACTACTTGCGGACAGGACACTGGAAAGCGGTAAGAGGAAAGAGGAGGGCTGGCTGTGTTTGTTAATGATAGATAGTGTAACCCTAGGCACATCACAGCTAAGGAGCAACTTTCCAGTCGGGACAATGAGCTGCTAGCTGTTAGCATGCGTCCATACTTGACAAGCATCGCGAGTTAACAAGGACGTGCACGTAACAGGTGCGTGAGTAAACTGCTTAAAACTTTGATCGTCATTCAGCTGACCTACAAATTGAGACGCTACAGTCAGTTTGACGTTTTTGTTTGCTTGATTGTGGATTGACATGGAGGAACAAGACAGTGGAAAGCGGACATTAAAAATGACGGAGAAAAGCTGTAGAAGATCACAAGCCTAAACGGATGCAGGCACGCAGGTGCAAATTTGCTCAATTGACCTCCATGCAACGTCAAATTGAACAATTGATGGAGGATGATGCAAATGTTGACGCTGTAAAAAACTGAGCTTCGTGTTTGCTTTAGCGGCATGGAGCAAGAATTTGTGGACCTCAATTCCGGTGTGCAAAATTTAAAGACTGAAGAGGATTTTGCCGATGACCAAAATAACTGGTTTGATCCAAAAAATGTAATTAATGGAAATGTGAGCAATGGAAGAAGGACGTTTTGAAACGTGCAGAGGAAGGATGCAATAAACAAATATCACCTGATGATAGTAGATCTGCATCAACTAACTACACCCATAGAAGTAGAAGTAAAGAATCTAACAGACAGAAGCTCACTTCTGTCAACGTCTTCAATTAAATTAAAGGCTCAAATGGAACGAGCATGTTTAAAGGCAAAGGCTGCTGATTTACAACAAAGGTTGGCACTTGAGCAAGAAGAAGCTGCAATTAAGGCAAAGAAGCAAATGCATGCAATGCAAACGGCACTCCCTGAGTCTGATGCTAAATTGGATGTCTTGAGAAGATATGAAAATACCCAGGAGGATGGTATCCACATTCCTGATGAGTGTGTTACAATTTAAACAAGGAAAAACATTCAATTACCATCACAGCCTATCAGAGCAACAAGCAGTGTTGACCTGAAATGCTCCCACTTCGACTATTCCAATGGCTAGATTTCCACATCAGACAGAAAGTAGAGAACAACAGGGACATGTGCTTGATGGCCTTTGCCAAGCAATCTCACAGCAAGCCAGTGTCGCAGAATACTTAGCAAAGAGTCAAAAAGCATCGCTACTTCCCGAACTTTCCATTCCTACGTTTAAAGGCGACCCTCTGCATTATAAAACCTGTATAGGTGCCATTGAACATGGGATTGAAGGCCGTACAAGTGATAACCGTGATCATCTTCAATTTTAGCTGCAGTATACTAGTGAACAACCACATGAGTTGGTGAAGAGCTGCATCCATATGGAACCTCTGACAGGATATACCAAAGCAAAACAAATCTTGAAGGAGTTTTATGGTGATGACTTCATGATAGCAGAAGCATATTTAAAGGAAGCCATGGATTGGCCAACAATCAAGTCTGAAGATGGTGTTGCACTTCAGTCTTTCACATTATTCCTTATGGGCTGTTTGAACATAATGGCAGATGTTAATTACATGGAGGACTTGGACAACATGGCTAATATAAAGGCATTGGCAAACAAACTTCCATACAGACTTATAGAATCTTGGAGAAAATTTGCCTGCAATCTCCAAGAAAGAACAAATAGAAGAGTGAAGTTTAAGGATTTTGTTGACTTTGTTGACAAGCACGAAAGATTCTATAAAACAGAAAACAAAATCACAACACACAGAAACACCAAAATCAAAGAAAGTCTTCACAACAGTCATTGTGCCCGCCAAGATGGAAAACAACAAAACCACCACGCCAAAGGCAGAACCTGTTTCAGTGGATGCTATTGCCAAACCATGTGCTAATTGTAATGGAGAGCAACAGTCTCACAATTTGTAAGGAATTTAGGAGAAAGCATCACAAGGATAAGATTGACTTCTTGAGGAGCAAGGGTCTGTGTTTTGCATGTTTGATGCACGGTCGCATTAGCAGTTGCTGGAAACAAAAGCTTCAATGTCAAGAATGCTCTAGACTGCATCCTACAGCACTACACATTGTCCATAAACTTCTGCAAAGAAACAGCCTAAGACGATTGTGAATAGCAGTACCTATTAAGCGCCCTCGTACAAACAACAGAAACCTGGGGTGTCACTGGGGCCTGTAAATAGGACTGCATCCTTTCAATAATTCCGGGATGGGTCAAGGCACAAAAAGGAACCAAGACAGTGACGACTTACTGTCCGGTTTAAAAATGCCCTGACGCCTTTTTTTAGACTGAAATAACTTACTAAAGTTTTCGTTTTGTGCCATTCAGAATGGGAGAGGGAGCCAGGAGGCGAAACAGCCGTCTTGCCAGTTCAATCCCGCACACCCTCTGACTCTCACCCTCCGTTCTGCCTTTTTATTGAAACTAACTCATCAATAACTAATCACCAGAAGACAGAAAAGCATCAACAACTAATCACCAAGAGACAGAAAACATCAATAACTCACGGTATAAAGGTCAGTTTAACTAAAGCATCAATAACTAATCACCAGGGACTCCAGCAGGCAGAAAATCATAACCCAAGGTCAGTTTAACTAAACACATCTTCAGGATACGGTGTCTGTGTGTGTGTGTGTTAAAATAACAAGTAAGTGTCTCTGTGTGTGTTAAACATTAATGAGTGTATAAAAACATGATTATGAATACACAAACTGATTACCTATCCTCAGCCCATCTTACATTTCCCCCCTGTTGTGGATTTAAAAATCATGTCCTTACGGCTTTAAGACAGATCATCATAATGAAATCATACAACAGTGTGATCATCAGTGGAGGAGCGAAAACCTCACATTATGGAAAAATTCCCCTCCTCCCTTCCGGCGTAGAATGAGATCCTCATAATTTGATGACCATCAGGGAATAAAACTTGTCCCTGGGGTGACTTGGTGGAGGCCCTTGCCTCGTTGTAGGAGAGGACAGCCGTCCTTACCTCCCGGATCTTCGTGTATGGTGTGTGTGTGTGTGCACGTGTGTGGACAGGGGCAAGAAGTCCATGTGTTTTTACGTTTTAGTGTCCAGTTTGAGTTCGTCATTCTCAACATTAATCAGGTTGTAACGGTACATTTGGGCAACAAACCTACGATTAACCATCATCTTTGTCATAAAAATAATGCAACATGAACAGACTAAACATAACAAAATGAAAACTATAATTATCCCTATATATTGTTTTTTTAAATTCTTCATAGTGGTCATAACATCAATAATTGTTTCATTTTTATTAAAAATTTAAATGCAGTAATGTACTCCAATCAAGGCTGATATTCCTTTGTTATGTACGTCATTAATTTCCAAACAATATCTAATCTTTTTGTTCTGTGGCTTCAACATATTTATCATCTCATCAATATTAGCACCACAGAGTACTGAGTTTCGAGATCCTCACAATAGTCGTTCTCAAAATGATATATTTTTTTATCAATTTAGCTTTGTTAAGGTAAGATATTTTATTGACAATCTAACATTAATATGCAAAGAACATGTACATTAGTACGAAATGTAAAAAAAAATTGTGGTGGGGGGGGTGCGAATTGTTTTCTTCTTGGTAGGGGGGGCATGACAGGAAATAATTGAGAACCACTGGTCTAGTCACACACCAGCTCGGGTTCATTCCCTACCAGAGAAATGACATTCCATGTCCCCAGAGCTAGGCGCTTTATGTTGCCGGGGATTGGACTGCCTTTGACTGCCTCCTAGCTCAAAGGAAACCCAAATTCTTTGGTCCCGCCCACTGGTAGTGAGCCGAAGCCCTTGTATTAAATAATAAATAAATACATAAAATAAAAAAATTAATAAATTTAAAAAACGGACCGATCCACTGCTTGGGTTAGTTTGACCCACCTTGAGATCCGTTCCCACTCAGTGACAGTGTCTACAAGCCACTGCCACCAGGCCAGTGAACCGACGTCCAGGCAGTGACAAAAAACGTGATCAAATTACATTGCTCATCATAAGGTGTTTGTGAGACGCTCTTTGTATGTTTCCTCAATTAAGACCTGTTTTCCATTGGTGTATTTGAAAAAAGTGGTGAACCTGTTAAATTCACTACAAAACGTTAAGAAGATGAAAGTAATGTTTGAAGGAATATTATTTTTCTATCGACATGCCGGCGGGCGGGCACAGATAGAGAGTGATAAAGCAGCACCACCCGCGCGGGGCGTGCTGACGAAAAGGCAAGCGCTCCTCCTCTCATCGCGTCCTTATTAAGACAGAAAAAAGACGCTGTTGAATTTGACCTATTCGCAGTTCGAGCAGGTGCTTAACGCTGGAGAATATCACCACTTCGAAGTTCGAACTGCTGTTGAAACGGAGAGGTAAGTGTTTTTCGTTTGTTTTTATTCAAAACATGCCTCGAGTGCATTTGTTCATGGTTAGAGATAGTTGTGTGGAAAACACTATACAAAGTAGCACCATGGATGTGGGCCTACAACACTGGCCTAGCAAACATGTGCTCCTACATCGACATAATTGACGAGCTCCAGTTAAGCATTGAATAATTATAAAACGTCATGGTGCTTTTACTCATTTAAAGAACTAAACCGACGCGTATTTTCATCCGGTGGTCAGGTTTGCATTGAATGTGAGCACGAGGGACGCTAGCTTGTTGCGTTAGCTTTGCGGAGCTAACAGCTTGCACTTTTGTTATAGAACAACAGAATGCAAGTACCATGATAATTTCTGTCATTAATTTTTGTGTAAGACACGATGTTCACTGGTTAATTACATGATTCTTAAAGCAAAGGTTACTGTGAATGCAATTTTGGTAAGATTTTTGTAGTCACACTGCATAAATCTGTCTGTCTGTTGTTTAAACTTCAATATAAACTATTATGGTTGAAATCATTAATTGGGATGGAGGGATTGATATTTTTTTAATTTATAATTTATTTTTCTTACACTGATATTGTTAAAACTCCATTTAGCCTATAGTATTAATAATTCTCAACACAAAACTGTCTTTTTTCTTTATAGAATAAACAATGCCTTCCCTGAGATGCAGGAAGTCCCCAAAGCAGGATACTATTGAACATGCAGTCAAGGGTCTGGACAAGACTGCAGAGTTAGAAGCGAAGTATATAAACTCATTTAAAGGTATGATGTTAACGCTTTTGCTAAGATATATTATTGTTTTCTGATAACCAAGCTGACATCGTTTTTTAAGTGGTTATTTTACATTAAGAGTGTCTTGACCTTTTCTTTTGTCAGTTTCAAGTTATTTCAGTGAGCGTGAAACCTGATGGTAGGAGTTCTACCTAAATTAAGGCTGTACTTGATGACGCCCTCCGGCATTTTTATACCACAATAGACCAGTGAACAAGTCCGATATTGATAGTCTAGTGTAAAGCACGTTATACGTCACAGAGATCATGTGACGCGATCCAATATGACTGTGTATACAGTGTATGTCATTGTTATGAAACTAAATAATCTTAAAGTTTTTTTTTTACGTAACCAGGTGCCATTGACATTTGTACTTTCAGTCCTAATACATACTGGCTAATGCAATGCTGGAAAATGAATTTTGGCTGGTCTGTTCCTTTAAAATCATAAAGAAGGGCTCTGCTCTATCCCTCACAAGAAGCAATGTTTCAAACCACCCTACATTAGTATAGTGGCCCAAATGAATATGATGACTCCTTATTTGTGTGCTTAAAAATATGACGAAGCTATCTTGATTTCCCTGTTAACTAGGTCGAGGAGTATTTACCAAGGCCCCTTTCAGGAAAGACGACTTTATTCTTTATTATGGAGTACAGAGGAAAATTGATAGATTCTGATAAATCTCAACGCAGGAAGATGGATGGAAGAGGCACTGTCTTTTTGTTTGACTTCCGCCGGCAAGAAAAAACTTGGAGGTGAGGCAAAGATTGAGATGTTATCTTATTTTTGTTTTTATTTAAAAAAATAAACACATACTCATCCCATAAGTGTTAGGGGAAAAATCATTCTCTAAGCAAAAATGTATACCGTATTTTCGCACCCAAAAGACGCGCCGTGTCAAAGGGCGCAACACCTGTTGAGGCCGCTATTTCTGTCTTTGTAACATATACTGGACGCACCGCCTGACAAGACGATAGCACAGCTGCTGTTAGCATAGCATGAACTTGGCAGAGCTGCCCACACTGACACAGCCGATAGCAGCCTACTATGCCCCAATAACATGAGCAATCACCCCATTGTTGCAGCAGACGCCAAGTCTCTATTGACAATAGCTGACAATGGCTCAGGCCAATATTAGGTGCATTGGCAATAGCCTACAAAGCAACGTCAGGGGAGGGACTTGGCTGCTCACCACACTCCTTAGAGTCACGGTTTCAAAAAAAAATAAAAAACTCATCATACAAGCAAACAATGAAACATAGAAATAAGATTAACACAAACATGTATCTCTCATGCCATCAATATACCCAAAAAAAATGAAAATAATACAAAAGCCACTCAGCCTTAGCTAATTCAAGCAATGCATTCTGGGAGCAGAGACCCACAATCCCATAGCTGTTTAGAGAGATTTGCATGGCTGTTTAAAGAGATGTGCTGTTATGCTTTGGACTTTTTGTCTGTTGTCTAAACCTGGGACGTTTCTTGCTTGCAATAACATAAATGATAAGACAGACTAAAACATTGTGGACAGCTGCCCTTTGTCCAGCTTTTTCCAACACCATCACCCAAACATTATAGTCAGATGGTGTATTTGTCACGGTCGATTGTAAGCATGGACAACTCACTCTTTGCCCAGCAGGGTGTGCTAACATGCACTTCCAACAGCTCGTTGATGACAAGGGCTGATGGACGTGAGTGGTACTTTGTCCATTTAATGGACGCATCGACTGACAGGGCGCTTTGTTTGCTTATGACTGCGAAAATACGGTAATTACTTTTATTCATGCGTTGAATCTGTACAAATGAAAATATAGACCATGAAGTCTCAAAGACAAGCTGTTAATAGGGTCTGATTCCAATAGAAATTTCTTGTATGATTTGATTTAGAAGATTTAAAAATTGTGGATTTCCTATTTTTATGTTTTGTGTACACAAGATTGTCTCAAAGATTAATTTCTGACATTGATTGAATAATTTTTTTTTTTTTTTTTTAAATCTATTTTAAGTGTTGATGCCGCTCAAGAAGATGGCAGTCTGGGAAGACTGGTTAATGATGACCACATGCACCCCAACTGTAAAATGAAGAAGAAGACAACAGAGGACAGACCACACCTCTGTCTGTTTGCGCTCCGAGACATTGATGTTGGCGAAGAAATAACTTAAGACTATGGACCAGCTGGCCTTGGAGAACACAGGTTTGTAAGATGCATCTTTAAGTACAATAACAGAGCCCACTTGTGGTGTTCTGGTGATGTAGTTTCCAATTAGTTTGGCAATCTAATAAATGTATGTTGAGGTTTCTATGGAAGTTGAACATGCTGACTGACTGGGGGAGTTCTCCATTGTCCACTATCTGTAATTCAAATTTGTGGGTCTGAGTCAAAGTTTGGCTCTTCAGGAACAACGAACTGGTCAGGGAGTGACAGTATTACAAAGTTCTGCGTTACTCTTTTCTGGGCGGTGGCCCTGTTAGGCCATCATATGCCATATTGCAAATATCCCCATTGTGGGACTAATTAAGGACATCTTTATGTTGTGGTTTCCCTACCAGAACCAGCACCAACCCTGTATATTCATGATATAAAACACTGTTTCAATTTGATATTTAGCCTTTCTATACTGTAAAAATAGAAGACCCCAGGCTTTCCTGCGCCCCCTTGCCCAATTGGTGGTGTTCAGGAGACAACCTGGGACTGAAATATCAGTCACAACCAGTGTTGTTTTCGTCACTGATGACTATGACGAAAATACTTCGTTAACGCCCCTTTTTTAATGACGATGACAAGCTAAACGAGGTTCTTTTATGACGAAAACATGACGTGATGTACATGAATTTTTTTCGTTGACGAGACAAAATTGTTAGCATGTGGTTCATAAATTATTTTATGTTGCTTTTAGTGAAATAAAGCCACAACAGTTGCCCAACAAAATGTTTTGCTTCTCTGCTTATTTTGGAGCAGTGAGCATTGATTCCACTGTTGCCACTTTTTTCTGTTTGTAATGAAGAATCCTTTGTAGTCCATCCAAAAGTCTTTGTTATTGGGTGGAAACCTTGAATGCCTTGTTTTAACTCAAATGGACTTAAACCCATCCATCCATCCATCCGTTATCTGTACCGCTTCTCCTCACTAGGGTCGCGGGGGGTGTTGGAGCCGATCCCAGCTGTCTTCGGCAGTAGGCGAGGTACACCCTTGAATTGGTGTCCAGCCAATCGCAGGGCATACATAGACGAACAACCATCCACGCTCACACTCATGCCTAGGGGCAATTAGAGTGTCCAAGCAACTTGCCATGCATGTTTTAAGAATATGGGAGGAAACCGAATTACCCAGAGGAAACCCACGCAGGAAGGCCGGAGCCAGAATCGTACCTACGACCTCAATATTGTGAGGCCATCCTGCTAACCAGTTGGGCCACCGTGCCGCTTGGACTAAAACCTTTGTGAATAAATTGACGAAAACTAGGGTAAAACTTTTTTTGCGTTTCCGTCGATTAAAACTGGACTAAAACCCTTTTTTTAGTTTTCGTTGACTAAAACTGGACTAAAACTATAACGAATTGGGATGACTAAATGTGATGTAAACAAATCAGCACTTTGTCCAAATGACTTGGACAAAATCTAAAATGCCTGCCAAAAACAACACTGGTCACAACACGCGTCTACAGAAGATTAATTGGCATGGGCGAAATTAATTAGTTTTATTTCATTCATGAGCTTATGTTTTGTTTTGGGTGGCTAAGGCTTAAAATGTGTAAAAATCTTATCCAACCTCAAATATAATTAATTCAATAAATTTATGATGCTACTAAAACATCGAAGCAGCCTCCTCCAGGCTTTACAGACTCAGAAATGGAGGTATGCGTATCGTGTACTCATCCTGTCGTGTCTCGAGATGTTAAAATTGCAGTTAGATAGACGTGTGCTGATTAGACAAGACTTCTAATATATCTGGTGTCACAGGATATTTGTCAGTGAATGTGTATGTCTGGTTTGAGGCTCACTCAGCTTTTTCTTGTGTTGTGGGGTCCAGTTGAGTTGAATTGCGTGTCAGGTATGTTGGCCATCTGACACCCAACTGTCAGGTTTGTGTTTGTGGGGACCCCGTAGAGCCATTTTTATTGTTGACATAAATCATAGCTAATCATCTTTTCCTTCATTATCATATGAAATACAGTTAGGAGTTGTATGTGCCTTTACTATGTTATAATCTTAGAACCTACCAGCCACTACAGGTGTCCGACAAGAAGACTTTTGGCTGTCCTGTGCTCCATTGCGCCCCTGGTGGCGTTCAAAAGACAACCTGTGACTGAAATATCAGTCACAACATATCTCTACTGAAGATTAATTGTCATGCGCTAAAGTAATTGGTTTTGTTTCATTCGTGAACTTGTTAGTTTTTGTTTTGGGTGGCCAAAGCCTAAAATGTGTAAAATTCTGATCCATTTTCTTTTTTTAATTCATTAAATTAATATTCAACTTGTTCATTAGGATGGAGGACAACCGACAATGACTGAATCGGCTGAGGTTGATGCCACCAGAACATCGAAGCAGCCTTCTCAAGTTTTGACAGACTCTGAAAAGGAGGTATGCGTATCATGTGGTCATCCTGTCGTGTCTTGAGATGTTAAAATTACAGTTAGATAGACCTGTGCTGGTTGGACAAGTTTTCTAATATATCTGGACATAAATCGTAGCTAATAATATTTTCCCTCATCATCATATGATATACAGTTATGCCTAGTATATGTCTTTACTATGTTACAATCTAAGAACCTACCAGCCACTACAGTTCTCTCATTGGGAGACTTAAGCTTTCGTCAGGTTGTCGACTGCTGCATTGCCCTCTTATTGGCTTTAAGTACACAACCTGTAACTGAATTATCTGTCAGAACAGAACCTATGTGTCTACAGCAGGTGATTTGGCATGTGGATTCTTCAGATTTTTAGAAAATAGGTAAAATTGTGATCAAAAGTTTAAAATGTCTAAAATTCTGGTATAGTTTGCAATAGTATATCTATTAAATCATTTCAAAACTTCTTAACAAGGATGGAGAACATTGGCTGTGACCGAATTGGTTGAGGTTTAGATTACCAGGACCATTGAGCAGCCTCCTCGGGATCTACAAATTTAGGAATGAAGATATGCATCCCATGTTACAATCCTGTTATGGCCCGAGGTTTTGAAGTTGCAGTTACATATTGGGCTGGGCGATATGGCTGATAAGTACATAGCGATATAAGTATTTCATATGGGTCCATCGATACACATTGAATTCTTTTTTTATATTATTTTATTTATTATCGTTTTTATTTTCCAATATTTTCACTGCCCTGTTAAAAAAACATTTAATGTAGTTTTCCTCCCGGGAGCTTTTTGTTACGGTCAATTAATTTTGTTATTACATTATTTTGTCATATCATTCATCAATATTTTAGTTTTTTTTTTTTTTCAAATAGAATTAAGACCTTTTTCTGTGCAGATTCCTCTGGGGATTAAGTATTTAATGGGTTCTCAATTTTCTCTTGGACTCTGATGCAACCCAGTCTCCTCCCTTGGACAAAAAATATGGGCTGAATCTTCCTTGGAATAACGACACAGATTCTGACGAATCATTGTCAAATCCTGCCCCTGAACTTTGCGCCTCAGACCCAGACCATATTACTATCCCAAGGCTCAGGAGGACCAAAAGTATACAGGTAAACAACCCATATAGATTTCAGGGAATCTTACAAGCAAATTGCATATATTTTATTGGTCTCCTGCCTTCTATCCTTTATATTTCGTTGTTGTTGTTTTTTAGATTAAAAAAACAGGCTGACTTTGGAATGGATAAGCATTATTACTCCAACTCAGATGACAGTGGAGATGAATATATTCCGGATACAAGTGAGGCCTCTGATTCAGACGGAAGTGAATCTTTGAAAATTGTGGACCCTCTCTTGAAGTCTAAGAATGCCTTCAGAGATTTTTCTCCCACACCACGAATCTCAAAAGCCACCTCAACGCAGGTTGTTAATCAAGGGCGTTCACCCGTTCGGAGGAGTAGCAGCACTGGTGTGATTCTTGAATTCTATGGCTCTTCAAATATTTGTGCAGTTTAACACAAATCATCCAAAATAGAATTCAAGCACATCTGTGACAGAAATTCAAATTCAGAAGTCAAAGAGAGAGAACAAAAAAAAAAATCTAATGCTGCGCTTCTTCCGAAGACATATACTGTAAACATTAAATGTATGTTAGGACAATCTTGAAAAAAGTATTAGAACACCCTTTACTTTTATTTCTTGTTAATTTTATTAACCAAAATATGTCCATTTTTATTACAGATTAATGAATACAAAATTAAAACTCTAATCAGCTACTTTTTAATCGTTATATTTGTATAAACAAATGTTATACATCTGTGTGTTAACTTATACAAGAAATGACGGAAAAGCAAGGGTGGTTTAGTATTTTTTTATCGTATATAGTCTGTATAATATCTTTAACCTATGCTGATGCTGTTTAATACTGATTTAAATAATAATAATAATGTCATAATCTGTTGGTTTTACATGAACAAAACCTTTCAAGCACTTTTTAAAATTCTAAATACTACCTCTTGTCAGTAAGTTGGTTCACAGCACTGCCTTGGAGTGAAAGTGTGTAGTGCTGAGACAGTCGGTATGTGCTGAGTCGTCTGACGTTTGTGTGACTGGTACCCAGGAAGGTAGCAAAACCAGGCAGTGTGTATGTCGTACCCAGGAAGGCAGAGAAACCAAGCAATATGTATGTGGTACCCACGAAGGCAGAGAAACTAAGCAGTGTGTATGTGGTACCCGGGAAGGTAGCAAAACCAGGGAGTGTGCATAGATACAGACCCCAAAAGTGATTAAAACCAAATAAAGTCCCCAGAAGATCATCTGTAGTCAGGTGAAGGACCCTGTACTTTGTTCAACTCATTTACTCCCTTAGACGTACAAAGACGTCTTTTAATGCAATGGCGCCCTCTACCAAAGACGTATAAGTACGTTTCCTGTCTTTTTTACGTCATAGTGTACATAAGGGTCTGATGCAACCTCTGACTGAGAATCAGCCTTGTCCGCATTGTGAATCATGTAAAAATCACCCAGCAGGGGGCAGAGGTGCAAAAGATCCGCCTTGAATCTGCGCCAGAGGTACAAATGGGGGGCGGGATCCTGGGGTAGACTTATAAGTGTGGAGAGCAGCGTGGGTAGCAGCAGCATCGGCAGCACTAGCAGCAGTCGCATTAGTAGCGTTAGCAATGAAATCCTCCAAGCAAATGACGATCGAGGAATGCGTTTTTGTAAAAAAAAGCTTCCTAAAAGCATCAAGGCGATGGAGACGCTTTGGTTGAGAGGATGACGCTTCGTCGTCGTCACAACAAACAGGCGTCTAAAGAGGGTGCGCGTGCCTTGCGGCCTGCATCGCCTGCCTTCGGACAATAGCCAAAGCAGCTGAGAGTCCTCACCAGATCCCCCCGAACGAGGAGGTAAGCGCTCGCAAGTTACCATTGAACATGTGGTTTTACCCCTCATGCTTTTATTGTACATATCATGCATCTTGCGGGCAGAAAATGTCGCATAAATGTGCAGTTAGACGCGAGCGTATCTCCTCCCCGACGAGGAAACAACAATACTGAATGGTGTGGTAATCATGCATACTTTCTAAAATTCACAGATTGTGCATCCCGCGGCAAGAAAGTTCCTCCTCGTCTTGTTGGTGTAAAGAAAGGTAAATTATAATATGAAACTTCACACGCCAGCAATAAAATGCAGCAATAAATATATATTTCCAATTGTTTATATTTCTGTAATTTACAGGTTGTGCATCAGGAAGCAGTGGTTCCGGATGGCGTCACACTGGATGGCAACCGAGGAAAATCGACTTTACAGCAACCCCTGGACCACTGAATGCCGCTGCCCATTTGGAGTCTGAGGAGCCAGCTGATTTCCTGCAGCTGTTTCTCACGGATGAGCTTCTGCAGCACATCGCGGATGCCAGCAATCACTTCCCAGACAATTATTTTCACACAAACCCCAGTGGACAAACACAAGCTCGCCTATTTTCCACGGACCAGCAAAGCCAGACCACAACGAAAGTGTCGGGTCTGTTTGCGCAAAGGCAAACGGAGTGAAACAAGAATGTGGTGTGAACTATGTTGTGTGCCCTTGCATCAAGGCAACTGTTTTATTTTATATCACACAAAAAAAAAGTATGTATGACACTGATGTATTTCATTTTTGTACATAGTTCAACAGTTCAGTCGTTTAGTGTTATGTGCAAATAAATTTATTTTATCAAAAACATATTTTTTGTGCTTTTTTTTGTTATTTTATAGAAGGCATGCATTATTTAGATGTTAGAGGTGTCATAAAAGCCATAAATAATAGTGTCAAAGTTCAAATTATGGTCAAAATGCATCAGTTTACAAAAAGCTCATTTTCTCAGTTTTTTCCCCAGGGATTGGAGTTTTCATGAAATTTAGCTATTTTCAAATGCCGATTGTTCAAGAATGGAAAAAGATAGGAACAAACATTTTTTTTCTGTTGAAAGAAGAGAGTCTCATCTTTCTTCGGGTGTGCTCCATGTCTATATAGCATTAGAATACAATATTCTGTGGGCCTTGCAATATTAGTCAAAACCCAGGAAAACTCTGGGATTGAGTGGGTTGCTCCAGTGAAAATGGCTGGTATTTAATGAGTTAAGACTGGTTAGGACATCCGGCTCGCAGTCCCAAGGTGCAGGGTTCGATCCCGGGACCCAGCTTTCCTGTGTGGAGGTTGCATTTGTGAGTGAGTTTGAGCGCAGATGGTTGTTCGTCTTTGCGTGCCCTGCGATTGGCTGGCAACCACTTCAGGGTGTGCCCCGCCTACTGCCCGTTGACAGCTGGGTAGGCTCCAGCACGCTATCCTTGTGAGAATAAGCGGATTGGATATTACATGTATGTGTTTATGCCCTAGGCCAGGCGAGGGCAAACTACGGCCCGGGGGCCACATGCGGCCCGTTAAAAGTTTTAATCCGGGCCGCCGAACTTGAAAAAAATTTAATGAATAAACCTTGTTAATGTTTTATTTTCTAAACACTGTGGTTTTCAAAGACAAATATTATTGTTGGAATGCTTTTATTCACTTTCATATAAAATTAAATGTATTTTTTTTCTCAGATGAGGTGAGGTTTCCAAAACACTCCATCCATCTGCTCCTGGTCCGGCCCCTCTGTCATATTTTAGAACCCATTGTGGTCCTCCAATCAAAAAGTTTGCCCGCCCCTGCCCTAGGCTTTGTGTCTTTGCTTGGTTGACTGTGTAATGAGTGTATGAATGCATTTCTTTCTACCAGACACCTTGGACTTCCCATGGCAGATTAATAATCTATTTTATCTATCCATCAGGGTCACGAATGTCATTTGATGAGTAGAGAATTTAGAGTCTCCAATTAACCTAATATACATGGATTTGCGCATGGAAACCTGAGAAAAAGCCCTTAGTCCTACTTTTCCATCTGAACCACTTTATCCTCACGAGGGTCACAGCCGTGACATCCCAGCTGACTTCAGAAAGTAAGTGGGCGACGACTCATGATCTCTTGGTTGAATAATATTGTTAGGGGCTCAAAATGGCCCTCTACAATAAAATGGCAGAAGAATATTACATACTCTCTGGCAGAAGAATATTGCGTTTTTTTGTTTTGTCCAATTAACTTAAATAAAACTTGGGAAAATTTAATGATTACATGTAAACCAGCTGGTCTTCCCCATACCAAGCCCTGGCTAAAACTGACTGAAAAATGCATGATGTGTGCCTTTTAAACTCCTCGGCCCATCCACTATGCCAGGGATGGGCAAACTTTTTGATTGGGAGGGGGGGGGGGCACAATGAGTCCTAAAATACATTTAATTTTAAACGAAAGTGAACAAAAGCATTACAACAATATATATGTCTTTGAAAAACCACAGTATTTAGAAAATAAACCATTAACAAGGCTTATTCATTTAATTTTTTTCAAGTTTGGGGGGCTGGATTGAAACGTTTAACGGGCCACAAGTGGCCCCCGGGCCGTAGTTTGCCCAAGTGCCCTAAGCCAATTGATTCTAAAAAATAACAGTTTTCTTCATCAAAACAACATTTTATGATCAACATAAATGTTAGTGAGTACATAAAGGTATACTCATTCGATCTATCATAACCCCATGCACTTAGACTGTACAAAAAAAAGAAAATTTTTATTTTAAAACCTAGTATTTCGCCATGACGTCACACGCTAGCGTCAAGTGCTTGGCGCTAAAAACCCGGAAGTAACAGCGGCGCTCGGTTTGAAAGTGGAGAGTTGTGCATGGTAGGCGAGTTCGGGAGAAATGTTTGTTGAACACGAGGACTGTGGCGTAGAAGATGGTTTAACAGCGATCTAGTGCGCACCCAACCGTGATGGCTGACCAACGAAATAAATGTGGACCGACGGAGTGGACTGACAGGACGTGGAAAACAGGTGTGTGGCATGTGTGCGTGTGCACGAATGTGGTAGCGCGTTCACTATGGTGGCAGCGATCGCAAAGCAGCAGCACCACTCCTTGACAAAAGTATTGTACTTTCTCTGATGTTTTGGGTTTGCTCTGCTTTGGGGTTTGTAGTTCTGGCCACGCAAAAGTAACAAAGCAAGTTCTTGGATGTCTGCTTTTTTCTTGAACTGTTAATTGGTTAACATCGTGGCTCTTATTTTTATCTAATGTATGGAGTTTGGTGGCTATCTATATGCACAACTATATTAGTTGCACTTGAAATTGCATACAGAAAATTAGTATAAATAGGTTACGCTATAAAGTATAACAATATTAACAATCGTTATTGTTGTTACTGTTTATTTATTTTATTTTGCAATAACTGTGCTCCAAGCTTAGCTGTTGTGCCAGCTGCCAAGTAAAAATATGTAATCTCACTCAATAATAGGAATAAATACTTAACTAACATCTCAATTTTTCGGGTTGGGCTGTGGGGGAGGGGAGGGTGGCTGCCTGACATAAAGCAGACTGTCCTGCACATGCGCAGACCAGCCGAGTGTGTGAAGTGTGCGTAAGTGCAGTACCGGGACCGACCACTAGACAGCGATCCTGAGTAATTTTTCCGCACACACATTTCTAGCACACTCGTCTTGTTTTTGTGACCTTCCTGGGAAGCCCTGAAACTTTGACAGGACCTCCCCCTGAGCTTCTTATCACTGAATTCAATGCTCTTTTTTGTGGGGCCCAGATTTTTGGTCCCCACAAAAATTTTGGTCCCCTACAGTGGGTGTGCTGTCCGATGTTGGTCCCCAACATGTAGCTTATACAAACACACACACACACCCCTACTTGTTTTTGTGACATTGTTGGGCCACCTGAGCAAAACTCACATTGTGGGAACCACCCTTTCTAGTGGTTGTACAGCTCTGAAAAAAATCAGGCAGTGTCCAGGAATTTAGTTAAACACAAAAACCACTTCAAATTACCAATTAATGACCTGGAGGTCAAATGAGTGACTCAAGTGCATGTAATTCAGTCACTGTAGCCCAAAGATTCTCTGGGCCAGTGGATGAACCATTATTCGTCTTGGACAGCATTGAAGCAGGCCGTAGCCTGGTTTCTAAAGCTGAAAGACTTACTGACAGAGTAAAGGAAAATAGAAAGGAGTTAATCACATTAGGTGAAGAAGGCAAGATGAATTTATTCAAGAGAACTGTCAAAGGAAAGTATTTGACCTGCGACGACTTGGATAAAGCAGAAAGAGAACTTGTGAAATACTGTCAAAGGCGAAGTTTCAAAAAAGATTTAGCCATATTTGAAAAACAAAAAAGGGTGAAGAAAAGTAGCCCACTTTACAAGTTCAATATAGTACTTCAAGATGGTGTCATGAGGGTTGGTGGACAGTTGAGCCACGCAGCCATGCCTGAAACAGCAAAACAGCAAGCCATCTTGCCAAGGATTCACATAACACAAAGCTAGTCCTGAGATACATTCATGAGATTACAGCTCACGCTGGAAGGAACCACATGATGGCTAATCTGCATCAACAGTTTTGGATACCTCGAGCTGCTAGAGTCATCAGAAGAGTGCTACCTGACGATCCGCCTTTCAAGAGAATTGGCGTTGATTATTTTGGTCCATTCTAAGTAAGTAGGGTTAGAGGACAAGTAAAGAGATACGGCGTGATTTTTACATGTCTCGCTGTACGAGCCGTACATCTGGAAATTGCATCTTCACGTGACACAGATGCTTGTCTCAACGCAATCCGAAGATTTCTTGTCAGAAGAGGACAAGTGAGAGAGATGTATTCTGATAACGGAACCAACTTTAGATCAGCTGACAGTGAAATGAAGAAATCAATCAAAGAATGGAACACTAAGTAAATCGAGAAACACTTGCTGCAAAAAGGTATTCAGTGGCATAGCAATCCCCCAGCAGGTTCCCACCACGGAGGAAGCTGTGAGCGACTTATTTGGTCTGTGAGAAAAATCCTGAATGTCACTGTAAAAGAACAAATTTCGGGTGAAGAAAGTCAATATACCTTGCTTGGTGAGGCTGAAGCAGTTATAAACAGCAGGCCTATCACAAGGACATCTTCCGACCTCAACGACTTGGAAGCACTCACACCCAACACTCTGTTGTGGCTGAAGGTCAAACCTGAGTTACCTCCTGGAGTCTTCTGTAAAGACGACCAATACGCCCCAATACGTACCTCTGGGAATGAGCTGGTCAGCTCTTTAAAGAGTATTATGTAAGTTGAAATACATTAATCCATTTTTCTTTTTTGGACCATCTTTAACTGTGTAGTGTGTAATGTCTAAAATACAAAATGATCTGATTTTAGGGTGCAGTTGACGACTGTGGCACAGGTCCTCGCTCTACAAGTGCTAATAGTCTTCGGCAAAGAGAAAAATCTGCCATAAGGTACAGAAAACATTGGCATCAGAGTAAATGGATGCATGTTTTTGCAATGTGCGAGGAAACTGGCGAACTCAGAGAAAACTACGCAGGCTTGGGAGAACATGCAAACTCTACACAGGAAGGCCGGAGCCGGAATCGATCCCACAACCTCTGCATTGTGAGACCATCGTGCTCACAAGTCGCCCACCGTGGCGGCCGTCCATTATGAATGCCATCCCACCATCCATTATCTGTACGGCTTCTCCTCACAAGGGTTGCGGGGGGTGCTGGAGCCTATCCCAGCTATCTTGGGGCAGTAGGTGGGGTACACCCTAAACTGGTTGCCAGCCAATCGCAGGTCACACAAAGACAAACAACCATCCGCGCTCACACTCACACCAATTTAGGGTGTCCAAACAACCTGCCATGCATGTGTTTGGAATGTGGGAGGAAACCGGAGAACCCACGCAGGCGTGTGGGAAACATGCAAACTCCAAACAGGAAAGCCGGAATCAATCCCGCGACCTCTGCATTGTGAGACCATCGTGCTAACAAGTCGCCCACCATGCATCCCTGCTAAATAAATGATTAATTTTTACATTTTAGTATTTGTAAGCGATCTTGTGTTCATGACAGCATTTTCAACAGTGTGGGTGTTTGTATGAAAGCATTTCACTCGTGTATGGGCATGAGCATGTTTCAGTTGTATTTATGAATAACAATAATTTCACAATTGTGCCTGAGCGCCTTTCACTGGTGTGTATGAGAATGTTTCACCTATGTGTATGAGCGCATTTGACGAGTGTATGAGCAACAACTATTTCACTAGTGTGTATGAGAGCGTTTCACTCGTATGTATGATAGCGTTTCATAAGTATGCATGAGCAACAACAATTTCACTGGTGTGTAAGAGTGCATTTCAGAAGTGTGAAGCGATTCCTGACTTTTGTCCCCAACGGCACCTCATACTCCCCATCTCCCGCTCACTTCTCCTGACCCCATGAGCCATCCCCGTTGCTACTACATGGAGATTTGATGTGTTTTTTTGTTTTTTTTGTTATTAGCTTCTTCAACATCTCTTCTGATTCTCATCTCTTCTCTGGCGCTCGTCTCCGCCTGTCTGATTTGAAGTCGACCTCAGAATTTGCACTATTTTGACATGACTTCTGTGGTAATCACTACTGACATATTGTGTCATTTGCTCAATAATACATTAAAATTATAATAAATAATAAAAATGGGTCCGGTGCCGAGCTCTGGCTTCATATCTTTAAAAGTGGTCTTCTCAAATCTGTTACTAATGGCCTCTAAATCGGTTGTGGTAGAGAAGGGGCAAATTAGACCTTATGGCATCTTAATTTGGTCAAGTCTTGTACCCATTTTCAAGGCCAGCGACTATTGCTTTAGCTATATACAAGAAAAGGATTACTCTGAATATACACAACAACAAATCCCAGATGTCCATCCCAAATGTTGTTTCAAAATAATCCAGTTCAGATGATAAACAAATGTATTGGTATGTTGAGGTCATTATTTCAAATCAAAATATACACTTCTTTTTCAGACAATGGGGAGGATCGAAGAAGTGGAAAAGTTGCAGGAGTAACTTCAAAACAATGCAAAGAGACAGAATCTGGAAGAATGTCAAGTTTGTCCATGTTTATATTTCTGGAATTTAGTGGGCGTGCATCTCGAAATGTTTGGGGATGGTTCGGGCTGCCAGACAAGACTTTCACTGCGAGCGCTGGACCACTGGATGCTGCGGCAAACAGCGGACTTCTTGCAGCTATTTATTACCAACAAGCTACTCCTGCACATCAATGATGCGGATGGCACAGACTGCTTTGCAGACAATTATTTTGAGGCAAAACCAAGAGGTCTGTAAGCACTCTGAAAACAAAGTAAAATATTTGACACCCACGGCAAAGAAAGCCATGCTACAGCATAGGGCTGGGCGATAAACCGAAAATTTACCGTTACCGAAATTTATTACAATGACCGAAATCATGTTGCCCATGTCGGAAAATTCGATGAATAAAAAAAGAAAAGCCTTTTGTCTGCGGCAATGTTCATGCCCCTTTAAGACCGCTACAGCGCCTCTAGTCATGTGACTCCACCCGTCTGTCGCTCTCGTTGCTGGCGATTCAAATCCAGAAGCTTTCTCACCACCCACAACACAACCATGCTGTGCTGAAAGTTCAAAGTGAGAAGCAAGGTTCGACAAGTGACAACAGCCCATGAACGGAGGCGACACCATACGAGAGAACGTCTCAGAGGTGGACGCGATAGCCTAGCACATAGCTAAAGATAAAGCTCGTCTAGTTACGTGGCGCGCACAGGATTTAAACGCTTCATGAAAGCCGTATTTCCCGATATGGACTACATCGGGCCGGGAGCTTAGACATGTCAAGCATTTTGCATCTACATCCGACTTGTGGTCGGGTCGCAACATGGATCCCTGATTGAGCCTAACTGTGCATTCCATAGATGACAAGTGGCGACTGCGCAGCAGAGTACTCGAGACGGCACATTTTCCCCGATAATACCCACTTGTTTATTTGGCTTGCATTGACATTTTCTTTCATTTTATTTCGCGTTTTTTTATTTGCCATTATTTACATCATGAGAGCATCTTGGCGCAATCTATTTGCAGAAAAAGATTTCGCAAGAGGTACCCTTTTTCTTTGTGACATTGTTCAAGTCATGCAAAGCAAGCTCAGGGTTCGCGGTTAACCGCTTCCCGATTGCCCGGGGCAAGTGAAATTTGGCCACGGGCAAGGTAAAATTATGGGCAACTTGCCCGACCGGGCAAGCATTTTTTAAAGCAGCCAAATATCTTTAATTTTGACGAAAACGGTGGTGTGATCTGTTTGTGTGCACTGTATGGTGATGGTTTAACCCAGACAACCCCTTATGTTTTGGTATGGTCCATTGGCCTTATCGGGGGTAATGGGCGGGCGCTACGGGGATCAGTTAGTTCAGTGAATGTCGAGTTAAAGTGGACGTCAATAAATCCCGCAGTATTGGAACTCGCTGTCGTAGCATCCTCATTTGAAGTTTGAAAAACACAACAAAAACCTACGATATTTTGGCCGAAAATTGACAGCCGGAAGTTTTCTTACCTTCTGCGCATGTTTACGAGTGGCGACGAGTTCGTTCAAATCCGAACATTTCGGATTCCTCTGACATGACTAAAATAGCTCGAATATTTTTAAGTAGACAATTCAGTTGTGAGTAAGGAAGGGAGTAATATTTGATTATTGGCTGTTAATTCATTAGCTCCATGATGTGACCTGACATAGTGTCAGTGACTGTGTTCTGTTTATGCTATGAAACTTATGGAGGCAGCACCACAGGCACTGGTCTTAAAGGAATACACAAATTTGCCACACTCATAATTTACTCATGTGATTCCTCAATTAATACGCTCTCCTGGACTTAAAATTGATCATCTGGATTGCTGTAATATCATTTTCCCAATTTAACATGCAGATTTGTTAATTATTAAAACTACAATTAACATTTTCAATAACTGCACAGGATGATACATTTGCTCTTGTGAGTAGGGTTTCATGGTTGATGATGAAAACAAGATTAATTTATGCTTATCAGATTATATGTTTATTTACATTTGTGGCGCACATTTTACAACCATAAACATTTTATTCTTAGAGAAAAAAAATTGTCACTTGCCCAAGTCGGGCAAGTAATTTGGCCACTCGGGCAAGGCAAATTTTAGTGGCACTTGCCCTATGGGCAAGCAGTTTTTAAAGTTAACCGCGAACCCTGCAAGCTATTTGGAATGTTCATACAAATGATTTTTGTACTTTTATTTTTCATTGAAAGTAAAGTGTACCAGTTGGTCAATAAAAAAAACAGTCAATATGCAATTCCTGCATTTATTTTGATTTTAGTCCACGTGGGAATTTATTGTGCATTTATCGTTATTGAGGTAAAATTGCTCGATTTCTCGCGATATTGATTTGAGGTCATATCGCCCAGCCCTTCTACAGCATGTATACAGTGTGAGACGTGTTGTGTTCACTTGCTCCAAGGCAATTGTTTTTAAGTGTATACCACATACCCAACGAATTGTGTAATTTGTATGGCGGGGTGTACACATGCGTTGCAAAAACACATGCACACACTGTCACTCACGCACTTCCGTATATAGTTTATTTCAGCACCTTTTGTCATGCTGTTTTTATTTTATAGAAGGAAAGCATTATTTTGATGTCTGAGCTGTCACGAAAGAAAAAATAGAACTGTTGAAGTCAAGTCAAGCTTGTGCTTGAAATGTTTGTTCTTAGTTTCTCAGTTTTTCGTGAGCAATGGGAATTCAGTTATATTCAAACGCTGTCAGGTAAAGGCTCCATATTTTTATAGCATTATAGCACACTATTCTGTGGGCGCTAGAATTGAAGGGTTTGCGTTAGTAAAAATAGGTGGGATTAAATGAGCTGAAGTGTATCTCTTGAGTGCTCCTTAAATATTTGCCTGTGTTGGTATATTTTATTTTGGTCGTGTCATGTTTATTCTTACGCTGAAAGAGACATGAGGTGTTCGAAAAAAATAAATGATTTTTTTTTTCCCGGTCAAAACTACCAATGGTGTCTGGTTTTTTTCCCTCCGTGAAATGTACGAGTTATCACTTTGACGCACATGATGTCACGTGGCTGGAGGACTGGAAACTTGCACGAACAACATTTACGTTGAAATGTAACAATGACACATATATCGACATCTAACAAACATGCATGGGCATCTAACATTGACACTTACATTGACGTCTATAACATAAACCATTACAATCACATCTAACAAACACGGACATCTAACAGACACATCGACATCCATCATAAACATTTACATAGACATCGACATCTAACCAACCTCTACATAGACATCTTACACACATCGACATCTAACAAACATTTACATAGACATCTAACATAAACACATCTAATATAGACACATAGATTGACATCTAACATCGACACATTGAGATCTAACATAGACATACATTGACATCTAACATAAGACTGTTACATCGACAACTAACATCGACACAAGGCTTTGTCAAATGACACGTCATGACGACATATACAGAGACACAAGGCACAACAGCATATTTTTGGTACAAATTGAACCCGATATGTTAGCTACCTCGTTCGACTTAAAGGGTTAGCGAACTTGTTATGGTGGTTGAGGCGTGGTGGCTACCCAGCTCGTGTAGTGTATATTAAACTTAAGTTAATAATTTATGACCAGTAAACACGGATGTTGTAACGCAAAACAATGTTCAAATGTTAGTTTTTTTTCAACACATTTCATGAGAAAAAGCTCTACTTGTCTGTGAGAAATGTATGTTGTAGACCCATTATATAACACAATATTACACAATTTTACATTGGAATTTCATTTAATAAAACATTGACAATTATCTTTACAAACACTGTGTATGATTCATCTTTTCATTTGTTGTTCAATGAGCAAAACAGTGGCGATCAAAACAGTGCAAATTAAATGACATTTTATAGGTATCTGGTTGCAATACAGTGAACCCTCGCTACTTCGCGGTTCACCTTTCGCGGGTTCAGTGCTTCGCGGGTCTAAAAAATATTCGGGGGCATTGTAGTTTCGCCGAGCGGCACGACGGGGCGCTGGAGTGGTTAGACGGCCGGCGTCCGCCGAAGAAGAACGTGGGCGAAGAGGAGAGTGGACAAAGAAGAGCACGTTCCCCCGGGCACGATTTGGGGCGACGTTTCGCGCGGTTCGGACCGTACCAGAGCTCCGGCCAGCGTGCGTGGCAGTTAAGCCGAAGAGGAACAACTTCCGCCCGGGCACTAGCGGGGCGACATTTCGCTCCGTTCGGGACCGTGCGAGAGCTCCGGAGGAGACCGGCCGGCGTGCGTGGTTGTTAAGCCGAAGAGGAACACCTTCCGCCCGGGCATGAGCGGAGCGCGAGGCTGTCAGTTATGAATGAATAAATGAATAAATAAATGAAGAATGCCAGGGCACACCGGACGGCGTACCAGCAGGTAAAAGTCGAAGTAATTAAATAAATACAAAAAGAAGTAATTGAATAAATACAAAAATAATGGCTGGGGAATAAAAAAATGTTTTAATAATTTTTTTTTTTTGTTATAACATGAATTTCACCCTCTCTCTCTCTACCCGTATATATATATATATATATATATTATTATTTTATTTATTTATTTTTTTAAGCATTTTTGAAGGTGCGCCGCTACTTCGCACTTTTTTTTAAAGCATTTTTGAAGGTGCGCCGCTACTTCGCACTTTTTTTTTTTTAAGCATTTTTGAAGGTGCGCCGCTACTTCGCGGATTTTCAGTTTTCGCGGGTGGTCTCGGTCCCCATTAACCGCGATAACCGAGGGTTCACTGTAGTAAGTTACATTCTAATTTACATTGACAGGTAATGGAAATGACTACTGGTAACCTCAATTGAACTGTATTTCAGTCAGAATGCCTCAAACATCATAAAAAAATAAAACGTTGAGTATTATTTCTCCTTCAAAATGTCAGAAGAAATACTCTATAATGGCCTGACGACATTAACATAGCTTATAGTATATAGCAGGGGTGGGAAAACTTTTTTATTGGCGGGCCACAATGGGTTCTAAAATTTGACAGAGGGGCTGGACCAGGAGCAGATGGATGGAGTGTTTTGGTAACCTCATCTCATCTGAGAAAAAAAATACATTTAATTTTAAATGAAAGTGAACAAAAGCTTGTCTTTGAAAAACCACACTATTTTGAAAATAAAACATTAACAAGGTTTTTTTTTTTTTTTTCAAATTCGGCGGGCCGGATTAAAACGTTTAACGGGCCGCATGTGGCCCCCGGGCCGTAGTTTTCTCACGCCGGTATATAGCATAGCGGCATAGGTTCCCTCGTCAACATCAAGTGAGTTACCCTCTTACCAAGACCAAAATACGGGGCTCTCCATCTCCCGGTCACTTCTCCAGACCCCAACAGTCACCCTCGTTGCGAGAACTTGGAGATTCGATGTTTATTTTTTTTCCGCTTCTTCAACTTCGTGTCTGATTCTTTTCTCTTCTCTGGCTCCAGGATTCCGCTGTCAATCAGATGACGATTGAGGCGGGACTTCCGGTTCAAAGTCACCCTCAGAGTTTGCAACCATTTGAGATGGCTTCTGTGGTAATAACAACTGTCATAGGTGCAATTTGCTCTATAAAGCATTAAAAAAAAAAAAAAATAATAAATTACAAAAAATAGTCAAGTACAGCACTCGTCTCATAAACTAGGTAAGAATTTAGCGTTACTAACGTTGCTACACTATAAAGAGTGTTTTACTGACTAGCTAAACCCAGTTTGCTTAAACTGATCGTACACTGGACGAAATCTTACCGTTGTCTTTTTACAAATGGATTATGAAATTGTTGCAGAAATTGTTTTGCTGTGACGGAGGGCAAGTTTTATAAGGTTCGTTCATCGGGAAGGTTTTATATTAGACGAGGATGGTCTTGTTCTTCGGATTTTTTTTTTATTTATAAAAGGCCGAGCATTTGTATTTGCGCTCAGACTGTGTTGCACAGTGCACACGAACCAAAAGCTCTAAAGAAAACACAATACCCGATCCAAACGGAGGGACGTGTTATCTTTATCTTCCACACCGCCTATCTTGTACTGGCTTGCGGGGAGGTGCTGCCGCCTATCCCGTCTGACTTTGGGCGAAATGCGGGAGGGACGACCTGAACAGAGAAATACAAAAAGAAGCAGTACAGCGTCAGTGTAACTCCTTACGGGATAATATCCTCGTCGCATAAACAAGGTAAGAATTTCACGGTATGCATTTTGGTGAACTATAAAGCGTGCTTTACTGACTGGAGCGACGTCGAGTTAGCCTAAATGTATCGTGCATTGGACTAAATCTAGCAAGTTAGAATTATACGATTTGTTCTTCGGGAAGGTTTTATATTAGAGGAGGAATTAAGATCTTGCCCTTCGGACATTTTTTGTGATAAAAGGCCGAGCATTTGCATTTGCGCACAGTATTAGTCCACGAAACAAGAAATACCCATGTACAAATAACTTGCAATTATAATAGTTGGAGCTGTAACAAAGTGTTTTTCATACGGTGTTGTATAAATTAGCAGGAAATTAGAACACAAATTAAAACACGTACAGTAGATACAAGAAGAACAACGACAGTCACATGTTGAGTCGAAAGCTAAAGAATAAAAATGTGTCTTCAAAACGTTTTAAAAGTGGACAGAGAGGGGGCTTGCCTAACATTCAATGGAGAGTCAGGGAATGGACTCCGAGTGCAAGTTTCAGGCCATCTATCTCAAGAAAGAGCTTCTGATGCACCTCAAACGGGTACTGCAAATTTAGTAAGTTCAGCGCATAGTTAATTCCCATGAGCAGGAGACTGGCAACATTTCCACAACCTCATTTTCTTAAGCAACAATGGAAACAGAGGCATGGGATGTGTCTTCTTGTCCCTCACTTGCTTGGAAGACATAGAGTACGTGTGTCAAACTCAAGGCCCGGGGCCAGATCTGGCCCACAACCTAATTTTATGTTGCCCGCAAAGGGCAAATCATCTGCATCAACTTCCTGTTTCTAGCATATTTTCTTCACAACAACACTGAGATATGAGATATTGCCAATTATTTGTTACCAATCCTCCCCTTTTAAAATAAATTGAAAAATTGTTGAACAATTACTTACTAGCTTCTGATTTCAAAACTGGCTTTCCAATCAATTTATATGGGTTCACAGTCCCTCTGAGGGAAACCACAACTACGATGTGGCCCGTCCATAAAAATGAGTTTGACACCCCTGACATAGACCTTCAGTATTTGCTTGGCCTGGTCCTCTTTTGCTTGTTCTCTGCTGACTTCCTGAAAGAGCATATACATCCATGGTTAGGTGCATAATGTCCCAAATTTGTGTTTGCTTTTTATAGTTCTGAATATCGCTGTCTTCAGGCAGTATCCAAGAAGCTCCAGAATCTTCACCTTGCAGGAGACTTCCAATGGCACGTTTTTGCAATCATTAACACTGCATCATCCAAAGAGAGCAAACCATTTTCAACATTTGAGATTGGTCAGTAATATTTACAAGTAACACCCACTCGTGTGGATTGACCAATAGATTAGATCTAGAAAAACATGAAATTACTCAAATTATGACAACATGTTTCAGCCGGACACCAGTGATATGTGACAGTATTTGCAATCTGCATTACATGTTTATAACAGCATATATGAGAATCAAAAAATAAATAAAAAGGGCAATGAAAACGGAAATTAAAATAGAAACCTCAACCTCAAGGATAGGATTTTTGTAGAAATCTCAAAATCGAAACTTTGGACCTTCTGATTTATTTTGTCAATTACCCGAAAGTAACCTTTGCCAAATGCCAACCCTTTAGCCAGAGCAGGTCACATACTGGCAGCAATTAATTTATTTGAATATTGTGACAAATAAAAATGTTTGCTGCACAGTCTATGAGTTAATTGCAGCTTTAAAAACGTAATACTGTTGTAATTTACCTGGTAGTCCGTGATGAGTTCCTCTGCAGACTGTCCGAGGAATTTCATCAAGGAATGGATTATGCCCTCCCTTCCAGCTTCAACGTTTTGCTATTTAAAAAGACACAAGATGATTAAGTGTCTTAAATAAATAAAAGCTCACATATGCATTGCTTACATCCCAAAAAGTGCATCTCAACTTTAAATAAAAAAAATAGCAAGATATCCATAAGCTCTAACAGATCTTTTATTGTTTTATTCTGTTAATGCTTATGATGGACTTATCCAAAATAGTTTGATGCAAATTCTATTTGCAGTAATAAAACACAACCCTCTTACATGACTGAGTGAACTGAGCATAGGTCTTATTTCAGTGCCAGTAACTCGGCCTTTTTTTCCAAGTATCTCCTTCAATTCCAGGGTGTAAAGTTCCATCTTGGTTAGCCAGGTTCTCTCAAATTGAACATATGTAATTTGTTTGAACTCTTTCTTAATCTGAAACATTTTTCCCTCAATTAGAACATTTTCAAAATTAAGAAATCTAAATCACGATTTAAATTTTGATTAATCGTCCAGCACTAGAAGATACAGCAGCAGGTATTACTCCTCCTCTAAAATAATAAAGGCAGTACAATCATCACTTAATTTGACACAGAGTTTGGATTAATTGCTGGACTATGGTCTGATATTTGTCCCACTTGAAACTAAATCTGAATATTGGTTATTTGAATGTGAATATCTTAACTTTGATATTTGAATTGAAACCTGAATGTTTTGAATTGAACACTGAATTATTGAATTGAAAAACTGAATTCGAATTACATAAATTGTATATTTTTAATTTGATTCTGAATTTTTCGATCATAATGTTTTTGTTGAGAACTATATCCCAATAAACTTGAATGTAGGACTTTAAAATGCGTTTTTAATTCCTCAAAAAAAAGGTCTCCTCACCAAAAATTCAATACTGCATATGCTCAAATTCAGTTTACTAAGTAAAAATTCAAGACTCAGTGACAGACATACGGGAGCTTTAGGGTGCCTCAAGGATGTGCAATGGATTCCAATCACCTTCCACCTATCACATCAACCCCCCATCCTTCAGCAGATCCACTGGCTTCCAGTCAATCAACAAATCATTTTCAAAATTCTTCTATATATTTTCAAATCTATGGCTGGCGACCAGTTCAGGGTGTAGTGCGCCTTTCGCCCGTAGTCAGCTGGGATAGGCTCCAGCACCCTCCCGTGACCCTGTACCGGATAAGCGGAGTGGATAATGACATGACACATGACTTTCAAATCTCTTCACAACCTCGCCCCTCCCTACCTTTCAGACATCATCCATATTCCCACTCCATCCCGCGCTCTCCGGTCTTCATCCTCCTCACTCCACCCCTTGCCTGCCACCATGGGGGACAGAGCCTTCAGCGATTCGGTTCTCCAGCTCTGGAACTCTCTCCACCTGA
Source organism: Idiotropiscis lumnitzeri (assembly GCF_059441095.1). Classification (NCBI taxonomy): domain Eukaryota; kingdom Metazoa; phylum Chordata; class Actinopteri; order Syngnathiformes; family Syngnathidae; genus Idiotropiscis; species Idiotropiscis lumnitzeri. Next base: position 713,258 of record NW_028283615.1, read on the forward strand.
CCTCTGTAATTGCACCACCCTCCCTGTGTTTAAAACTAAACTCAAAACCAATCTGTTCCGCCTTAATTACTCTCTCCAATTCCAGATATGTCCCTCATCCACTTTATTGTATTTTATCCTGCTTGATTTACGTGTTGGTGTTTCTACCCGTATTTGTGTTTTTACTTTCGTATTTTACTCTGTACAGCGGCCTTGAGTGTCCTGAAAGATGCTTCCAAAAAAAAAAAATATATATATATATATATATATATATAAACACACACACACACACACACACACACACACACACACACACACACACACACATATATATGTTGTTTGTTTTTTTTTCATGGTGGAAAAAAATTTAATCTAAATAACTCTAATGAATTTGTCTTTTATCATGGTGGTCTGTAGGATGAATTGGATCAAGAGCCTGCCAAGTGCACCATGGTGGTGTTTGTTGTCCGGGAGGAAGAGGATCTTCAGCCACCACATTACATCGGGGCAGTTATTGTAGGTGTGAAGGTTCTTTGTCAGTTGCCATCTCTTGCACATAGATGTGTGATGCTGTTTGGCCTCATCTCTCCACTAAACCTGTCTTACCTAAGTAAGTTAAAACACGCTTTTGATGCACCACAAAAAAATACTCATGGAGATAGAACCAAACAAATTGACACGAATAGTGTGCGGTTTGAGTGTCAAACTAAATATTTGATAGCCCAAAAAAAAAACATTTCAGAATGTCCTTTTTAACCGTTTGTAGGTTGTATTCAGAGAAAAAAACTACAGCATTTTTCTAAAACAAAATTACATCAATTTAATGTCTTTATTCCAAAGTAACAAATATATATATATATATATATATATATATATATATATATATATATATGTGTATATATATGTGTATATATATATATATACACAGACCAGTTGTCCTTTCATTTTACCATGAAGAGTCCTGAGACCTCTATGGCCCTGGTTAGACGACCACCCACCGCTGTGTTGTTGGGAATAAATGTGCAACATTGTTCACCGAACATAGCACAAACACCACCTCTCTCATCCAACAATACATCAACAGTCATCCTGTTTCGGAATGCCATTAGAGATTGGTTGATAGCCGTTCATGCACAGTTTCAAACCCACTTTGCGTCCAATTACCTAATTTTTGCACGTTGTGATGATGCAGTTGACCTGTCTGCGTTCTTTGTTCTTCGTTCGAGGACTCAAATCCTGTTACTTGATCTGTTAATTTACACTTACTTACTTACTTACACTAAGGAGAACACCGATGGCTTCCATGTATGTTGAATCATTTTTTTTTTTTTTTTTGCCGTGATACTCTGCTTTCTCTTTTTTAACGTCACCGATGTCCTGTCATGACATTGGACAGTTCACACAGTTTATTAACAAACAATATAAAACATACCATTTACGATCAATCAATTACATTTTGTGAAATGGCACTCTCCAGAAACTACCAATAATCTATAAGCAGGGCCTAGTTATGAAAAACACATACAGATATGCACTAAGTCTCAAAACCTTTTACATTTTTGGGTGATTTATCAAATGATCTATCATATCCACACCACCACCAGATTTCCCCTCTTGATAGTGGATTGAAGTTTATTTCAACCACTATCAAAACCAGACACAGTGGTGGTGAAAAGATTCCTAACCGCTTAGCTCTGTCAGCAACATTAATGCTATTTAAATTTTCAAGAGCAACTATCATAGAAAACATGTTCATCTACATCAACTCTAGTCACAGGATACACGCTGACCCAATCCATACATGTATTATCAAGATAAGCATTAATATAATATCAATAATACAATTTCATTTGCTTATTTTGGATATCTCGTTGTCCAATTGCTATCTTTTCACGAAAGTACAGACTTTCTCCTGTAACTTTGTTCTGTGGACCAATAGTTGCCCACTTGAGTATTACTCATGGTTCCAACTCAAATCTATCAACATGTCGTCCAAGCTCCACAAATATGTCCCATCACTTTTTTTTTTTCAATTATCTGCTTGGTGTTTGCAAATCCATTTTGATTAGTAATTGGGATTCTTACTGTTGGTATTGTACTATAGTCACATCATAGTTTGTTTATGTAACTCTGGGTTGTTCCCACATATAACACAACAACAAAAATATCAGAATAAAATTGTATACATCCAACATAGAACAGCTGCTTTTAACCACTTCAGGGTCATTTTGTCTGAAATATCCCCTCTACTTAGTCTGGTGTCTTATGAAATAAGACCACCCTATCATCAGACTTCCGCTCATCTCCTTTGTAGGAGATTTCAACCAAAATGACCTTTTTACATGTGTCAAATGAACCAATGTTGACTCTTCTACTATATTTACAGCTGTGAGAGCTGTCAATAAAACTAAACATGGCATTCCCCCTTGGGTAATTACATATGTCTTATCTTCAAACGTCTTTCAAGCATCCAGTCTCCTGGCTCCACTAGTTTAGTGCCCTGCTAGGAGACAGAAAGATCCTCACCACTCTAAATTTGTGCCTGTCTTTGTTTTTCTAACACTTTTCACATGTAGTCAGCTAAAGTTGCTTCAGCATCTATTTCCCATTTGTTCTTAAATTTGAGGTATTCTATAAGGCCTTCCAAACAATGTTTTACAACGTCTCGGTCCTAAATACAATGAAATACAATACAGTGCAACTCTCTGTATATAACTCAAATTAACTCACATAAACACATTTACAGTAGATACCAGAAAAACAACAGAACAGCAACAGTCTCATGCTGAGTCAAAGGCCCGAATATTCATCTTCAAGCGAGGTTTAAAAGTGGACAGAGAGGCGACTCGCATAACATTCAATGGAAAGTCACAGTGCTTGTCGTTTTTACAAACAGTTTTACTAATTTCCATACACTGTGTCCACTGCCTCCCCGTTTCCTCAATGCATAGCCTTTTCACTTTTTTTTTTTTTGTTCATTCTTTTCACCAATCCAGAGCTTTGAGGGTGGTAAGCACAATTATCTTTCAAATCAACGTGAAACATTCCTATCTCTTTCACAAGTTAGTTAACAAAATGGGTACTATTATCACTGTTTATTATTTTCAGGAATACCATATCTCGGAATGATATCCTTACAAAGTACTTTTGCCACTGTCAATGCATCTGGATTTGTTGGTTAGAAAGAGTTCTAACCATTTCGAATTCACATCTATGATGACCAAACATTTATTTTATTTTTTTTCTTCACTTTGGTTTTTATCAAATAAGTCCATATGAATAATTTGAAATGGATATTGTGGTGTAGGAAAGCGTCCTCTGCGTGGACTCAAATTACCTTGTGAATTGTGTTTCGCACACGTTAAACATGCCCTACAAAAATGTTTCGAATAAGCATTAAAGCCGTAAGCCGTATAATAACGTAATATCTGATGCACCATTTCCCCTGTTGAGACATGTGTTATCCCATGACTCAATATAGCAGCCCATTTGTAAAGATTATTGTTTGGTCATACAGAGATCACGTAGCGATGTTACACCATTTTCCTCCAAAGCCTTTGTTTAACTTTGGGACTTCTATCACTAAAACGTGTATGTCCGCAACAGCTTCTTTAGCTGTATTGTCTGCAATGTGTATTCAAGGAAAACACTTATGCAATGTATGCGCTACACATTTTAAGACGACTATATGTGTAAATAGTAACACAATTTACTCTCTTTAGTTTACACGCTTTTGTTTAAGATACTAATTCTGTTGCATGAGCTGAGTAATTTGAGGAGTAACTGCTAAGTTCTTTTTCCCAGTGTCATTTGATACAACTACAGTATTTTATTTATTTATTTATTTATTTATTTCCATCTACAAATAGCACTTCTCCGTTTTCTGAAGGCGAATCTTTTTGATGCCTTTACTTTTGGTTACTTTTTTCTACTAACTCATAACAATCTAGTTTTGTACCATCCTCCTGACATAATAATGACAGCCGGGTTTAATGTTGTACATCTCTCTATAATCAGATGTGGTTTTGATAACAATGTATTCATACACTATAAATGTCCCGCCGGTGACAAAAACGTCATGTTCATCAGCAAAAGCAATGCAGAAACCGCACGTGGTACTCTCAAAACCAGAGGATGGAACAAAACTATGGTTGCACTTGTTTCTGCAATTTCCAGATTGTGGGACTAATAAAAGACCATCTTTATCTTAATCTTATATCTACAGCAATAGATACTGCATTAACTGTTCTCATGCAGTGCTTCAATGCACATTCTACGTTGTCTAGTTTGGAATAGAAGTATGCGATTGGTTTCATCTTATCTCCATGTTTCTACACTAAAACTAAGGCCTTTTGCATCTGGACAAAGGGTCAGTGCCATACTTAATACGAACACTTGTTTCCTTTCACAAAAGCTGAATATGCTTTATCAGTCCAGTGTAAGGACAATGTCATTTAGAGGTTTTCCTCATTCATCATTTTACTCAGTGGCACAGTAATTTCTGCATAATTTGGAACTCAGACTTTACAATAATTTGTTAATCTTAAGCATGTTAATTTTATTTTTATTTCCTATTTTTCTAACTTTATGACTCATTTTACTTCAACCAGTTCTACCTCAAAGTGAACAAGTACACATCAATGTTATTTGTAGTCTCTAATTTCTTCTCTGCTTTAATTCCTTGGATGTTAAGATGGCGGCGCGCATGGACGCAGCGGCTAACAGCTCCCCCTCACAGTGCTCCTTATTACTTTTTATTAGTGTTTGCTTGCTCTTATTGGCATCAACTGAGGCACAACATCGATATACCCGCCAGGACATCGTGAACATTGGATATCGATGCGAAATAACCATCACAGAGGAATTTTGCTATGATCGCAAAATTCCGAACGAACTGGCGAGGCTGCCCGGCTCACCGTGGCTGGTCATCGGGACCGGGAGGCGGCGCAGGCGACGCAGAGAGAGGAAGCAGAAGCGAGGCTGCAGGTCCGGTGTCTTGCAACGGCTGCGACGGCAGCCCCATAGGCAACCACTACCGAGTCTGCACCTCACCAACGCCAGATCCGTGGTCCACAAAATCGACGACCTGGGATTACAAATCCTGGGAAACCGCTATGTGCGCGATAGCAGTGTGATCGTCGTCACGGAAACCTGGCTGCACGCAGACGTCCCCGACGCTAGCATCCAGCTGGCCGGGCGCTCGCTACATCGCGCGGATCGGACGAGGGACACCGGTAAGAGGAGGGGCGGGGGGCTCTGTGTTTACGTGCATGAGAACTGGTGCGGCGATAGCACGATCGTCGAGAAGCACTCTTCCCCCGACATCGAGTTCATGTCCGTTAAATGCCGGCCTTATTTTCTCCCGAGGGAGCTAACGGTAGTGATTCTCGCAGCTGTTTACATCCCTCCCGACGCTAGCACTAGCACGGCGCTCTCGCTACTCGCGTGCGTCATCAATAAACATCAGCGGGCGCACCCTGATGGCGGTCACATTGTAGCGGGAGACTTTAATAAGGCCAATTTAAAGACTGTACTCCCAGAGTTTCACCAGCATGTCAAGTGCCCGACGAGGGGAGACAACACTCTCGACCATGTGTACTCGAACATCAAGCACGCATACAGAGCCCTCCCACTCGCCCCCCTCGGCCAGTCAGACCACCTGTCCTTGCAGCTCGCACCTGCGTACACCCCTCTCAGGCGCAGATTCAGGCCTACCACAAAGACTGTGAAAACCTGGCGTGACGACGCCATGAGTGAATTACAGGACTGCTTTCATGACACAAACTGGGACCTCTTTAATCATCAGGACCTTGATGTCTACACGCATTGTGTACTGGACTACATCAAGTTCTGCATGGAAACTGTGTCCCAACAAAAGACTATACGGACCTTCCCAAATGCGAAGCCCTGGATGTCCAGCAGGGTTCGCGCTCTCCTCAAGGCCCGTGACGCTGCCTTCAGGTCAGGCGACAAAGCCCAGTACAGGGTGGCTCGTGCTGACCTGAGCAAAGGCATCAAGCTAGCAAAGGCAACCTACAAGGGGAGGCTGGAGGCCCACCTTGCCAGTAACAGACCACGGGAGGTGTGGCAGGGTCTACGGAGCATCACCAACTTCCGTGGCAGCAGCACGACCTCTGCAGACCCGAGTGCATCGCTGGCAGAGGAGCTTAACTGCTTCTTCGCTCGCTTTGACTCGCCCCAACCATCACACCCCCGCACTTCAAGCTCCAACTCCCCCCCACTCATCGTAGAGGAACACGGTCAACCCCAGGAAAAGCTACTGGACCCGACGGAATACCAGGCAAGGTCCTCAGAGCATGTGCCCACCAACTGTCACATGTTTTCTGCAGGATCTTCAACCGCTCCCTGGCTCAGGCAGTCATCCCCTCCTGCTTGAAAACCTCCACCATTATTCCTGTCCCCAAAAAGTCACCAGCCGTCCACCTGAATGACTACCGTCCTGTTGCTCTCACACCAGTCATTATGAAGTGCTTCGAGAGGCTGGTTCTCCAGCACATCAGGGACTGCCTTCCTCCCACTCTGGACCCCTACCAGTTTGCATACCGGGCTAACAGATCCACTGAGGACGCCATCGACACTGCTCTGCATGTTGTGCTGGGCCACCTGGAACAACAGCGGAGCTATGCAAGGATGCTCTTTGTGGACTACAGCTCGGCATTCAACACGATCATCCCAGACATCCTCGTCGCCAAACTGGACACTCTCGGCCTCCCTGCCCTCACACGCATCTGGATTAAGGACTTTCTGACCAACAGACCCCAGACTGTGTTGCTCGGCCCCTACACGTCCTCCACCCTCATGCTGAGCACCGGTTCCCCCCAAGGATGCGTGCTGAGCCCTCTCCTGTACGCCCTCTACACCTACGACTGCAGCCCGGCCCACGGCAACAACACCATCGTCAAGTTTGCTGACGACACGACAGTGGTCGGTCTGATCTCGGAAGGTTACGAGACAGCCTACAGAGAGGAGGTAAAGAGACTGACAACTTGGTGCAAGGACAACAGACTGCACCTTAACTCTGCTAAAACAAAGGAGATTGTCGTCGACTTCAGGAGGAACAAGACGCTGCCGCCCCCCCTCTGCATCGAAGGCGTGTGTGTGGAGAGGGTCCACACGTTCAAGTTCCTGGGAGTACAGATCTCCGATGACCTTTCTTGGAGTCACAACACCACAGCAGTGGTAAAGAAGGTCCGCCAACGTCTGCACTTCCTGAGAGTCCTCAGGAAATTCAACCTGGACAGGAAGCTGCTGCTGGCCTTCTACCACTCGTCCATCGAGAGCCTGCTGACGTACTCTGTCTCCACCTGGTACAGCGGCTGCACTGAGGCGGACAGAGTGAGGCTCCAGAGGACAGTCAAAACAGCGCAAAGGATTATTGGCTGCCCTCTCCCCTCGCTGTCGGACATCTACACCGCCCGGTGCCTCAGAAGGGCTCTCAACATCGTCAAAGACAATACCCACCCAAACTCACACCTGTTCGACCTGTTGCCCTCTGGCAGGCGCTACAGATGCATCAAATCAAGGACCAATAGACTGAGAAACAGTTTCTTTCCGAGAGCCATCTCCATACTGAACTCTCACACACACACGAGACCACCCTAACCTTGCAAAACAGCATTGTGATGTGTTTCTATATGCCCTATTCAGTCTTATTTATTTATCTAATTTATATATTTGTCTGTATTATTGTTGTATTGCACTGGAGAGGGGAGCCCTCTAATCTCGTTGCACACTTGAGTACAATGACAATAAAGGGATTTCTATTTCTATTTCTATTTCTATTTCTAATGTAAATACTAGCCCTTCTTATCAAATTACCATCTTTTTTTTCCGTGTCATTTCCATCTGTGCATTTCATTCCAGTTACTAACTACAGTTACCTTAATAGAAAGATCATCAACTGAAGTATGAAACATAACATATTTATTTCTTCAAATCATCCTTACAGCAGAACCTAATTCTTATCCTTATTCATTTGTTCAAGTCACACCTTCTTCAATCACCAAACTCTCTCTCTGACTTCCTCCCCCTACTTGGGAACGAGCATCTAACTTCAAAGAGCTGTTAACTCTTTGTTACAGCACACTCATGAGTTACGATTACACCAATACCCATTGCCCTCTGTCAAACTTTCCTCACTCCTTTTTTTTTTTTAATTTTCCAAATTCACTGTAGCCTTACCAAAGCCACTCAAAACTATCAAGGTATCAAATCAAAAACTACAAAATCAGGAAACACCTATGCTCCTACAAGGGTTTCTCATGCTCACTTCTTCATTCAATTAAGATTTCACAACACCTACTCCTCTCTTTCTGAAAAAGACACAAGTATACAATTAAGTAAAACCCATCATCAGAATGATATACCTTGTCTGTCGGATCATGTAAGTATAAATTGTGCCATCAATAATCTTTTTCTGTAAATTAATCACATCCCCACAACTTGGGCTCTCATTGTTCTGTAAAAGTAAACCTAATTTCAATTCATGCAACCAACTCAGTGTCCTTCTGGGTCCCTCAACCACACAGGTTCTAATTCTTTTACTCTAGACAGTTTTCCACTTGCAAATCTGACTATGACACATTTCTCTTGCTCTATCATTTGGAATTAATTTATTACAAGCAATCCTACATGCACCAGTGTCACATAAAAAGGTAATTGGTGACCCATTTACCAATAAGGTTATTTCAGCTCAGTTATTTCATCAAAGGCCAATATCTCTTGTAAATTTAGGAGGACCTCTTCATCTAGAAACTCATCTGTTCCTTGATCAGCCTCTAAATCCTGTTTAGATGCTTCCTATCCTAGTCATGCTGAAGGTTGCTTTTTCTCAGGGCAATCTCTTGCTATATGGCCTTCTTTACCACAACGCCAGCAGCCTGATGTATTTTGCCTGTTTGCTCCTCTTCCTATTCTTCCTCCTCTCTGTCGTCTGCCCCTTTGTCCTCTAAAGCTACCGGCCCTTTCCACCTCGATAAAAGACCTCCTGTCCTACCTGTCCTACCTGACCTGTCCTGTCTATAGACCTCTGCTTCTTTTTATTTTCTATCTTCTCAGCATGGAGGGCGTGATTTACATACTCCTCCAGGGTACCTGTTGGCAGGCAAATGAAATGTTTATTTACCCACTTATGAATTACCTCTCTTGAGCCTGCATGTAAAGCATTCTTCAACTGCTGTTGAAATGGCCCATTTACATTACCATTTTCCTGTAGCCCGCTGTGATTTTTAAACACAGCTGTCATTCTCACTTTGTGTTGCTCAAAAGTCTCATCATCCTTTTGTTTTACTCTTCCTATTTCAGTGTAATTTGCTCTATCTGACTTTTCGCATTCCTTTCCTTTGCTTATTTTGTTTTCATTCTCTTTTTGTTTCCTGTATCCCTCTTCTCTTTTTAAGGCTACCCTCATCCAATATTCTGTTTCCTCAAAGCCATTTTTCTTCATCTTTTTGGGGTCTTTTTCGTCTTTCCTATGATTGATCCCTGCAATGCGGCTATTTTTTGTGTATTTAACTGACCATTAAAGCCATGTTCAGTTATCCATGTATCTAAATACTGAGTTTTATCAGGATCCTGTTTTTCGATGAACTTCCAATCTCTACACTGCAGCGTATCCCTGGGTTTTATTTTACTACCTAATATCCCCATTTTAGAAAATTTGGACCAGTTTGTCAACACCTAAGGTGTTCTAAAAACTGGTTTCTCATCAGTAGGACAGCAACTCAAATTTCCTGTTGTGGTAATTCTCAATTCAACCTTTTCAGGTGGAGAATTATTGCCTTTGCATCCACACCAGTCTGCTGTGTACAACCCTACTGTATTACATCGGATAAAATACCAAGTGGTATTTGTAATCCCCAATCACACCGTTCACTCACTTTACATACGGTTTACGCAAACATTCACACACGGAATTTAAGTGTACACACAGACTCCGCCGTCCTACTTTCTCCACGGAATTTCTCGGACTCCGCCGTCATATACCTGCCATTGACTAGTATTCACAGGGTTTTTTTATTTCTCACTCCACTGTCCTTCATGGACCTGCCATCGACTAGTATGCACAGGATTTCTTATCTATACACAATTTCTTTCTCTTTTCTCTATCTTTCTTTCTTTCTCTTTTCTTATTTCATCTCTACTTCATGTCTTTCTTTGCTTTTTTTTCTTTTTTATGTTTTATTTTTATTTATTTATTCTTAATGCTCATTTATTTATTCTGAACACTTATTTATTTATTCTTAACGCGCAATGACCTCCAGTCAGTCACTTCCCCCCTAAAAAAAAATATCTCACCACTGTTGTCTTCCCTCCATTGGATCGCCGTCAACCGTCAGATCCCAGCTGGTGGGGTGAGGTCCAGTCCTGGAAAAGGATTTTTAGGCTCTCTCTAGTGAGCCTGCCATGGCCATGGTCTTTCTGGAGTTCACCACACCCGCTGGAATCCTCAGGTATCTTGGCTTCCCGCTCGAAGGACCAAAATAATGTCAGGTTCAATCACCTAAGCATTCACTGAACAAAGGCAAAATGAATGAAAGGAAGACAAGAGTTGATCTTTTACTCGCGAGGAGAACGAACGGAGGTGTGCTCAGTTACATCTCCAACTTCGTTCTGGAGCACACTCCGCCGAGCCCTCTATTTTATTTGGGAAGTCCCTAAACAATACAATGTATTTGCACTAAGGAACGAAGGGGGGAGCACCAGCAGGAACATGTAAACATTTCAGACACAAGAGGAAAGACAGACATCAATGGCAGTCATTTACTGATTGAAAAGGCAGATATGCCTTTTAGTGCTCTGGCACTAAAGTCTCAGTCCTTTTGGTTCAGAGGTGTGTCTCGGCACACCTCCTTTGATGTTGTAGACGTTGATCCTGTCTTCAGGCATCCGCTTCTCTTGAAGTCTTCTCATCCATATGGTCAAACATAGGTCACACTGTGGAACAATTCTTTTGCAATACTAATAGAGTAAAATATGGGATAAAATATATCTTCAACCTAACAATAGTGTAAACTGACATACTGAAGACTGGACAGTCATTAATTTGATTGTCCAGTCTTTCCCTCATGAGATAATGCTTCACTTAGAAAATGTGTACAGCGCGAGCTGAAAATGCATTTGCAGTACTAAACTACCACATTTCTATAACAGCTTAATTCAACGTTTCCAATGTAAATTTCTTCCTTTATATAGTGTAAACTGACATACTGAAGACTGGACAGTCATTAATTTGATTGTCCAGTATTTCCCTTATGAGATATTGCCTCACTTTGCAAATGTGCACAGCGCAAGCTGAAAATGCATTTGCAGCACAATAAAAACCCAAACTTCTATAACAGCTAAACCAAACGTTTCCAATGAAAGATTCCACCTTTATATCGTGGAAAAAGACATCCTGAAGCCTGGACAGTCATTAATTTGATTGTCCAGTATTTCCCTTATGAGATAATGCCTCACATAGCAGAATCATAAAAACATGGACGTGATGGTAAACTGTCCATTGTGCCGATAGATGGTATTCTCATGAGGTTAGGCTTGCTATGGAGAGTGGCATGGGGGTCATGTTGCTGATCTATGAGCCCAGTAGGGGTCCTTCCTCTTCATCCAGATCCACTGGCTGCTTCTTTCAGCCGCTTTAGAGAGCGATCTGACTGTGTGCCGCAGAGCCTGTCCATGGATTCCCAGGTCTTTCAGCAGCTTGATGGTTGATGAGGCCAGAAACCCTCTGCATCCAACTTCGACGGGATAGACCTTGGCTTTCCACCCTCGTTGTTGTGCGTCCGCCGCCAGTTCAGTGTAGCGCAACTTCTTACGCTCATAGGCCTCTTCAACTGCATTTTCCCACGGGACTGTGAGCTCTGCAATGTAGACAGTCTTCAATGAATGGGACCACAGCACTAAGTCTGGCCTTAGGGTGGTGGTTGCAATCTCTGCTGGGAAGATTAGTTGCTGACCTATATCGACCAGCATCTTCCAATCCCGAGCCTTGGTTAGCTGACCAACTTCTGGCTTGAGAAAAGGATGGTTGGGCTTTTCCTGTCCCTCTCGGACAAATTTTGGTGCTGTAATGGTAGTGGTGGCTCTTAAGGGCAAGGAGTTGATGGTAGTTCTCCTGCTTTCAAGCACTGCTGCCAAGCTCTTGAGGACCTGGTTGTGCCTCCAGGTATAGCGGCCTTGTGTGAGGCTGGTCTTACAACCAGTCAGGATGTGTTTGAGAGTTGCTGGTGTTGGGCAGAGGGCACAGGTTGGATCTTCGCCATACCACTGGTGGAGGTTTTTTGGGGATGGCAGCACGTCATTGGTAGCTCTGATGATGAAGCTGATGTTGCTAGCTTCCATCTCCCAGAGATCCCTCCAGCCAAGCTTTCTTTTCTCCAGGCCTTCCCACCTCATCCACTGTCCCTGCTTGGCAAGCGAGACAGCCTTTGCAGACCTTTCAGCCTCTTCCTGGCGGCGCACCTCCTCCACGACCATTTTTTTCCTCTCTGCGGTTGAGGCCTTACACCAAGTTGGTTTGCTTGCTGTAAGGCCAAAGCCTCCTCTTCCCCTCTGGACGTGTCCCACAATATCGCTGTGCCTCAGGGCTGCTGTGGCATGCTGCACTGCACTGGATGGTGTCCATTTCCGTGCAGTTGACAGGGGTGGTGCCGTTTCACTGATGGTCCGGTCTCTGGAGTCCGTCAGCGTCATCTGTAGTCTCACTTTAGAGCACTTGTATTCTTCAGTGAGACTTGTGATGGGCAGTTCGAGGACTCCTTTGCCATAGAGGCTGATGTTATTCAGACAGCGTGGGACACCAAGCCACTGTTTCACATATACTGTGATGGCTCGCTCCATCTTCTCCACAGTTGTTAGTGGGACCTCGTAGACAGTGAGTGGCCACATCACGAGAGGGAGAAGCCCAAATTGCAGACACCAGAGCTTGAGCTTCCCTGGTAGTGGAGTCTTGTTGATGTTGTTCAGGTCGTTGATGATATCCTGTCTTAGCTGCTGCACCTGGTTTTTATCCTTAAGACTTGAGTCATACCATCTGCCCAGGCTTTTGACAGGTTGTTCTGCCACCGTTGGTATTGGTTCGTCACCAATGCAGAACTTCACGTCTTTTAGCTCTCCCTTGATTATCGAGATGCTACGTGACTTGTTCGGCTTGATTTTCATCCGGGCCCAGCTGATGTTTTCCTGCAGCTTACCAAGTAGCCGCCTGGTGCAAGCTGCAGTGGTGGTCAGAGTGGTCATGTCGTCCATATATACTCGGACGGTGGAAGGCGGATCCCGTTCCTGGTTCGCTCACCCCGCCACCCATTTTGAGGCCCTGATGATGACCTCCATGGCCATTGTAAAGGCCAGGGGTGAGATCGTGCAACCTGCCATGATGCCTACTTCTACTTGCTGCCATGATGTTTTGAAGTTGGGTGTTGTGAAGCACAGCTGCAGGTCTTCAAAGTAGAATTTTACCAAGGTAGTGATGGATGTTGGAACGCGGAAGAAGTTGAAGGACTCCCAGAGAAGGCTATGCGGAACTGAACCAAAGGCATTGGCTAGGTCGAGAAAGATGACATGAAGATCCCCTTTGTTCTTCTTCGCTGCTTGAATCTGATGCCAGATCATACTGGTGTGCTCCAAGCAGCCAGAGAATCCAGAAATTCCAGCCTTTTGTACGGATGTGTCAATGTACTCGTTTTTTCTCCAGGTAGGTGGTGTGTGTCAAGACGCTGAAAAAGATTTTCCCTTCAACGTTGAGAAGGCTGATTGGCCGAAATTGACTGATATCTGCGTCCTTCTCTTTTGGAATTAGTACACCTCCAGCCCTTCGCCATGCCTTTGGTATTATCCCCTTCTGCCAGACGATTCTCATTAGCCTCCAAAGATAGCGTAGGACATCTGGTGAGTTCTTGTAGAGCTTATATGACACTCCATTTGGTCCTGGTGCAGATCCTGATCTTGCACGCCCACCATGTTCTCCACTTCTTTCCATTTTGGAGGGCCGGTCTCGATGTTGACCTCTGGTGGTCGAATGGGGGGGATATCATGTGGGATGGCTAGCTGTTCATGCCTTTTCGTGTCTTGGTAGACCTTTTCCAGGTGCTCTTCAAGTTCCTTCTTTGAAGTTTGAAGGAACCCGCTTTTGTCCTTAGCGAAGAGATCTTTGACAAACTTGAAGGGATTTTTATAGAACAGGGTTCTTGTGTGTTCCTTCTTCCTGCGAAGTTTCCTCAAGTTCTCTGCTCTTCGTAAGGTTTTCAACCGGAGCTTGATGTCCCCATGGAGCAGCATGAGACCTTCTCTCTCTGGATCAGAGGCTTTTCTCCACTGTTTCCGCAGGTCCCTTCTTTCCCTGATCAGTCTCTCTATCTCTTGTTGCCTCCTAGGTTTGGTTGGTGGTGGTATTTTGTTGGTGGTTTTCCAGCTGTTCACTCCAAAGCGCTCCTCTCCATAGTGGTAGATGATGTCACCGATGTGTTCCAGCTTTCTCTCTGCAGTGCCCACTTGTTGCTCCAACATTTTCACCAGGTCGTTATTGACGGTTTCCCACTCTCTCTTCTCAATAGTTTTGGGCCACCTCACACTCTGTCTGTGCCCTTTGATCTTGTTCTCTTTGGGAGGTCTCTGTGGCTGGGTGGGTTCTACCTCCTGCAATTCTGTGTTTATAATACCCTCCTCAGTGACAGGGGGGCTGATGCTCTGCGAACTTTGGGTTTTTTCCCGTCGCTGTGCTTCACTCGACTGATTTGACGCATTACTTCGTAAGAAGTATTGGTCAATGCGAGGCCCTTGACTCGGCTTTCCCAAACACCGCTTCTTTCCTTGGTGGATCTTCAACCCTGTAACTGATGTTACTTTTGCCCAGCCACAGGTGCAGACCTGAAGTGAGTGTCCTGCTGCCATTGTCTCATGCACCGTGTTCTTGCTCGTAGTCATGTTTGTTCCTAGGTCTGTAGCCGTGTGGTCAGTCATTGAGCCATCTTGCGCCCCCGCTCTCGCAGGCTGTAGGGGTGTCATTCTTTGTAGACTTTCTGTAGCACTTGGCGGGTGTCTCCAACAAACTGAACACAGTGTCAGAGACTGCCAGCATGGGTAGCTAGCCCATGTCAGCCCCAGTGGGGTCTATTCCCTCCTGTCAGCAGTCTCTCCAGGCTGTCACACAGACTTTTTCTAAGTGTTGCTGTATCTCATGAAGGAAATACTGGACAAAGAAATTAATGACTTCCCAGGCTTCAGGATGCATTTTTACACTATATAAATGTGGAAATTTACATTGGAAACGTTTGGTTTAGCTGTTAATGAAGTTTCGTTTTTTTAGTGCTGCAAATTCATTGTCTGCTGGCGCTGTACACTTTTTCTAAGTGTTGCAATATCTCATGAAGGAAATACTGGACAATCAAATTAATGACTTCCCAGGCTTCAGGATGCCTTTTTACACTATATAAATGTGGAAATTTACATTGGAAACGTTTGGTTTAGCTGTTAATGAAGTTTCGTTTTTTTAGTGCTGCAAATTCATTGTCTGCTGGCGCTGTACACTTTTTCTAAGTGTTGCAATATCTCATGAAGGAAATACTGGACAATCAAATTAATGACTTTCCAGGCTTCAGGATGCCTTTCTACACTGTATAAAGGTGGAAATTTACATTGGAAACGTTTGGTTTAGCTGTTATAAAAGTTTGTTTTTTTAGTGCTGTAAATGCATTCTCAGCTCGCGCTGTACACATTTGCTATGTGAGGCATTATCTCATAAGGGAAATACTGGACAATCAAATGAATGACTTCCCAGGCTTCAGGATGCCTTTTTACACTATATAAAGGTGGAAATTTACATTGGAAACGTTTGGTTTAGCTGTTATAAAAGTTTGGTTTTTTAGTGCTGTAAATGCATTTTCAGCTCGCGCTGTACACATTTGCTATGTGAGGCATTATCTCAAAAGGGAAATACTGGACAATCAAATTAATGACTTCCCAGGCTTCAGGATGCCTTTTTACACTATATAAAGGTGGAAATTTACATTGGAAACGTTTGGTTTAGCTGTTATAAAAGTTTGGTTTTTTAGTGCTGTAAATGCATTTTCAGCTCGCGCTGTACACATTTGCTATGGTGAGGCATTATCTCATAAGGGAAATACTGGACAATCAAATTAATGACTTCCCAGGCTTCAGGATGTCTTTTTACACTATATAAAGGTGGAAATTTACATTGGAAACGTTTGGTTTAGCTGTTATAAAAGTTTGTTTTTTTTGTGCTGTAAATGCATTTTCAGCTCACGCTGTACACATTTGCTATGAGAGGCATTATCTCATAAGGGAAATATTGGACAATCAAATTAATGACTGCCCAGGCTTCAGGATGCCTTTCTACACTATATAAAGGTGGAAATTTACATTGGAAACGTTTGGTTTAGCTGTTAATGAAGTTTCGTTTTTTTAGTGCTGCAAATTCATTGTCTGCTGGCGCTGTACACTTTTTCTAAGTGTTGCAATATCTCATGAAGGAAATACTGGACAATCAAATTAATGACTTTCCAGGCTTCAGGATGCCTTTCTACACTATATAAAGGTGGAAATTTACATTGGAAACGTTTGGTTTAGCTGTTATAAAAGTTTGGTTTTTTAGTGCTGTAAATGCATTTTCAGCTCGCGCTGTACACATTTGCTATGAGAGGCATTATCTCATAAGGGAAATATTGGACAATCAAATTAATGACTGCCCAGGCTTCAGGATGTCTTTTTACACTATATAAAGGTGAAAATTTACATTGGAAACGTTTAGTTTAGCTGTTATAAAAGTTTGTTTTTTTAGTGCTGTAAATGCATTTTCAGCTCGCGCTGTACACATTTGCTATGTGAGGCATTATCTCATAAGGGAAATACTGGACAATCAAATTAATGACTTCCCAGGCTTCAGGATGCCTTTTTACACTATATAAATGTGGAAATTTACATTGGAAACGTTTGGTTTAGCTGGAAATGAAGTTTCGTTTTTTTAGTGCTGCAAATTCATTGTCTGCTGGCGCTGTACACTTTTTCTAAGTGTTGCAATATCTCATGAAGGAAATACTGGACAATCAAATTCATGACTTTCCAGGCTTCAGTATGCCTTTCTACACTATATAAAGGTGGAAATTTACATTGGACACGTTTGGTTTAGCTGTTATAAAAGTTTGGTTTTTTAGTGCTGTAAATGCATTTTCAGCTCGCGCTGTACACATTTGCTATGTGAGGCATTATCTCATAAGGGAAATACTGGACAATCAAATTAATGACTTCCCAGGCTTCAGGATGCCTTTTTACACTATATAAATGTGGAAATTTACATTGGAAACGTTTGGTTTAGCTGTTATAAAAGTTTGTTTTTTTCGTGCTGTAAATGCATTTTCAGCTCGCGCTGTACTCATTTGCTATGTGAGGCATTATCTCATAAGGGAAATACTGGACAATCAAATTAATGACTTCCCAGGGTTCAGGATGCCTTTTTACACTATATAAATGTGGAAATTTACATTGGAAACGTTTGGTTTAGCTGTTAATGAAGTTTCGTTTTTTTAGTGCTGAAAATTCATTGTCTGCTGGCGCTGTACACTTTTTCTAAGTGTTGCAATATCTCATGAAGGAAATACTGGACAATCAAATTAATGACTTTCCAGGCTTCAGGATGCCTTTCTACACTATATAAAGGTGGAAATTTACATTGGAAACGTTTGGTTTAGCTGTTATAAAAGTTTGGTTTTTTAGTGCTGTAAATGCTATGTGAGGCATTATCTCATAAGGGAAATATTGGACAATCAAATTAATGACTGCCCAGGCTTCAGGATGTCTTTTTTACACTATATAAAGGTGGAAATTTACATTGGAAACGTTTAGTTTAGCTGTTATAAAAGTTAGTTTTTTTAGTGCTGTAAATGCATTTTCAGCTCGCGCTGTACACATTTGCTATGTGAGGCATTATCTCATAAGGGAAATACTGGACAATCAAATTAATGACTTCCCAGGCTTCAGGATGCCTTTTTACACTATATAAATGT
Source organism: Idiotropiscis lumnitzeri (assembly GCF_059441095.1). Taxonomy (NCBI): domain Eukaryota; kingdom Metazoa; phylum Chordata; class Actinopteri; order Syngnathiformes; family Syngnathidae; genus Idiotropiscis; species Idiotropiscis lumnitzeri. The sequence goes on from NW_028283615.1 coordinate 731,272, forward strand.
GGAAATTTACATTGGAAACGTTTGGTTTAGCTGTTAATGAAGTTTCGTTTTTTTAGTGCTGCAAATTCATTGTCTGCTGGCGCTGTACACTTTTTCTAAGTGTTGCAATATCTCATGAAGGAAATACTGGACAATCAAATTAATGACTTCCCAGGCTTCAGGATGCCTTTTTACACTATATAAATGTGGAAATTTACATTGGAAACGTTTGGTTTAGCTGTTAATGAAGTTTCGTTTTTTTAGTGCTGCAAATTCATTGTCTAATGATAATAATAATATAATAATAATGCCTTTATTAGTCCCACAATGGGGAAATTCGAGATTCGAACGCAGGCCTCCTGGGGAGACTGGGTCCGGAACGCGGCGCCTTAGACCACTCGGCCATCCTGGCAGCCAATTCGAGATTCGAACCCAGGCCTCTTGGGGGGACTGGGACCGGAACGCGGCGCCTTAGACCACTCGGCCATCCTGGCAGCCTGCTGTCTGCTGTCGCTGTACACTTTTTCTAAGTGTTGCAATATCTCATGAAGGAAATACTGGACAATCAAATTAATGACTTTCCAGGCTTCAGGATGCCTTTTTACACTATATAAAGGTGGAAATTTACATTGGAAACGTTTGGTTTAGCTGTTATAAACGTTTGTTTTTTTAGTGCTGTAAATGCATTTTCAGCTCGCGCTGTACACATTTGCTATGTGAGGCATTATCCCATAAGGGAAATACTGGACAATCAAATTAATGACTTACCAGGCTTCAGGAGACCTTTTTACACTATATAGAGGTGGAAATTTACATTGGAAACGTTTAGTTTAGCTGTTATAAAAGTTTGTTTTTTTAGTGCTGTAAATGCATTTTCAGCTCGCGCTGTACACATTTGCTATGTGAGGCATTATCTCATAAGGGAAATAATGGACAATCAAATTAATGACTTCCCAGGCTTCAGGATGCCTTTTTACACTATATAAATGTGGAAATTTACATTGGAAACGTTTGGTTTAGCTGTTAATGAAGTTTCGTTTTTTTAGTGCTGCAAATTCATTGTCTGCTGGCGCTGTACACTTTTTCTAAGTGTTGCATTTTCTCATGAAGGAAATACTGGACAATCAAATTAATGACTTTCCAGGCTTCAGGATGCCTTTTTACACTATATAAAGGTGGAAATTTACATTGTAAACGTTTGGTTTAGCTGTTATAAAAGTTTGTTTTTTTAGTGCTGTAAATGCATTTTCAGCTCGCGCTGTACACATTTGCTATGTGAGACATTATCTCATAATGGAAATGCTGGACAATCAAATTAATGACTTCCCAGGCTTCAGGAGACCTTTTTACACTATATAATTGTGGAAATTTACATTGGAAACGTTTGGTTTAGCTGTTATAAAAGTTTGGTTTTTTAGTGCTGTAAATGCATTTTCAGCTCGCGCTGTACACATTTGCTATGAGAGGCATTATCTCATAAGGAAAATATTGGACAATCAAATTAATGACTGCCCAGGCTTCAGGATATCTTTTTACACGACATAAAGGTGGAAATTTACATTGGAAACGTTTGGTTTAGCTGTTAATGAAGTTTCGTTTTTTTAGTGCTGCAAATTCATTGTCTGCTGGCGCTGTACACTTTTTCTAAGTGTTGCAATATCTCATGAAGGAAATACTGGACAATCAAATTAATGACTTTCCAGGCTTCAGGATGCCTTTCTACACTATATAAAGGTGGAAATTTACATTGGAAACGTTTGGTTTAGCTGTTATAAAAGTTTGGTTTTTTAGTGCTGTAAATGCATTTTCAGCTCGCGCTGTACACATTTGCTATGAGAGGCATTATCTCATAAGGGAAATATTGGACAATCAAATTAATGACTGCCCAGGCTTCAGGATGTCTTTTTACACTATATAAAGGTGAAAATTTACATTGGAAACGTTTAGTTTAGCTGTTATAAAAGTTTGTTTTTTTAGTGCTGTAAATGCATTTTCAGCTCGCGCTGTACACATTTGCTATGTGAGGCATTATCTCATAAGGGAAATACTGGACAATCAAATTAATGACTTCCCAGGCTTCAGGATGCCTTTTTACACTATATAAATGTGGAAATTTACATTGGAAACGTTTGGTTTAGCTGTAAATGAAGTTTCGTTTTTTTAGTGCTGCAAATTCATTGTCTGCTGGCGTTGTACACTTTTTCTAAGTGTTGCAATATCTCATGTAGGAAATACTGGACAATCAAATTAATGACTTTCCAGGCTTCAGGATGCCTTTCTACACTATATAAAGGTGGAAATTTACATTGGAAACGTTTGGTTTAGCTGTTATAAAAGTTTGGTTTTTTAGTGCTGTAAATGCATTTTCAGCTCGCGCTGTACACATTTGCTATGAGAGGCATTATCTCATAAGGGAAATATTGGACAATCAAATTAATGACTGCCCAGGCTTCAGGATGTTTTTTTTACACTATATAAAGGTGGAAATTTACATTGGAAACGTTTGGTTTAGCTGTTATAAAAGTTTGGTTTTTTAGTGCTGTAAATGCATTTTCAGCTCGCGCTGTACACATTTGCTATGAGAGGCATTATCTCATAAGGGAAATATTGGACAATCAAATTAATGACTGCCCAGGCTTCAGGATGTCTTTTTACACTATATAAAGGTGGAAATTTACATTGGAAACGTTTAGTTTAGCTGTTATAAAAGTTTGTTTTTTTAGTGCTGTAAATGCATTTTCAGCTCGCGCTGTACACATTTGCTATGTGAGGCATTATCTCATAAGGGAAATACTGGACAATCAAATTAATGACTTCCCAGGCTTCAGGATGCCTTTTTACACTATATAAATGTGGAAATTTACATTGGAAACGTTTGGTTTAGCTGTTATAAAAGTTTGTTTTTTTCGTGCTGTAAATGCATTTTCAGCACTAAAAAACCATACTTTTATAACAGCTAAACCAAACGTTTCCAATGTAAATTTCCACCTTTATATAGTGTAAAAAGACATCCTGAAGCCTGGGCAGTCATTAATTTGATTGTCCAATATTTCCCTTATGAGATAATGCCTCTCATAGCAAATGTGTACAGCGCGAGCTGAAAATGCATTTACAGCACTAAAAAACCTAACTTTTATTACAGCTAAACCAAACGTTTCCAATGTAAATTTCCACCTTTATATAGTGTAAAAAGGCATCCTGAAGCCTGGAAAGTCATTAATTTGATTGTCCAGTATTTCCTTCATGAGATATTGCAACACTTAGAAAAAGTGTACAGCGCCAGCAGACAATGAATTTTCAGCACTAAAAAACGAAACTTCATTAACAGCTAAACCAAACGTTTCCAATGTAAATTTCCACATTTATAGAGTGTAAAAAGGCATCCTGAAGCCTGGGAAGTCATTAATTTGATTGTCCAGTATTTCCCTTATGAGATAATGCCTCACATAGCAAATGTGTTCAGTGCGAGCTGAAAATGCATTTTCAGCACTAAAAAACCAAACTTTTATAACAGCTAAACCAAACGTTTCCAATGTAAATTTCCACCTTTATATAGTGTAAAAAGACATCCTGAAGCCTGGGCAGTCATTCATTTGATTGTCCAATATTTCCCTTATGAGATAATGCCTCTCATAGCAAATGTGTACAGCGCGAGCTGAAAATGCATTTACAGCACTAAAAAACCAAACTTTTATAACAGCTAAACCAAACGTTTCCAATGTAAATTTCCACCTTTATATAGTGTAGAAAGGCATCCTGAAGCCTGGAAAGTCATTAAATTGATTGTCCAGTATTTCCTTCATGAGAAATTGCAACACTTAGAAAAAGTGTACAGCGCCAGCAGACAATGAATTTTCAGCACTAAAAAAACGAAACTTCATTAACAGCTAAACCAAACGTTTCCAATGTAAATTTCCACATTTATAGAGTGTAAAAAGGCATCCTGAAGCCTGGGAAGTCATTAATTTGATTGTCCAGTATTTCCCTTATGAGATAATGCCTCACATAGCAAATGTGTACAGTGCGAGCTGAAAATGCATTTTCAGCACTAAAAAACCAAACTTTTATAACAGCTAAACCAAACGTTTCCAATGTAAATTTCCACCTTTATATAGTGTAAAAAGACATCCTGAAGCCTGGGCAGTCATTAATTTGATTGTCCAATATTTCCCTTATGAGATAATGCCTCTCATAGCAAATGTGTACAGCGCGAGCTGAAAATGCATTTACAGCACTAAAAAACCAAACTTTTATAACAGCTAAACCAAACGTTTCCAATGTAAATTTCCACCTTTATATAGTGTAGAAAGGCATCATGAAGCCTGGAAAGTCATTAATTTGATTGTCCAGTATTTCCTTCATGAGATATTGCAACACTTAGAAAAAGTGTACAGCGCCAGCAGACAATGAATTTTCAGCACTAAAAAAACGAAACTTCATTAACAGCTAAACCAAACGTTTCCAATGTAAATTTCCACATTTATAGAGTGTAAAAAGGCATCCTGAAGCCTGGGAAGTCATTAATTTGATTGTCCAGTATTTCCCTTATGAGATAATGCCTCACATAGCAAATGTGTACAGTGCGAGCTGAAAATGCATTTTCAGCACTAAAAAACCAAACTTTTATAACAGCTAAACCAAACGTTTCCAATGTAAATTTCCACCTTTATATAGTGTAAAAAGACATCCTGAAGCCTGGGCAGTCATTAATTTGATTGTCCAATATTTCCCTTATGAGATAATGCCTCTCATAGCAAATGTGTACAGCGCGAGCTGAAAATGCATTTACAGCACTAAAAAACCAAACTTTTATAACAGCTAAACCAAACGTTTCCAATGTAAATTTCCACCTTTATATAGTGTAGAAAGGCATCATGAAGCCTGGAAAGTCATTAATTTGATTGTCCAGTATTTCCTTCATGAGATATTGCAACACTTAGAAAAAGTGTACAGCGCCAGCAGACAATGAATTTTCAGCACTAAAAAAACGAAACTTCATTAACAGCTAAACCAAACGTTTCCAATGTAAATTTCCACATTTATAGAGTGTAAAAAGGCATCCTGAAGCCTGGAAAGTCATTAATTTGATTGTCCAGTATTTCCTTCATGAGATATTGCAACACTTAGAAAAGGTGTACAGCGCCAGCAGACAATGAATTTTCAGCACTAAAAAAACGAAACTTCATTAACAGCTAAACCAAACGTTTCCAATGTACATTTCCACCTTTATATAGTGTAGAAAGGCATCCTGAAGCCTGAAAAGTCATTAATTTGATTGTCCAGTATTTCCCTTATGAGATAATGCCTCACATAGCAAATGTGTACAGCGCGAGCTGAAAATGCATTTACAGCACTAAAAAACCAAACTTTTATAACAGCTAAACCAAACGTTTCCAATGTAAATTTCCACCTTTATATAGTGTAAAAAGACATCCTGAAGCCTGGGCAGTCATTAATTTGATTGTCCAATATTTCCCTTATGAGATAATGCCTCTCATAGCAAATGTGTACAGCGCGAGCTGAAAATGCATTTACAGCACTAAAAAAACAAACTTTTATAACAGCTAAACCAAACGTTTCCAATGTAAATTTCCACCTTTATATAGTGTAGAAAGGCATCCTGAAGCCTGGAAAGTCATTAATTTGATTGTCCAGTATTTCCTTCATGAGATATTGCAACACTTAGAAAAAGTGTACAGCGCCAGCAGACAATGAATTTTCAGCACTAAAAAAACGAAACTTCATTAACAGCTAAACTAAACGTTTCCAATGTATATTTCCACCTTTATATAGTGTAAAAAGACATCCTGAAGCCTGGGCAGTCATTAATTTGATTGTCCAATATTTCCCTTATGAGATAATGCCTCTCATAGCAAATGTGTACAGCGCGAGCTGAAAATGCATTTACAGCACTAAAAAACCAAACTTTTATAACAGCTAAACCAAACGTTTCAAATGTAAATTTCCACCTTTATATAGTGTAGAAAGGCATCCTGAAGCCTGGAAAGTCATTAATTTGATTGTCCAGTATTTCCTTCATGAGATATTGCAACACTTAGAAAAAGTGTACAGCGCCAGCAGACAATGAATTTTCAGCACTAAAAAAACGAAACTTCATTAACAGCTAAACCAAACGTTTCCAATATAAATTTCCACATTTATAGAGTGTAAAAAGGCATCCTGAAGCCTGGGAAGTCATTAATTTGATTGTCCAGTATTTCCCTTATGAGATAATGCCTCACATAGCAAATGTGTACAGTGCGAGCTGAAAATGCATTTTCAGCACTAAAAAACCAAACTTTTATAACAGCTAAACCAAACGTTTCCAATGTAAATTTCCACCTTTAGATAGTGTAAAAAGACATCCTGAAGCCTGGGCAGTCATTAATTTGATTGTCCAGTATTTCCCTTATGAGATAATGCCTCACATAGCAAATGTGTACAGTGCGAGCTGAAAATGCATTTTCAGCACTAAAAAAACCAAACTTTTATAACAGCTAAACCAAACGTTTCCAATGTAAATTTCCACCTTTATATAGTGTAAAAAGACATCCTGAAGCCTGGGCAGTCATTAATTTGATTGTCCAATATTTCCCTTATGAGATAATGCCTCTCATAGCAAATGTGTACAGCGCGAGCTGAAAATGCATTTACAGCACTAAAAAACCAAACTTTTATAACAGCTAAACCAAACGTTTCCAATGTAAATTTCCACCTTTATATAGTGTAGAAAGGCATCCTGAAGCCTGGAAAGTCATTAATTTGATTGTCCAGTATTTCCTTCATGAGATATTGCAACACTTAGAAAAAGTGTACAGCGCCAGCAGACAATGAATTTTCAGCACTAAAAAAACGAAACTTCATTAACAGCTAAACCAAACGTTTCCAATGTAAATTTCCACATTTATAGAGTGTAAAAAGGCATCCTGAAGCCTGGGAAGTCATTAATTTGATTGTCCAGTATTTCCCTTATGAGATAATGCCTCACATAGCAAATGTGTACAGTGCGAGCTGAAAATGCATTTTCAGCACTAAAAAAACAAACTTTTATAACAGCTAAACCAAACGTTTCCAATGTAAATTTCCACCTTTATATAGTGTAAAAAGACATCCTGAAGCCTGGGCAGTCATTAATTTGATTGTCCAGTATTTCCCTTATGAGATAATGCCTCACATAGCAAATGTGTACAGTGCGAGCTGAAAATGCATTTTCAGCACTAAAAAAACCAAACTTTTATAACAGCTAAACCAAACGTTTCCAATGTAAATTTCCACCTTTATATAGTGTAAAAAGACATCCTGAAGCCTAGGCAGTCATTAATTTGATTGTCCAATATTTCCCTTATGAGACAATGCCTCTCATAGCAAATGTGTACAGCGCGAGCTGAAAATGCATTTTCAGCACTAAAAAAACAAACTTTTATAACAGCTAAACCAAACGTTTCCAATGTACATTTCCACCTTTATATAGTGTAGAAAGGCATCCTGAAGCCTGGAAAGTCATTGATTTGATTGTCCAGTATTTCCTTCATGAGATATTGCAACACTTAGAAAAAGTGTACAGCGCCAGCAGACAATGAATTTTCAGCACTAAAAAAACGAAACTTCATTAACAGCTAAACTAAACGTTTCCAATGTAAATTTCCAACTTTATATAGAGTAAAAAGACATCCTGAAGCCTGGGCAGCCATTAATTTGATTGTCCAATATTTCCCTTATGAGATAATGCCTCTCATAGCAAATGTGTACAGCGCGAGCTGAAAATGCATATACAGCACTAAAAAACCAAACTTTTATAACAGCTAAACCAAACGTTTCCAATGTAAATTTCCACCTTTATATAGTGTAGAAAGGCATCCTGAAGCCTGGAAAGTCATTAAATTGATTGTCCAGTATTTCCTTCATGAGAAATTGCAACACTTAGAAAAAGTGTACAGCGCCAGCAGACAATGAATTTTCAGCACTAAAAAAACGAAACTTCATTAACAGCTAAACCAAACGTTTCCAATGTAAATTTCCACATTTATAGAGTGTAAAAAGGCATCCTGAAGCCTGGGAAGTCATTAATTTGATTGTCCAGTATTTCCCTTATGAGATAATGCCTCACATAGCAAATGTGTACAGTGCGAGCTGAAAATGCATTTTCAGCACTAAAAAACCAAACTTTTATAACAGCTAAACCAAACGTTTCCAATGTAAATTTCCACCTTTATATAGTGTAAAAAGACATCCTGAAGCCTGGGCAGTCATTAATTTGATTGTCCAATATTTCCCTTATGAGATAATGCCTCTCATAGCAAATGTGTACAGCGCGAGCTGAAAATGCATTTACAGCACTAAAAAACCAAACTTTTATAACAGCTAAACCAAACGTTTCCAATGTAAATTTCCACCTTTATATAGTGTAGAAAGGCATCATGAAGCCTGGAAAGTCATTAATTTGATTGTCCAGTATTTCCTTCATGAGATATTGCAACACTTAGAAAAAGTGTACAGCGCCAGCAGACAATGAATTTTCAGCACTAAAAAAACGAAACTTCATTAACAGCTAAACCAAACGTTTCCAATGTAAATTTCCACATTTATAGAGTGTAAAAAGGCATCCTGAAGCCTGGGAAGTCATTAATTTGATTGTCCAGTATTTCCCTTATGAGATAATGCCTCACATAGCAAATGTGTACAGTGCGAGCTGAAAATGCATTTTCAGCACTAAAAAACCAAACTTTTATAACAGCTAAACCAAACGTTTCCAATGTAAATTTCCACCTTTATATAGTGTAAAAAGACATCCTGAAGCCTGGGCAGTCATTAATTTGATTGTCCAGTATTTCCCTTATGAGATAATGCCTCACATAGCAAATGTGTACAGCGCGAGCTGAAAATGCATTTACAGCACTAAAAAAACAAACTTTTATAACAGCTAAACCAAACGTTTCCAATGTAAATTTCCACCTTTATAAAGTGTAGAAAGGCATCCTGAAGCCTGGAAAGTCATTAATTTGATTGTCCAGTATTTCCTACATGAGATATTGCAAAACTTAGAAAAAGTGTACAGCGCCAGCAGACAATGAATTTTCAGCAATAAAAAAACGAAACTTCATTAACAGCTAAACCAAACGTTTCCAATGTAAATTTCCACATTTATAGAGTGTAAAAAGGCATCCTGAAGCCTGGGAAGTCATTAATTTGATTGTCCAGTATTTCCCTTATGAGATAATGCCTCACATAGCAAATGTGTACAGTGCGAGCTGAAAATGCATTTTCAGCACTAAAAAACCAAACTTTTATAACACCTAAACCAAACGTTTCCAATGTAAATTTCCACCTTTATATAGTGTAAAAAGACATCCTGAAGCCTGGGCAGTCATTAATTTGATTGTCCAATATTTCCCTTATGAGATAATGCCTCTCATAGCAAATGTGTACAGCGCGAGCTGAAAATGCATTTACAGCACAAAAAAAACAAACTTTTATAACAGCTAAACCAAACGTTTCCAATGTAAATTTCCACCTTTATATAGTGTAGAAAGGCATCCTGAAGCCTGGAAAGTCATTAATTTGATTGTCCAGTATTTCCTTCATGAGATATTGCAACACTTAGAAAAGGTGTACAGCGCCAGCAGACAATGAATTTTCAGCACTAAAAAAACGAAACTTCATTAACAGCTAAACCAAACGTTTCCAATGTACATTTCCACCTTTATATAGTGTAGAAAGGCATCCTGAAGCCTGAAAAGTCATTAATTTGATTGTCCAGTATTTCCCTTATGAGATAATGCCTCACATAGCAAATGTGTACAGCGCGAGCTGAAAATGCATTTACAGCACTAAAAAACCAAACTTTTATAACAGCTAAACCAAACGTTTCCAATGTAAATTTCCACCTTTATATAGTGTAAAAAGACATCCTGAAGCCTGGGCAGTCATTAATTTGATTGTCCAATATTTCCCTTATGAGATAATGCCTCTCATAGCAAATGTGTACAGCGCGAGCTGAAAATGCATTTACAGCACTAAAAAAACAAACTTTTATAACAGCTAAACCAAACGTTTCCAATGTAAATTTCCACCTTTATATAGTGTAGAAAGGCATCCTGAAGCCTGGAAAGTCATTAATTTGATTGTCCAGTATTTCCTTCATGAGATATTGCAACACTTAGAAAAAGTGTACAGCGCCAGCAGACAATGAATTTTCAGCACTAAAAAAACGAAACTTCATTAACAGCTAAACTAAACGTTTCCAATGTATATTTCCACCTTTATATAGTGTAAAAAGACATCCTGAAGCCTGGGCAGTCATTAATTTGATTGTCCAATATTTCCCTTATGAGATAATGCCTCTCATAGCAAATGTGTACAGCGCGAGCTGAAAATGCATTTACAGCACTAAAAAACCAAACTTTTATAACAGCTAAACCAAACGTTTCAAATGTAAATTTCCACCTTTATATAGTGTAGAAAGGCATCCTGAAGCCTGGAAAGTCATTAATTTGATTGTCCAGTATTTCCTTCATGAGATATTGCAACACTTAGAAAAAGTGTACAGCGCCAGCAGACAATGAATTTTCAGCACTAAAAAAACGAAACTTCATTAACAGCTAAACCAAACGTTTCCAATATAAATTTCCACATTTATAGAGTGTAAAAAGGCATCCTGAAGCCTGGGAAGTCATTAATTTGATTGTCCAGTATTTCCCTTATGAGATAATGCCTCACATAGCAAATGTGTACAGTGCGAGCTGAAAATGCATTTTCAGCACTAAAAAACCAAACTTTTATAACAGCTAAACCAAACGTTTCCAATGTAAATTTCCACCTTTAGATAGTGTAAAAAGACATCCTGAAGCCTGGGCAGTCATTAATTTGATTGTCCAGTATTTCCCTTATGAGATAATGCCTCACATAGCAAATGTGTACAGTGCGAGCTGAAAATGCATTTTCAGCACTAAAAAAACCAAACTTTTATAACAGCTAAACCAAACGTTTCCAATGTAAATTTCCACCTTTATATAGTGTAAAAAGACATCCTGAAGCCTGGGCAGTCATTAATTTGATTGTCCAATATTTCCCTTATGAGATAATGCCTCTCATAGCAAATGTGTACAGCGCGAGCTGAAAATGCATTTACAGCACTAAAAAACCAAACTTTTATAACAGCTAAACCAAACGTTTACAATGTAAATTTCCACCTTTATATAGTGTAGAAAGGCATCCTGAAGCCTGGAAAGTCATTAATTTGATTGTCCAGTATTTCCTTCATGAGATATTGCAACACTTAGAAAAAGTGTACAGCGCCAGCAGACAATGAATTTTCAGCACTAAAAAAACGAAACTTCATTAACAGCTAAACCAAACGTTTCCAATGTAAATTTCCACATTTATAGAGTGTAAAAAGGCATCCTGAAGCCTGGGAAGTCATTAATTTGATTGTCCAGTATTTCCCTTATGAGATAATGCCTCACATAGCAAATGTGTTCAGTGCGAGCTGAAAATGCATTTTCAGCACTAAAAAAACAAACTTTTATAACAGCTAAACCAAACGTTTCCAATGTAAATTTCCACCTTTATATAGTGTAAAAAGACATCCTGAAGCCTGGGCAGTCATTCATTTGATTGTCCAATATTTCCCTTATGAGATAATGCCTCTCATAGCAAATGTGTACAGCGCGAGCTGAAAATGCATTTACAGCACTAAAAAACCAAACTTTTATAACAGCTAAACCAAACGTTTCCAATGTAAATTTCCACCTTTATATAGTGTAGAAAGGCATCCTGAAGCCTGGAAAGTCATTAAATTGATTGTCCAGTATTTCCTTCATGAGAAATTGCAACACTTAGAAAAAGTGTACAGCGCCAGCAGACAATGAATTTTCAGCACTAAAAAAACGAAACTTCATTAACAGCTAAACCAAACGTTTCCAATGTAAATTTCCACATTTATAGAGTGTAAAAAGGCATCCTGAAGCCTGGGAAGTCATTAATTTGATTGTCCAGTATTTCCCTTATGAGATAATGCCTCACATAGCAAATGTGTACAGTGCGAGCTGAAAATGCATTTTCAGCACTAAAAAACCAAACTTTTATAACAGCTAAACCAAACGTTTCCAATGTAAATTTCCACCTTTATATAGTGTAAAAAGACATCCTGAAGCCTGGGCAGTCATTAATTTGATTGTCCAATATTTCCCTTATGAGATAATGCCTCTCATAGCAAATGTGTACAGCGCGAGCTGAAAATGCATTTACAGCACTAAAAAACCAAACTTTTATAACAGCTAAACCAAACGTTTCCAATGTAAATTTCCACCTTTATATAGTGTAGAAAGGCATCATGAAGCCTGGAAAGTCATTAATTTGATTGTCCAGTATTTCCTTCATGAGATATTGCAACACTTAGAAAAAGTGTACAGCGCCAGCAGACAATGAATTTTCAGCACTAAAAAAACGAAACTTCATTAACAGCTAAACCAAACGTTTCCAATGTAAATTTCCACATTTATAGAGTGTAAAAAGGCATCCTGAAGCCTGGGAAGTCATTAATTTGATTGTCCAGTATTTCCCTTATGAGATAATGCCTCACATAGCAAATGTGTACAGTGCGAGCTGAAAATGCATTTTCAGCACTAAAAAACCAAACTTTTATAACAGCTAAACCAAACGTTTCCAATGTAAATTTCCACCTTTATATAGTGTAAAAAGACATCCTGAAGCCTGGGCAGTCATTAATTTGATTGTCCAATATTTCCCTTATGAGATAATGCCTCTCATAGCAAATGTGTACAGCGCGAGCTGAAAATGCATTTACAGCACTAAAAAACCAAACTTTTATAACAGCTAAACCAAACGTTTCCAATGTAAATTTCCACCTTTATATAGTGTAGAAAGGCATCATGAAGCCTGGAAAGTCATTAATTTGATTGTCCAGTATTTCCTTCATGAGATATTGCAACACTTAGAAAAAGTGTACAGCGCCAGCAGACAATGAATTTTCAGCACTAAAAAAACGAAACTTCATTAACAGCTAAACCAAACGTTTCCAATGTAAATTTCCACATTTATAGAGTGTAAAAAGGCATCCTGAAGCCTGGAAAGTCATTAATTTGATTGTCCAGTATTTCCTTCATGAGATATTGCAACACTTAGAAAAGGTGTACAGCGCCAGCAGACAATGAATTTTCAGCACTAAAAAAACGAAACTTCATTAACAGCTAAACCAAACGTTTCCAATGTACATTTCCACCTTTATATAGTGTAGAAAGGCATCCTGAAGCCTGAAAAGTCATTAATTTGATTGTCCAGTATTTCCCTTATGAGATAATGCCTCACATAGCAAATGTGTACAGCGCGAGCTGAAAATGCATTTACAGCACTAAAAAACCAAACTTTTATAACAGCTAAACCAAACGTTTCCAATGTAAATTTCCACCTTTATATAGTGTAAAAAGACATCCTGAAGCCTGGGCAGTCATTAATTTGATTGTCCAATATTTCCCTTATGAGATAATGCCTCTCATAGCAAATGTGTACAGCGCGAGCTGAAAATGCATTTACAGCACTAAAAAAACAAACTTTTATAACAGCTAAACCAAACGTTTCCAATGTAAATTTCCACCTTTATATAGTGTAGAAAGGCATCCTGAAGCCTGGAAAGTCATTAATTTGATTGTCCAGTATTTCCTTCATGAGATATTGCAACACTTAGAAAAAGTGTACAGCGCCAGCAGACAATGAATTTTCAGCACTAAAAAAACGAAACTTCATTAACAGCTAAACTAAACGTTTCCAATGTATATTTCCACCTTTATATAGTGTAAAAAGACATCCTGAAGCCTGGGCAGTCATTAATTTGATTGTCCAATATTTCCCTTATGAGATAATGCCTCTCATAGCAAATGTGTACAGCGCGAGCTGAAAATGCATTTACAGCACTAAAAAACCAAACTTTTATAACAGCTAAACCAAACGTTTCAAATGTAAATTTCCACCTTTATATAGTGTAGAAAGGCATCCTGAAGCCTGGAAAGTCATTAATTTGATTGTCCAGTATTTCCTTCATGAGATATTGCAACACTTAGAAAAAGTGTACAGCGCCAGCAGACAATGAATTTTCAGCACTAAAAAAACGAAACTTCATTAACAGCTAAACCAAACGTTTCCAATATAAATTTCCACATTTATAGAGTGTAAAAAGGCATCCTGAAGCCTGGGAAGTCATTAATTTGATTGTCCAGTATTTCCCTTATGAGATAATGCCTCACATAGCAAATGTGTACAGTGCGAGCTGAAAATGCATTTTCAGCACTAAAAAACCAAACTTTTATAACAGCTAAACCAAACGTTTCCAATGTAAATTTCCACCTTTAGATAGTGTAAAAAGACATCCTGAAGCCTGGGCAGTCATTAATTTGATTGTCCAGTATTTCCCTTATGAGATAATGCCTCACATAGCAAATGTGTACAGTGCGAGCTGAAAATGCATTTTCAGCACTAAAAAAACCAAACTTTTATAACAGCTAAACCAAACGTTTCCAATGTAAATTTCCACCTTTATATAGTGTAAAAAGACATCCTGAAGCCTGGGCAGTCATTAATTTGATTGTCCAATATTTCCCTTATGAGATAATGCCTCTCATAGCAAATGTGTACAGCGCGAGCTGAAAATGCATTTACAGCACTAAAAAACCAAACTTTTATAACAGCTAAACCAAACGTTTCCAATGTAAATTTCCACCTTTATATAGTGTAGAAAGGCATCCTGAAGCCTGGAAAGTCATTAATTTGATTGTCCAGTATTTCCTTCATGAGATATTGCAACACTTAGAAAAAGTGTACAGCGCCAGCAGACAATGAATTTTCAGCACTAAAAAAACGAAACTTCATTAACAGCTAAACCAAACGTTTCCAATGTAAATTTCCACATTTATAGAGTGTAAAAAGGCATCCTGAAGCCTGGGAAGTCATTAATTTGATTGTCCAGTATTTCCCTTATGAGATAATGCCTCACATAGCAAATGTGTACAGTGCGAGCTGAAAATGCATTTTCAGCACTAAAAAAACAAACTTTTATAACAGCTAAACCAAACGTTTCCAATGTAAATTTCCACCTTTATATAGTGTAAAAAGACATCCTGAAGCCTGGGCAGTCATTAATTTGATTGTCCAGTATTTCCCTTATGAGATAATGCCTCACATAGCAAATGTGTACAGTGCGAGCTGAAAATGCATTTTCAGCACTAAAAAAACCAAACTTTTATAACAGCTAAACCAAACGTTTCCAATGTAAATTTCCACCTTTATATAGTGTAAAAAGACATCCTGAAGCCTAGGCAGTCATTAATTTGATTGTCCAATATTTCCCTTATGAGACAATGCCTCTCATAGCAAATGTGTACAGCGCGAGCTGAAAATGCATTTTCAGCACTAAAAAAACAAACTTTTATAACAGCTAAACCAAACGTTTCCAATGTACATTTCCACCTTTATATAGTGTAGAAAGGCATCCTGAAGCCTGGAAAGTCATTGATTTGATTGTCCAGTATTTCCTTCATGAGATATTGCAACACTTAGAAAAAGTGTACAGCGCCAGCAGACAATGAATTTTCAGCACTAAAAAAACGAAACTTCATTAACAGCTAAACTAAACGTTTCCAATGTAAATTTCCAACTTTATATAGAGTAAAAAGACATCCTGAAGCCTGGGCAGCCATTAATTTGATTGTCCAATATTTCCCTTATGAGATAATGCCTCTCATAGCAAATGTGTACAGCGCGAGCTGAAAATGCATATACAGCACTAAAAAACCAAACTTTTATAACAGCTAAACCAAACGTTTCCAATGTAAATTTCCACCTTTATATAGTGTAGAAAGGCATCCTGAAGCCTGGAAAGTCATTAAATTGATTGTCCAGTATTTCCTTCATGAGAAATTGCAACACTTAGAAAAAGTGTACAGCGCCAGCAGACAATGAATTTTCAGCACTAAAAAAACGAAACTTCATTAACAGCTAAACCAAACGTTTCCAATGTAAATTTCCACATTTATAGAGTGTAAAAAGGCATCCTGAAGCCTGGGAAGTCATTAATTTGATTGTCCAGTATTTCCCTTATGAGATAATGCCTCACATAGCAAATGTGTACAGTGCGAGCTGAAAATGCATTTTCAGCACTAAAAAACCAAACTTTTATAACAGCTAAACCAAACGTTTCCAATGTAAATTTCCACCTTTATATAGTGTAAAAAGACATCCTGAAGCCTGGGCAGTCATTAATTTGATTGTCCAATATTTCCCTTATGAGATAATGCCTCTCATAGCAAATGTGTACAGCGCGAGCTGAAAATGCATTTACAGCACTAAAAAACCAAACTTTTATAACAGCTAAACCAAACGTTTCCAATGTAAATTTCCACCTTTATATAGTGTAGAAAGGCATCATGAAGCCTGGAAAGTCATTAATTTGATTGTCCAGTATTTCCTTCATGAGATATTGCAACACTTAGAAAAAGTGTACAGCGCCAGCAGACAATGAATTTTCAGCACTAAAAAAACGAAACTTCATTAACAGCTAAACCAAACGTTTCCAATGTAAATTTCCACATTTATAGAGTGTAAAAAGGCATCCTGAAGCCTGGGAAGTCATTAATTTGATTGTCCAGTATTTCCCTTATGAGATAATGCCTCACATAGCAAATGTGTACAGTGCGAGCTGAAAATGCATTTTCAGCACTAAAAAACCAAACTTTTATAACAGCTAAACCAAACGTTTCCAATGTAAATTTCCACCTTTATATAGTGTAAAAAGACATCCTGAAGCCTGGGCAGTCATTAATTTGATTGTCCAGTATTTCCCTTATGAGATAATGCCTCACATAGCAAATGTGTACAGCGCGAGCTGAAAATGCATTTACAGCACTAAAAAAACAAACTTTTATAACAGCTAAACCAAACGTTTCCAATGTAAATTTCCACCTTTATAAAGTGTAGAAAGGCATCCTGAAGCCTGGAAAGTCATTAATTTGATTGTCCAGTATTTCCTACATGAGATATTGCAAAACTTAGAAAAAGTGTACAGCGCCAGCAGACAATGAATTTTCAGCAATAAAAAAACGAAACTTCATTAACAGCTAAACCAAACGTTTCCAATGTAAATTTCCACATTTATAGAGTGTAAAAAGGCATCCTGAAGCCTGGGAAGTCATTAATTTGATTGTCCAGTATTTCCCTTATGAGATAATGCCTCACATAGCAAATGTGTACAGTGCGAGCTGAAAATGCATTTTCAGCACTAAAAAACCAAACTTTTATAACACCTAAACCAAACGTTTCCAATGTAAATTTCCACCTTTATATAGTGTAAAAAGACATCCTGAAGCCTGGGCAGTCATTAATTTGATTGTCCAATATTTCCCTTATGAGATAATGCCTCTCATAGCAAATGTGTACAGCGCGAGCTGAAAATGCATTTACAGCACAAAAAAAACAAACTTTTATAACAGCTAAACCAAACGTTTCCAATGTAAATTTCCACCTTTATATAGTGTAGAAAGGCATCCTGAAGCCTGGAAAGTCATTAATTTGATTGTCCAGTATTTCCTTCATGAGATATTGCAACACTTAGAAAAGGTGTACAGCGCCAGCAGACAATGAATTTTCAGCACTAAAAAAACGAAACTTCATTAACAGCTAAACCAAACGTTTCCAATGTACATTTCCACCTTTATATAGTGTAGAAAGGCATCCTGAAGCCTGAAAAGTCATTAATTTGATTGTCCAGTATTTCCCTTATGAGATAATGCCTCACATAGCAAATGTGTACAGCGCGAGCTGAAAATGCATTTACAGCACTAAAAAACCAAACTTTTATAACAGCTAAACCAAACGTTTCCAATGTAAATTTCCACCTTTATATAGTGTAAAAAGACATCCTGAAGCCTGGGCAGTCATTAATTTGATTGTCCAATATTTCCCTTATGAGATAATGCCTCTCATAGCAAATGTGTACAGCGCGAGCTGAAAATGCATTTACAGCACTAAAAAAACAAACTTTTATAACAGCTAAACCAAACGTTTCCAATGTAAATTTCCACCTTTATATAGTGTAGAAAGGCATCCTGAAGCCTGGAAAGTCATTAATTTGATTGTCCAGTATTTCCTTCATGAGATATTGCAACACTTAGAAAAAGTGTACAGCGCCAGCAGACAATGAATTTTCAGCACTAAAAAAACGAAACTTCATTAACAGCTAAACTAAACGTTTCCAATGTATATTTCCACCTTTATATAGTGTAAAAAGACATCCTGAAGCCTGGGCAGTCATTAATTTGATTGTCCAATATTTCCCTTATGAGATAATGCCTCTCATAGCAAATGTGTACAGCGCGAGCTGAAAATGCATTTACAGCACTAAAAAACCAAACTTTTATAACAGCTAAACCAAACGTTTCAAATGTAAATTTCCACCTTTATATAGTGTAGAAAGGCATCCTGAAGCCTGGAAAGTCATTAATTTGATTGTCCAGTATTTCCTTCATGAGATATTGCAACACTTAGAAAAAGTGTACAGCGCCAGCAGACAATGAATTTTCAGCACTAAAAAAACGAAACTTCATTAACAGCTAAACCAAACGTTTCCAATATAAATTTCCACATTTATAGAGTGTAAAAAGGCATCCTGAAGCCTGGGAAGTCATTAATTTGATTGTCCAGTATTTCCCTTATGAGATAATGCCTCACATAGCAAATGTGTACAGTGCGAGCTGAAAATGCATTTTCAGCACTAAAAAACCAAACTTTTATAACAGCTAAACCAAACGTTTCCAATGTAAATTTCCACCTTTAGATAGTGTAAAAAGACATCCTGAAGCCTGGGCAGTCATTAATTTGATTGTCCAGTATTTCCCTTATGAGATAATGCCTCACATAGCAAATGTGTACAGTGCGAGCTGAAAATGCATTTTCAGCACTAAAAAAACCAAACTTTTATAACAGCTAAACCAAACGTTTCCAATGTAAATTTCCACCTTTATATAGTGTAAAAAGACATCCTGAAGCCTGGGCAGTCATTAATTTGATTGTCCAATATTTCCCTTATGAGATAATGCCTCTCATAGCAAATGTGTACAGCGCGAGCTGAAAATGCATTTACAGCACTAAAAAACCAAACTTTTATAACAGCTAAACCAAACGTTTACAATGTAAATTTCCACCTTTATATAGTGTAGAAAGGCATCCTGAAGCCTGGAAAGTCATTAATTTGATTGTCCAGTATTTCCTTCATGAGATATTGCAACACTTAGAAAAAGTGTACAGCGCCAGCAGACAATGAATTTTCAGCACTAAAAAAACGAAACTTCATTAACAGCTAAACCAAACGTTTCCAATGTAAATTTCCACATTTATAGAGTGTAAAAAGGCATCCTGAAGCCTGGGAAGTCATTAATTTGATTGTCCAGTATTTCCCTTATGAGATAATGCCTCACATAGCAAATGTGTACAGTGCGAGCTGAAAATGCATTTTCAGCACTAAAAAAACAAACTTTTATAACAGCTAAACCAAACGTTTCCAATGTAAATTTCCACCTTTATATAGTGTAAAAAGACATCCTGAAGCCTGGGCAGTCATTAATTTGATTGTCCAGTATTTCCCTTATGAGATAATGCCTCACATAGCAAATGTGTACAGTGCGAGCTGAAAATGCATTTTCAGCACTAAAAAAACCAAACTTTTATAACAGCTAAACCAAACGTTTCCAATGTAAATTTCCACCTTTATATAGTGTAAAAAGACATCCTGAAGCCTAGGCAGTCATTAATTTGATTGTCCAATATTTCCCTTATGAGACAATGCCTCTCATAGCAAATGTGTACAGCGCGAGCTGAAAATGCATTTTCAGCACTAAAAAAACAAACTTTTATAACAGCTAAACCAAACGTTTCCAATGTACATTTCCACCTTTATATAGTGTAGAAAGGCATCATGAAGCCTGGAAAGTCATTGATTTGATTGTCCAGTATTTCCTTCATGAGATATTGCAACACTTAGAAAAAGTGTACAGCGCCAGCAGACAATGAATTTTCAGCACTAAAAAAACGAAACTTCATTAACAGCTAAACTAAACGTTTCCAATGTAAATTTCCAACTTTATATAGAGTAAAAAGACATCCTGAAGCCTGGGCAGCCATTAATTTGATTGTCCAATATTTCCCTTATGAGATAATGCCTCTCATAGCAAATGTGTACAGCGCGAGCTGAAAATGCATTTACAGCACTAAAAAACCAAACTTTTATAACAGCTAAACCAAACGTTTCCAATGTAAATTTCCACCTTTATATAGTGTAAAAAGACATCCTGAAGCCTGGGCAGTCATTAATTTGATTGTCCAATATTTCCCTTATGAGATAATGCCTCTCATAGCAAATGTGTACAGCGCGAGCTGAAAATGCATTTACAGCACTAAAAAACCAAACTTTTATAACAGCTAAACCAAACGTTTCCAAAGTAAATTTCCACCTTTATATAGTGTAGAAAGGCATCCTGAAGCCTGGAAAGTCATTAATTTGATTGTCCAGTATTTCCTTCATGAGATATTGCAACACTTAGAAAAAGTGTACAGCGCCAGCAGACAATGAATTTTCAGCACTAAAAAAAACGAAACTTCATTAACAGCTAAACTAAACGTTTCCAATGTAAATTTCCACCTTTATATAGTGTAAAAAGACATCCTGAAGCCTGGGCAGTCATTAATTTGATTGTCCAATATTTCCCTTATGAGATAATGCCTCTCATAGCAAATGTGTACAGCGCGAGCTGAAAATGCATTTACAGCACTAAAAAACCAAACTTTTATAACAGCTAAACCAAACGTTTCCAATGTAAATTTCCACCTTTATATAGTGTAGAAAGGCATCCTGAAGCCTGGAAAGTCATTAATTTGATTGTCCAGTATTTCCTTCATGAGATATTGCAACACTTAGAAAAAGTGTACAGCGCCAGCAGACAATGAATTTTCAGCACTAAAAAAACGAAACTTCATTAACAGCTAAACCAAACGTTTCCAATGTAAATTTCCACATTTATAGAGTGTAAAAAGGCATCCTGAAGCCTGGGAAGTCATTAATTTGATTGTCCAGTATTTCCCTTATGAGATAATGCCTCACACAGCAAATGTGTACAGTGCGAGCTGAAAATGCATTTTCAGCACTAAAAAAACCAAACTTTTATAACAGCTAAACCAAACGTTTCCAATGTAAATTTCCACCTTTATATAGTGTAAAAAGACATCCTGAAGCCTGGGCAGTCATTAATTTGATTGTCCAATATTTCCCTTCTGAGATAATGCCTCTCATAGCAAATGTGTACAGCGCGAGCTGAAAATGCATTTACAGCACTAAAAAACCAAACTTTTATAACAGCTAAACCAAACGTTTCCAATGTACATTTCCACCTTTATATAGTGTAGAAAGGCATCCTGAAGCCTGGAAAGTCATTAATTTGATTGTCCAGTATTTCCTTCATGAGATATTGCAACACTTAGAAAAAGTGTACAGCGCCAGCAGACAATGAATTTTCAGCACTAAAAAAACGAAACTTCATTAACAGCTAAACTAAACGTTTCCAATGTAAATTTCCACCCTTATATAGTGTAAAAATACATCCTGAAGCCTGGGCAGTCATTAATTTGATTGTCCAATATTTCCCTTATGAGATAATGCCTCTCATAGCAAATGTGTACAGCGCGAGCTGAAAATGCATTTACAGCACTAAAAAACCAAACTTTTATAACAGCTAAACCAAACGTTTCCAATGTAAATTTCCACCTTTATATAGTGTAGAAAGGCATCCTGAAGCCTGGAAAGTCATTAATTTGATTGTCCAGTATTTCCTTCATGAGATATTGCAACACTTAGAAAAAGTGTACAGCGCCAGCAGACAATGAATTTTCAGCACCAAAAAAACGAAACTTCATTAACAGCTAAACCAAACGTTTCCAATGTAAATTTCCACATTTATAGAGTGTAAAAAGGCATCCTGAAGCCTGGGAAGTCATTAATTTGATTGTCCAGTATTTCCCTTATGAGATAATGCCTCACATAGCAAATGTGTACAGTGCGAGCTGAAAATGCATTTTCAGCACTAAAAAAACAAACTTTTATAACAGCTAAACCAAACGTTTCCAATGTAAATTTCCACCTTTATATAGTGTAAAAAGACATCCTGAAGCCTGGGCAGTCATTAATTTGATTGTCCAGTATTTCCCTTATGAGATAATGCCTCACATAGCAAATGTGTACAGTGCGAGCTGAAAATGCATTTTCAGCACTAAAAAAACCAAACTTTTATAACAGCTAAACCAAACGTTTCCAATGTAAATTTCCACCTTTATATAGTGTAAAAAGACATCCCGAAGCCTAGGCAGTCATTAATTTGATTGTCCAATATTTCCCTTATGAGACAATGCCTCTCATAGCAAAT
Organism: Idiotropiscis lumnitzeri; assembly: GCF_059441095.1. Lineage (NCBI taxonomy): Eukaryota > Metazoa > Chordata > Actinopteri > Syngnathiformes > Syngnathidae > Idiotropiscis > Idiotropiscis lumnitzeri. The sequence goes on from NW_028283615.1 coordinate 753,723, forward strand.
GTGTACAGCGCGAGCTGAAAATGCATTTTCAGCACTAAAAAAACAAACTTTTATAACAGCTAAACCAAACGTTTCCAATGTACATTTCCACCTTTATATAGTGTAGAAAGGCATCCTGAAGCCTGGAAAGTCATTGATTTGATTGTCCAGTATTTCCTTCATGAGATATTGCAACACTTAGAAAAAGTGTACAGCGCCAGCAGACAATGAATTTTCAGCACTAAAAAAACGAAACTTCATTAACAGCTAAACTAAACGTTTCCAATGTAAATTTCCAACTTTATATAGAGTAAAAAGACATCCTGAAGCCTGGGCAGCCATTAATTTGATTGTCCAATATTTCCCTTATGAGATAATGCCTCTCGTAGCAAATGTGTACAGCGCGAGCTGAAAATGCATTTACAGCACTAAAAAACCAAACTTTTATAACAGCTAAACCAAACGTTTCCAATGTAAATTTCCACCTTTATATAGTGTAAAAAGACATCCTGAAGCCTGGGCAGTCATTAATTTGATTGTCCAATATTTCCCTTATGAGATAATGCCTCTCATAGCAAATGTGTACAGCGCGAGCTGAAAATGCATTTACAGCACTAAAAAACCAAACTTTTATAACAGCTAAACCAAACGTTTCCAATGTAAATTTCCACCTTTATATAGTGTAGAAAGGCATCCTGAAGCCTGGAAAGTCATTAATTTGATTGTCCAGTATTTCCTTCATGAGATATTGCAACACTTAGAAAAAGTGTACAGCGCCAGCAGACAATGAATTTTCAGCACTAAAAAAAACGAAACTTCATTAACAGCTAAACTAAACGTTTCCAATGTAAATTTCCACCTTTATATAGTGTAAAAAGACATCCTGAAGCCTGGGCAGTCATTAATTTGATTGTCCAATATTTCCCTTATGAGATAATGCCTCTCATAGCAAATGTGTACAGCGCGAGCTGAAAATGCATTTACAGCACTAAAAAACCAAACTTTTATAACAGCTAAACCTAACGTTTCCAATGTAAATTTCCACCTTTATATAGTGTAGAAAGGCATCCTGAAGCCTGGAAAGTCATTAATTTGATTGTCCAGTATTTCCTTCATGAGATATTGCAACACTTAGAAAAAGTGTACAGCGCCAGCAGACAATGAATTTTCAGCACTAAAAAAACGAAACTTCATTAACAGCTAAACCAAACGTTTCCAATGTAAATTTCCACATTTATAGAGTGTAAAAAGGCATCCTGAAGCCTGGGAAGTCATTAATTTGATTGTCCAGTATTTCCCTTATGAGATAATGCCTCACATAGCAAATGTGTACAGTGCGAGCTGAAAATGCATTTTCAGCACTAAAAAACCAAACTTTTATAACAGCTAAACCAAACGTTTCCAATGTAAATTTCCACCTTTATATAGTGTAAAAAGACATCCTGAAGCCTGGGCAGTCATTAATTTGATTGTCCAGTATTTCCCTTATGAGATAATGCCTCACACAGCAAATGTGTACAGTGCGAGCTGAAAATGCATTTTCAGCACTAAAAAAAACAAACTTTTATAACAGCTAAACCAAACGTTTCCAATGTAAATTTCCACCTTTATATAGTGTAAAAAGACATCCTGAAGCCTGGGCAGTCATTAATTTGATTGTCCAATATTTCCCTTCTGAGATAATGCCTCTCATAGCAAATGTGTACAGCGCGAGCTGAAAATGCATTTACAGCACTAAAAAACCAAACTTTTATAACAGCTAAACCAAACGTTTCCAATGTACATTTCCACCTTTATATAGTGTAGAAAGGCATCCTGAAGCCTGGAAAGTCATTAATTTGATTGTCCAGTATTTCCTTCATGAGATATTGCAACACTTAGAAAAAGTGTACAGCGCCAGCAGACAATGAATTTTCAGCACTAAAAAAACGAAACTTCATTAACAGCTAAACTAAACGTTTCCAATGTAAATTTCCACCCTTATATAGTGTAAAAAGACATCCTGAAGCCTGGGCAGTCATTAATTTGATTGTCCAATATTTCCCTTATGAGATAATGCCTCTCATAGCAAATGTGTACAGCGCGAGCTGAAAATGCATTTACAGCACTAAAAAACCAAACTTTTATAACAGCTAAACCAAACGTTTCCAATGTAAATTTCCACCTTTATATAGTGTAGAAAGGCATCCTGAAGCCTGGAAAGTCATTAATTTGATTGTCCAGTATTTCCTTCATGAGATATTGCAACACTTAGAAAAAGTGTACAGCGCCAGCAGACAATGAATTTTCAGCACTAAAAAAACGAAACTTCATTAACAGCTAAACCAAACGTTTCCAATGTAAATTTCCACATTTATAGAGTGTAAAAAGGCATCCTGAAGCCTGGGAAGTCATTAATTTGATTGTCCAGTATTTCCCTTATGAGATAATGCCTCACATAGCAAATGTGTACAGTGCGAGCTGAAAATGCATTTTCAGCACTAAAAAAACAAACTTTTATAACAGCTAAACCAAACGTTTCCAATGTAAATTTCCACCTTTATATAGTGTAAAAAGACATCCTGAAGCCTGGGCAGTCATTAATTTGATTGTCCAGTATTTCCCTTATGAGATAATGCCTCACACAGCAAATGTGTACAGTGCGAGCTGAAAATGCATTTTCAGCACTAAAAAAACCAAACTTTTATAACAGCTAAACCAAACGTTTCCAATGTAAATTTCCACCTTTATATAGTGTAAAAAGACATCCTGAAGCCTGGGCAGTCATTAATTTGATTGTCCAATATTTCCCTTCTGAGATAATGCCTCTCATAGCAAATGTGTACAGCGCGAGCTGAAAATGCATTTACAGCACTAAAAAACCAAACTTTTATAACAGCTAAACCAAACGTTTCCAATGTACATTTCCACCTTTATATAGTGTAGAAAGGCATCCTGAAGCCTGGAAAGTCATTAATTTGATTGTCCAGTATTTCCTTCATGAGATATTGCAACACTTAGAAAAAGTGTACAGCGCCAGCAGACAATGAATTTTCAGCACTAAAAAAACGAAACTTCATTAACAGCTAAACCAAACGTTTCCAATGTAAATTTCCACATTTATAGAGTGTAAAAAGGCATCCTGAAGCCCGGGAAGTCATTAATTTGATTGTCCAGTATTTCCCTTATGAGATAATGCCTCACATAGCAAATGTGTACAGTGCGAGCTGAAAATGCATTTTCAGCACTAAAAAACCAAACTTTTATAACAGCTAAACCAAACGTTTCCAATGTAAATTTCCACCTTTATATAGTGTAAAAAGACATCCTGAAGCCTGGGCAGTCATTAATTTGATTGTCCAGTATTTCCCTTATGAGATAATGCCTCACACAGCAAATGTGTACAGTGCGAGCTGAAAATGCATTTTCAGCACTAAAAAAACCAAACTTTTATAACAGCTAAACCAAACGTTTCCAATGTAAATTTCCACCTTTATAGAGTGTAAAAAGACATCCTGAAGCCTGGGCAGTCATTAATTTGATTGTCCAATATTTCCCTTCTGAGATAATGCCTCTCATAGCAAATGTGTACAGCGCGAGCTGAAAATGCATTTACAGCACTAAAAAACCAAACTTTTATAACAGCTAAACCAAACGTTTCCAATGTACATTTCCACCTTTATATAGTGTAGAAAGGCATCCTGAAGCCTGGAAAGTCATTAATTTGATTGTCCAGTATTTCCTTCATGAGATATTGCAACACTTAGAAAAAGTGTACAGCGCCAGCAGACAATGAATTTTCAGCACTAAAAAAACGAAACTTCATTAACAGCTAAACTAAACGTTTCCAATGTAAATTTCCACCCTTATATAGTGTAAAAAGACATCCTGAAGCCTGGGCAGTCATTAATTTGATTGTCCAATATTTCCCTTATGAGATAATGCCTCTCATAGCAAATGTGTACAGCGCGAGCTGAAAATGCATTTACAGCACTAAAAAACCAAACTTTTATAACAGCTAAACCAAACGTTTCCAATGTAAATTTCCACCTTTATATAGTGTAGAAAGGCATCCTAGAAGCCTGGAAAGTCATTAATTTGATTGTCCAGTATTTCCTTCATGAGATATTGCAACACTTAGAAAAAGTGTACAGCGCCAGCAGACAATGAATTTTCAGCACTAAAAAAACGAAACTTCATTAACAGCTAAACCAAACGTTTCCAATGTAAATTTCCACATTCATAGAGTGTAAAAAGGCATCCTGAAGCCTGGGAAGTCATTAATTTGATTGTCCAGTATTTCCCTTATGAGATAATGCCTCACATAGCAAATGTGTACAGTGCGAGCTGAAAATGCATTTTCAGCACTAAAAAACCAAACTTTTATAACAGCTAAACCAAACGTTTCCAATGTAAATTTCCACCTTTATATAGTGTAAAAAGACATCCTGAAGCCTGGGCAGTCATTAATTTGATTGTCCAGTATTTCCCTTATGAGATAATGCCTCACACAGCAAATGTGTACAGTGCGAGCTGAAAATGCATTTTCAGCACTAAAAAAAACAAACTTTTATAACAGCTAAACCAAACGTTTCCAATGTAAATTTCCACCTTTATATAGTGTAAAAAGACATCCTGAAGCCTGGGCAGTCATTAATTTGATTGTCCAATATTTCCCTTCTGAGATAATGCCTCTCATAGCAAATGTGTACAGCGCGAGCTGAAAATGCATTTACAGCACTAAAAAACCAAACTTTTATAACAGCTAAACCAAACGTTTCCAATGTACATTTCCACCTTTATATAGTGTAGAAAGGCATCCTGAAGCCTGGAAAGTCATTAATTTGATTGTCCAGTATTTCCTTCATGAGATATTGCAACACTTAGAAAAAGTGTACAGCGCCAGCAGACAATGAATTTTCAGCACTAAAAAAACGAAACTTCATTAACAGCTAAACTAAACGTTTCCAATGTAAATTTCCACCCTTATATAGTGTAAAAAGACATCCTGAAGCCTGGGCAGTCATTAATTTGATTGTCCAATATTTCCCTTATGAGATAATGCCTCTCATAGCAAATGTGTACAGCGCGAGCTGAAAATGCATTTACAGCACTAAAAAACCAAACTTTTATAACAGCTAAACCAAACGTTTCCAATGTAAATTTCCACCTTTATATAGTGTAGAAAGGCATCCTGAAGCCTGGAAAGTCATTAATTTGATTGTCCAGTATTTCCTTCATGAGATATTGCAACACTTAGAAAAAGTGTACAGCGCCAGCAGACAATGAATTTTCAGCACTAAAAAAACGAAACTTCATTAACAGCTAAACCAAACGTTTCCAATGTAAATTTCCACATTTATAGAGTGTAAAAAGGCATCCTGAAGCCTGGGAAGTCATTAATTTGATTGTCCAGTATTTCCCTTATGAGATAATGCCTCACATAGCAAATGTGTACAGTGCGAGCTGAAAATGCATTTTCAGCACTAAAAAAACAAACTTTTATAACAGCTAAACCAAACGTTTCCAATGTAAATTTCCACCTTTATATAGTGTAAAAAGACATCCTGAAGCCTGGGCAGTCATTAATTTGATTGTCCAGTATTTCCCTTATGAGATAATGCCTCACACAGCAAATGTGTACAGTGCGAGCTGAAAATGCATTTTCAGCACTAAAAAAACCAAACTTTTATAACAGCTAAACCAAACGTTTCCAATGTAAATTTCCACCTTTATATAGTGTAAAAAGACATCCTGAAGCCTGGGCAGTCATTAATTTGATTGTCCAATATTTCCCTTCTGAGATAATGCCTCTCATAGCAAATGTGTACAGCGCGAGCTGAAAATGCATTTACAGCACTAAAAAACCAAACTTTTATAACAGCTAAACCAAACGTTTCCAATGTACATTTCCACCTTTATATAGTGTAGAAGGCATCCTGAAGCCTGGAAAGTCATTAATTTGATTGTCCAGTATTTCCTTCATGAGATATTGCAACACTTAGAAAAAGTGTACAGCGCCAGCAGACAATGAATTTTCAGCACTAAAAAAACGAAACTTCATTAACAGCTAAACTAAACGTTTCCAATGTAAATTTCCACCCTTATATAGTGTAAAAAGACATCCTGAAGCCTGGGCAGTCATTAATTTGATTGTCCAATATTTCCCTTATGAGATAATGCCTCTCATAGCAAATGTGTACAGCGCGAGCTGAAAATGCATTTTCAGCACTAAAAAACCAAACTTTTATAACAGCTAAACCAAACGTTTCCAATGTAAATTTCCACCTTTATATAGTGTAGAAAGGCATCCTGAAGCCTGGAAAGTCATTAATTTGATTGTCCAGTATTTCCTTCATGAGATATTGCAACACTTAGAAAAAGTGTACAGCGCCAGCAGACAATGAATTTTCAGCACTAAAAAAACGAAACTTCATTAACAGCTAAACCAAACGTTTCCAATGTAAATTTCCACATTTATAGAGTGTCAGACAATGAATTTTCAGCACTAAATAAACGAAACTTCATTAACAGCTAAAGTAAACGTTTCCAATGTAAATTTCCACCTTTATATAGTGTAAAAAGACATCCTGAAGCCTGGGCAGTCATTAATTTGATTGTCCAATATTTCCCTTATGAGATAATGCCTCTCATAGCAAATGTGTACAGCGCGAGCTGAAAATGCATTTACAGCACTAAAAAAACAAACTTTTATAACAGCTAAACCAAACGTTTCCAATGTAAATTTCCACCTTTATATAGTGTAAAAAGACGTCCTGAAGCCTGGGCAGTCATTAATTTGATTGTCCAGTATTTCCCTTATGAGATAATGCCTCACATAGCAAATGTGGACAGTGCGAGCTGAAAATGCATTTTCAGCACTAAAAAAACCAAACTTTTATAACAGTTAAACCAAACGTTTCCAATGTAAATTTCCACCTTTATATAGTGTAAAAAGACATCCTGAAGCCTGGGCAGTCATTAATTTGATTGTCCAATATTTCCCTTATGAGATAATGCCTCTCATAGCAAATGTGTACAGTGCGAGCTGAAAATGCATTTACAGCACTAAAAAAACAAACTTTTATAACAGCTAAACCAAACGTTTCCAATGTAAATTTCCACCTTTATATAGTGTAAAAAGACATCCTGAAGCCTGGGCAGTCATTAATTTGATTGTCCAATATTTCCCTTATGAGATAATGCCTCTCATAGCAAATGTGTACAGCGCGAGCTGAAAATGCATTTACAGCACTAAAAAACCAAACTTTTATAACAGCTAAACCAAACGTTTCCAATGTAAATTTCCACCTTTATATAGTGAGAAAGGCATCCTGAAGCCTGGAAAGTCATTAATTTGATTGTCCAGTATTTCCTTCATGAGATATTGCAACACTTAGAAAAAGTGTACAGCGCCAGCAGACAATGAATTTTCAGCACTAAAAAAACGAAACTTCATTAACAGCTAAACCAAACGTTTCCAATGTAAATTTCCACATTTATAGAGTGTAAAAAGGCATCCTGAAGCCTGGGAAGTCATTAATTTGATTGTCCAGTATTTCCCTTATGAGATAATGCCTCACATAGCAAATGTGTACAGTGCGAGCTGAAAATGCATTTACAGCACTAAAAAAACAAACTTTTATAACAGCTAAACCAAACGTTTCCAATGTAAATTTCCACCTTTATATAGTGTAGAAAGGCATCCTGAAGCCTGGAAAGTCATTAATTTGATTGTCCAGTATTTCCTTCATGAGATATTGCAACACTTAGAAAAAGTGTACAGCGCCAGCAGACAATGAATTTTCAGCACTAAATAAACGAAACTTAATTAACAGCTAAAGTAAACGTTTCCAATGTAAATTTCCACCTTTATATAGTGTAAAAAGACATCCTGAAGCCTGGGCAGTCATTAATTTGATTGTCCAATATTTCCCTTATGAGATAATGCCTCTCATAGCAAATGTGTACAGTGCGAGCTGAAAATGCATTTACAGCACTAAAAAAACAAACTTTTATAACAGCTAAACCAAACGTTTCCAATGTAAATTTCCACCTTTATATAGTGTAAAAAGACATCCTGAAGCCTGGGCAGTCATTAATTTGATTGTCCAATATTTCCCTTATGAGATAATGCCTCTCATAGCAAATGTGTACAGCGCGAGCTGAAAATGCATTTACAGCACTAAAAAAACAAACTTTTATAACAGCTAAACCAAACGTTTCCAATATAAATTTCCACCTTTATATAGTGTAGAAAGGCATCCTGAAGCCTGGAAAGTCATTAATTTGATTGTCCAGTATTTCCTTCATGAGATATTGCAACACTTAGAAAAAGTGTACAGCGCCAGCAGACAATGAATTTTCAGCACTAAAAAAACGAAACTTCATTAACAGCTAAACCAAACGTTTCCAATGTAAATTTCCACATTTATAGAGTGTAAAAAGGCATCCTGAAGCCTGGGAAGTCATTAATTTGATTGTCCAGTATTTCCCTTATGAGATAATGCCTCACATAGCAAATGTGTACAGTGCGAGCTGAAAATGCATTTACAGCACTAAAAAAACAAACTTTTATAACAGCTAAACCAAACGTTTCCAATGTAAATTTCCACCTTTATATAGTGTAGAAAGGCATCCTGAAGCCTGGAAAGTCATTAATTTGATTGTCCAGTATTTCCTTCATGAGATATTGCAACACTTAGAAAAAGTGTACAGCGCCAGCAGACAATGAATTTTCAGCACTAAATAAACGAAACTTCATTAACAGCTAAAGTAAACGTTTCCAATGTAAATTTCCACCTTTATATAGTGTAAAAAGACATCCTGAAGCCTGGGCAGTCATTAATTTGATTGTCCAATATTTCCCTTATGAGATAATGCCTCTCATAGCAAATGTGTACAGTGCGAGCTGAAAATGCATTTACAGCACTAAAAAAACAAACTTTTATAACAGCTAAACCAAACGTTTCCAATGTAAATTTCCACCTTTATATAGTGTAAAAAGACATCCTGAAGCCTGGGCAGTCATTAATTTGATTGTCCAATATTTCCCTTATGAGATAATGCCTCTCATAGCAAATGTGTACAGCGCGAGCTGAAAATGCATTTACAGCACTAAAAAACCAAACTTTTATAACAGCTAAACCAAACGTTTCCAATGTAAATTTCCACCTTTATATAGTGTAGAAAGGCATCCTGAAGCCTGGAAAGTCATTAATTTGATTGTCCAGTATTTCCTTCATGAGATATTGCAACACTTAGAAAAAGTGTACAGCGCCAGCAGACAACGAATTTTCAACACTAAAAAAAACGAAACTTCATTAACAGCTAAACCAAACGTTTCCAATGTAAATTTCCACATTTATAGAGTGTAAAAAGGCATCCTGAAGCCTGGGAAGTCATTAATTTGATTGTCCAGTATTTCCCTTATGAGATAATGCCTCTCATTGCAAATGTGTACAGCGCGAGCTGAAAATGCATTTTCAGCACTAAAAAACCAAACTTTTATAACACCTAAACCAAACGTTTCCAATGTAAATTTCCTCCTTTATATAGTGTAAAAAGACATCCTGAAGCCTGGGCAGTCATTAATTTGATTGTCCAATATTTCCCTTATGAGATAATGCCTCTCATAGCAAATGTGTACAGCGCGAGCTGAAAATGCATTTACAGCACTAAAAAAACCAAACTTTTATAACAGCTAAACCAAACGTTTCCAATGTAAATTTCCACCTTTATATAGTGTAGAAAGGCATCCTGAAGCCTGGAAAGTCATTAATTTGATTGTCCAGTATTTCCTTCATGAGATATTGCAACATTTAGAAAAAGTGTACAGCGCCAGCAGACAATGAATTTTCAGCACTAAAAAAACGAAACTTCATTAACAGCTAAACTAAACGTTTCCAATGTAAATTTCCACCTTTATATAGTGTAAAAAGACATCCTGAAGCCCGGGCAGCCATTAATTTGATTGTCCAATATTTCCCTTATGAGATAATGCCTCTCATAGCAAATGTGTACAGCGCGAGCTGAAAATGCATTTACAGCACTAAAAAACCAAACTTTTATAACAGCTAAACCAAACGTTTCCAATGTAAATTTCCACCTTTATATAGTGTAAAAAGACATCCTGAAGCCTGGGCAGTCATTAATTTGATTGTCCAATATTTCCCTTATGAGATAATGCCTCTCATAGCAAATGTGTACAGCGCGAGCTGAAAATGCATTTACAGCACTAAAAAACCAAACTTTTATAACAGCTAAACCAAACGTTTCCAATGTAAATTTCCACCTTTATATAGTGTAGAAAGGCATCCTGAAGCCTGGAAAGTCATTAATTTGATTGTCCAGTATTTCCTTCATGAGATATTGCAACACTTAGAAAAAGTGTACAGCGCCAGCAGACAATGAATTTTCAGCACTAAAAAAACGAAACTTCATTAACAGCTAAACTAAATGTTTCCAATGTAAATTTCCACCTTTATATAGTGTAAAAAGACATCCTGAAGCCTGGGCAGTCATTAATTTGATTGTCCAATATTTCCCTTATGAGATAATGCCTCTCATAGCAAATGTGTACAGCGCGAGCTGAAAATGCATTTACAGCACTAAAAAACCAAACTTTTATAACAGCTAAACCAAACGTTTCCAATGTAAATTTCCACCTTTATATAGTGTAAAAAGGCATCCTGAAGCCTGGAAAGTCTTTAATTTGATTGTCCAGTATTTCCTTCATGAGATATTGCAACACTTAGAAAAAGTGTACAGCGCCAGCAGACAATGAATTTTCAGCACTAAAAAACCGAAACTTCATTAACAGCTAAACTAAACGTTTCCAATGTAAATTTCCACCTTTATATAGTGTAAAAAGACATCCTGAAGCCTGGGCAGTCATTAATTTGATTGTCCAGTATTTCCCTTATGAGATAATGCCTCACATAGCAAATGTGTACAGTGCGAGCTGAAAATGCATTTTCAGCACTAAAAAAACCAAACTTTTATAACAGCTAAACCAAACGTTTCCAATGTAAATTTCCACCTTTATATAGTGTAAAAAGACATCCTGAAGCCTGGGCAGTCATTAATTTGATTGTCCAATATTTCCCTTCTGAGATAATGCCTCTCATAGCAAATGTGTACAGCGCGAGCTGAAAATGCATTTACAGCACTAAAAAACCAAACTTTTATAACAGCTAAACCAAACGTTTCCAATGTACATTTCCACCTTTATATAGTGTAGAAAGGCATCCTGAAGCCTGGAAAGTCATTAATTTGATTGTCCAGTATTTCCTTCATGAGATATTGCAACACTTAGAAAAAGTGTACAGCGCCAGCAGACAATGAATTTTTAGCACTAAAAAAACGAAACTTCATTAACGGCTAAACCAAACGTTTCCAATGTAAATTTCCACATTTATAGAGTGTAAAAAGGCATCCTGAAGCCTGGGAAGTCATTAATTTGATTGTCCAGTATTACCCTTATGAGATAATGCCTCACATAGCAAATGTGTACAGTGCGAGCTGAAAATGCATTTACAGTTCTAAAAAACCAAACTTTTATAACAGCTAAACCAAACGTTTCCAATGTAAATTTCCACCTTTATATAGTGTAGAAAGGCATCCTGAAGCCTGGAAAGTCATTAATTTGATTGTCCAGTATTTCCTTCATGAGATATTGCAACACTTAGAAAAAGTGTACAGCGCCAGCAGACAATGAATTTTCAGCACTAAAAAAACGAAACTTCATTAACAGCTAAACTAAACGTTTCCAATGTAAATTTCCACCTTTATATAGTGTAAAAAGACATCCTGAAGCCTGGGCAGCCATTAATTTGATTGTCCAATATTTCCCTTATGAGATAATGCCTCTCATAGCAAATGTGTACAGCGCGAGCTGAAAATGCATTTACAGCACTAAAAAACCAAACTTTTATAACAGCTAAACCAAACGTTTCCAATGTAAATTTCCACCTTTATATAGTGTAAAAAGACATCCTGAAGCCTGGGCAGTCATTAATTTGATTGTCCAATATTTCCCTTATGAGATAATGCCTCTCATAGCAAATGTGTACAGCGCGAGCTGAAAATGCATTTACAGCACTAAAAAACCAAACTTTTATAACAGCTAAACCAAACGTTTCCAATGTAAATTTCCACCTTTATATAGTGTAGAAAGGCATCCTGAAGCCTGGAAAGTCATTAATTTGATTGTCCAGTATTTCCTTCATGAGATATTGCAACACTTAGAAAAAGTGTACAGCGCCAGCAGACAATGAATTTTCAGCACTAAAAAAACGAAACTTCATTAACAGCTAAACCAAACGTTTCCAATGTAAATTTCCACATTTATAGAGTGTAAAAAGGCATCCTGAAGCCTGGGAAGTCATTAATTTGATTGTCCAGTATTTCCCTTATGAGATAATGCCTCACATAGCAAATGTGTACAGTGCGAGCTGAAAATGCATTTTCAGCACTAAAAAACCAAACTTTTATAACAGCTAAACCAAACGTTTCCAATGTAAATTTCCACCTTTATATAGTGTAAAAAGACATCCTGAAGCCTGGGCAGTCATTAATTAGATTGTCCAGTATTTCCCTTATGAGATAATGCCTCACATAGCAAATGTGTACAGCGCGAGCTGAAAATGCATTTTACAGCACTAAAAAACCAAACTTTTATAACAGCTAAACCAAACGTTTCCAATGTAAATTTCCACCTTTATATAGTGTAAAAAGACATCCTGAAGCCTGGGCAGTCATTAATTTGATTGTCCAATATTTCCCTTATGAGATAATGCCTCTCATAGCAAATGTGTACAGCGCGAGCTGAAAATGCATTTACAGCACTAAAAAAACAAACTTTTATAACAGCTAAACCAAACGTTTCCAATGTAAATTTCCACCTTTATATAGTGTAGAAAGGCATACTGAAGCCTGGAAAGTCATTAATTTGATTGTCCAGTATTTCCTTCATGAGATATTGCAACACTTAGAAAAAGTGTACAGCGCCAGCAGACAATGAATTTTCAGCACTAAAAAAACGAAACTTCATTAACAGCTAAACCAAACGTTTCCAATGTAAATTTCCACATTAATAGAGTGTAAAAAGGCATCCTGAAGCCTGGGAAGTCATTAATTTGATTGTCCAGTATTTCCCTTATGAGATAATGCCTCACATAGCAAATGTGTACAGTGCGAGCTGAAAATGCATTTACAGCACTAAAAAAACCAAACTTTTATAACAGCTAAACTAAACGTTTCCAATGTAAATTTCCACCTTTATATAGTGTAGAAAGGCATCCTGAAGCCTGGAAAGTCATTGATTTGATTGTCCAGTATTTCCTTCATGAGATATTGCAACACTTAGAAAAAGTGTACAGCGCCAGCAGACAATGAATTTTCAGCACTAAAAAAACGAAACTTCATTAACAGCTAAACTAAACGTTTCCAATGTAAATTTCCAACTTTATATAGAGTAAAAAGACATCCTGAAGCCTGGGCAGCCATTAATTTGATTGTCCAATATTTCCCTTATGAGATAATGCCTCTCATAGCAAATGTGTACAGCGCGAGCTGAAAATGCATTTACAGCACTAAAAAACCAAACTTTTATAACAGCTAAACCAAACGTTTCCAATGTAAATTTCCACCTTTATATAGTGTAAAAAGACATCCTGAAGCCTGGGCAGTCATTAATTTGATTGTCCAATATTTCCCTTATGAGATAATGCCTCTCATAGCAAATGTGTACAGCGCGAGCTGAAAATGCATTTACAGCACTAAAAAAACAAACTTTTATAACAGCTAAACCAAACGTTTCCAATGTAAATTTCCACCTTTATATAGTGTAGAAAGGCATCCTGAAGCCTGGAAAGTCATTAATTTGATTGTCCAGTATTTCCTTCATGAGATATTGCAACACTTAGAAAAAGTGTACAGCGCCAGCAGACAATGAATTTTCAGCACTAAAAAAACGAAACTTCATTAACAGCTAAACCAAACGTTTCCAATGTAAATTTCCACATTTATAGAGTGTAAAAAGGCATCCTGAAGCCTGGGAAGTCATTAATTTGATTGTCCAGTATTTCCCTTATGAGATAATGCCTCACATAGCAAATGTGTACAGTGCGAGCTGAAAATGCATTTTCAGCACTAAAAAACCAAACTTTTATAACAGCTAAACCAAACGTTTCCAATGTAAATTTCCACCTTTATATAGTGTAAAAAGACATCCTAAGCCTGGGCAGTCATTAATTTGATTGTCCAGTATTTCCCTTATGAGATAATGCCTCACATAGCAAATGTGTACAGCGCGAGCTGAAAATGCATTTACAGCACTAAAAAAACAAACTTTTATAACAGCTAAACCAAACGTTTCCAATGTAAATTTCCACCTTTATATAGTGTAAAAAGACATCCTGAAGCCTGGGCAGTCATTAATTTGATTGTCCAATATTTCCCTTATGAGATAATGCCTCTCATAGCAAATGTGTACAGCGCGAGCTGAAAATGCATTTACAGCACTAAAAAACCAAACTTTTATAACAGCTAAACCAAACGTTTCAAATGTAAATTTCCACCTTTATATAGTGTAGAAAGGCATCCTGAAGCCTGGAAAGTCATTAATTTGATTGTCCAGTATTTCCTTCATGAGATATTGCAACACTTAGAAAAAGTGTACAGCGCCAGCAGACAATGAATTTTCAGCACTAAAAAAACGAAACTCCATTAACAGCTAAACCAAACGTTTCCAATGTAAATTTCCACATTTATAGAGTGTAAAAAGGCATCCTGAAGCCTGGGAAGTCATTAATTTGATTGTCCAGTATTTCCCTTATGAGATAATGCCTCACATAGCAAATGTGTACAGTGCGAGCTGAAAATGCATTTTCAGCACTAAAAAACCAAACTTTTATAACAGCTAAACCAAACGTTTCCAATGTAAATTTCCACCTTTAGATAGTGTAAAAAGACATCCTGAAGCCTGGGCAGTCATTAATTTGATTGTCCAGTATTTCCCTTATGAGATAATGCCTCACATAGCAAATGTGTACAGTGCGAGCTGAAAATGCATTTTCAGCACTAAAAAAACCAAACTTTTATAACAGCTAAACCAAACGTTTCCAATGTAAATTTCCACCTTTATATAGTGTAAAAAGACATCCTGAAGCCTGGGCAGTCATTAATTTGATTGTCGAATATTTCCCTTATGAGATAATGCCTCTCATAGCAAATGTGTACAGCGCGAGCTGAAAATGCATTTACAGCACTAAAAAACCAAACTTTTACAACAGCTAAACCAAACGTTTCCAATGTAAATTTCCACCTTTATATAGTGTAGAAAGGCATCCTGAAGCCTGGAAAGTCATTAATTTGATTGTCCAGTATTTCCTTCATGAGATATTGCAACACTTAGAAAAAGTGTACAGCGCCAGCAGACAATGAATTTTCAGCACTAAAAAAACGAAACTTCATTAACAGCTAAAAACCAAACGTTTCCAATGTAAATTTCCACATTTATAGAGTGTAAAAAGGCATCCTGAAGCCTGGGAAGTCATTAATTTGATTGTCCAGTATTTCCCTTATGAGATAATGCCTCACATAGCAAATGTGTACAGTGCGAGCTGAAAATGCATTTTCAGCACTAAAAAACCAAACTTTTATAACAGCTAAACCAAACGTTTCCAATGTAAATTTCCACCTTTATATAGTGTAAAAAGACATCCTGAAGCCTGGGCAGTCATTAATTTGATTGTCCAGTATTTCCCTTATGAGATAATGCCTCACATAGCAAATGTGTACAGTGCGAGCTGAAAATGCATTTTCAGCACTAAAAAAACCAAACTTTTATAACAGCTAAACCAAACGTTTCCAATGTAAATTTCCACCTTTATATAGTGTAAAAAGACATCCTGAAGCCTGGGCAGTCATTAATTTGATTGTCCAATATTTCCCTAATGAGACAATGCCTCTCATAGCAAATGTGTACAGCGCGAGCTGAAAATGCATTTACAGCACTAAAAAAACAAACTTTTATAACAGCTAAACCAAACGTTTCCAATGTACATTTCCACCTTTATATAGTGTAGAAAGGCATCCTGAAGCCTGGAAAGTCATTAATTTGATTGTCCAGTATTTCCTTCATGAGATATTGCAACACTTAGAAAAAGTGTACAGCGCCAGCAGACAATGAATTTTCAGCACTAAAAAAACGAAACTTCATTAACAGCTAAACCAAACGTTTCCAATGTAAATTTCCACATTTATAGAGTGTAAAAAGGCATCCTGAAGCCTGGGAAGTCATTAATTTGATTGTCCAGTATTTCCCTTATGAGATAATGCCTCACATAGCAAATGTGTACAGTGCGAGCTGAAAATGCATTTACAGCACTAAAAAACCAAACTTTTATAACAGCTAAACCAAACGTTTCCAATGTAAATTTCCACCTTTATATAGTGTAGAAAGGCATCCTGAAGCCTGGAAAGTCATTGATTTGATTGTCCAGTATTTCCTTCATGAGATATTGCAACACTTAGAAAAAGTGTACAGCGCCAGCAGACAATGAATTTTCAGCACTAAAAAAAACGAAACTTCATTAACAGCTAAACTAAACGTTTCCAATGTAAATTTCCACCTTTATATAGTGTAAAAACACATCCTGAAGCCTGGGCAGTCATTAATTTGATTGTCCAATATTTCCCTTATGAGATAATGCCTCTCATAGCAAATGTGTACAGCGCGAGCTGAAAATGCATTTACAGCACTAAAAAACCAAACTTTTATAACAGCTAAACCAAACGTTTCAAATGTAAATTTCCACCTTTATATAGTGTAGAAAGGCATCCTGAAGCCTGGAAAGTCATTAATTTGATTGTCCAGTATTTCCTTCATGAGATATTGCAACACTTAGAAAAAGTGTACAGCGCCAGCAGACAATGAATTTTCAGCACTAAAAAAACGAAACTTCATTAACAGCTAAACCAAACGTTTCCAATGTAAATTTCCACATTTATAGAGTGTAAAAAGGCATCCTGAAGCCTGGGAAGTCATTAATTTGATTGTCCAGTATTTCCCTTATGAGATAATGCCTCACATAGCAAATGTGTACAGTGCGAGCTGAAAATGCATTTTCAGCACTTAAAAAACCAAACTTTTATAACAGCTAAACCAAACGTTTCCAATGTAAATTTCCACCTTTAGATAGTGTAAAAAGACATCCTGAAGCCTGGGCAGTCATTAATTTGATTGTCCAGTATTTCCCTTATGAGATAATGCCTCACATAGCAAATGTGTACAGTGCGAGCTGAAAATGCATTTTCAGCACTAAAAAAATCAAACTTTTATAACAGCTAAACCAAACGTTTCCAATGTAAATTTCCACCTTTATATAGTGTAAAAATACATCCTGAAGCCTGGGCAGTCATTAATTTGATTGTCCAATATTTCCCTTATGAGATAATGCCTCTCATAGCAAATGTGTACAGCGCGAGCTGAAAATGCATTTACAGCACTAAAAAACCAAACTTTTATAACAGCTAAACCAAACGTTTCCAATGTAAATTTCCACCTTTATATAGTGTAAAAAGACATCCTGAAGCCTGGGCAGTCATTAATTTGATTGTCCAATATTTCCCTTATGAGATAATGCCTCTCATAGCAAATGTGTACAGCGCGAGCTGAAAATGCATTTACAGCACTAAAAAACCAAACTTTTATAACAGCTAAACCAAACGTTTCCAATGTAAATTTCCACCTTTATATAGTGTAGAAAGGCATCCTGAAGCCTGGAAAGTCATTAATTTGATTGTCCAGTATTTCCTTCATGAGATATTGCAACACTTAGAAAAAGTGTACAGCGCCAGCAGACAATGAATTTTCAGCACTAAAAAAACGAAACTTCATTAACAGCTAAACTAAACGTTTCCAATGTATATTTCCACCTTTATATAGTGTAAAAAGACATCCTGAAGCCTGGGCAGTCATTAATTTGATTGTCCAGTATTTCCCTTATGAGATAATGCCTCACATAGCAAATGTGTACAGTGCGAGCTGAAAATGCATTTTCAGCACTAAAAAAACCAAACTTTTATAACAGCTAAACCAAACGTTTCCAATGTACATTTCCACCTTTATATAGTGTAGAAAGGCATCCTGAAGCCTGGAAAGTCATTAATTTGATTGTCCAGTATTTCCTTCATGAGATATTGCAACACTTAGAAAAAGTGTACAGCGCCAGCAGACAATGAATTTTCAGCACTAAAAAAAACGAAACTTCATTAACAGCTAAACTAAACGTTTCCAATGTAAATTTCCACCTTTATATAGTGTAAAAAGACATCCTGAAGCCTGGGCAGTCATTAATTTGATTGTCCAATATTTCCCTTATGAGATAATGCCTCTCATAGCAAATGTGTACAGCGCGAGCTGAAAATGCATTTACAGCACTAAAAAACCAAACTTTTATAACAGCTAAACCAAACGTTTCCAATGTAAATTTCCACCTTTATATAGTGTAGAAAGGCATCCTGAAGCCTGGAAAGTCATTAATTTGATTGTCCAGTATTTCCTTCATGAGATATTGCAACACTTAGAAAAAGTGTACAGCGCCAGCAGACAATGAATTTTCAGCACTAAAAAAACGAAACTTCATTAACAGCTAAACTAAACGTTTCCAATGTAAATTTCCAACTTTATATAGAGTAAAAAGACATCCTGAAGCCTGGGCAGCCATTAATTTGATTGTCCAATATTTCCCTTATGAGATAATGCCTCTCATAGCAAATGTGTACAGCGCGAGCTGAAAATGCATTTACAGCACTAAAAAACCAAACTTTTATAACAGCTAAACCAAACGTTTCCAATGTAAATTTCCACCTTTATATAGTGTAAAAAGACATCCTGAAGCCTGGGCAGTCATTAATTTGATTGTCCAATATTTCCCTTATGAGATAATGCCTCTCATAGCAAATGTGTACAGCGCGAGCTGAAAATGCATTTACAGCACTAAAAAACCAAACTTTTATAACAGCTAAACCAAACGTTTCCAATGTACATTTCCACCTTTATATAGTGTATAAAGGCATCCTGAAGCCTGGAAAGTCATTAATTTGATTGTCCAGTATTTCCTTCATGAGATATTGCAACACTTAGAAAAAGTGTACAGCGCCAGCAGACAATGAATTTTCAGCACTAAAAAAACGAAACTTCATTAACAGCTAAACCAAACGTTTCCAATGTAAATTTCCACATTTATAGAGTGTAAAAAGGCATCCTGAAGCCTGGGAAGTCATTAATTTGATTGTCCAGTATTTCCCTTATGAGATAATGCCTCACATAGCAAATGTGTACAGTGCGAGCTGAAAATGCATTTTCAGCACTAAAAAACCAAACTTTTATAACAGCTAAACCAAACGTTTCCAATGTAAATTTCCACCTTTATATAGTGTAAAAAGACATCCTGAAGCCTGGGCAGTCATTAATTTGATTGTCCAATATTTCCCTTCTGAGATAATGCCTCTCATAGCAAATGTGTACAGCGCGAGCTGAAAATGCATTTACAGCACTAAAAAACCAAACTTTTATAACAGCTAAACCAAACGTTTCCAATGTACATTTCCACCTTTATATAGTGTAGAAAGGCATCCTGAAGCCTGGAAAGTCATTAATTTGATTGTCCAGTATTTCCTTCATGAGATATTGCAACACTTAGAAAAAGTGTACAGCGCCAGCAGACAATGAATTTTCAGCACTAAAAAAACGAAACTTCATTAACAGCTAAACTAAACGTTTCCAATGTATATTTCCACCTTTATATAGTGTAAAAAGACATCCTGAAGCCTGGGCAGTCATTAATTTGATTGTCCAGTATTTCCCTTATGAGATAATGCCTCACATAGCAAATGTGTACAGTGCGAGCTGAAAATGCATTTTCAGCACTAAAAAAACCAAACTTTTATAACAGCTAAACCAAACGTTTCCAATGTACATTTCCACCTTTATATAGTGTAGAAAGGCATCCTGAAGCCTGGAAAGTCATTAATTTGATTGTCCAGTATTTCCTTCATGAGATATTGCAACACTTAGAAAAAGTGTACAGCGCCAGCAGACAATGAATTTTCAGCACTAAAAAAACGAAACTTCATTAACAGCTAAACCAAACGTTTCCAATGTAAATTTCCACATTTATAGAGTGTAAAAAGGCATCCTGAAGCCTGGGAAGTCATTAATTTGATTGTCCAGTATTTCCCTTATGAGATAATGCCTCACATAGCAAATGTGTACAGTGCGAGCTGAAAATGCATTTACAGCACTAAAAAAACAAACTTTTATAACAGCTAAACCAAACGTTTCCAATGTAAATTTCCACCTTTATATAGTGTAGAAAGGCATCCTGAAGCCTGGAAAGTCATTGATTTGATTGTCCAGTATTTCCTTCATGAGATATTGCAACACTTAGAAAAAGTGTACAGCGCCAGCAGACAATGAATTTTCAGCACTAAAAAAACGAAACTTCATTAACAGCTAAACTAAACGTTTCCAATGTAAATTTCCAACTTTATATAGAGTAAAAAGACATCCTGAAGCCTGGGCAGCCATTAATTTGATTGTCCAATATTTCCCTTATGAGATAATGCCTCTCATAGCAAATGTGTACAGCGCGAGCTGAAAATGCATTTACAGCACTAAAAAACCAAACTTTTATAACAGCTAAACCAAACGTTTCCAATGTAAATTTCCACCTTTATATAGTGTAAAAAGACATCCTGAAGCCTGGGCAGTCATTAATTTGATTGTCCAATATTTCCCTTATGAGATAATGCCTCTCATAGCAAATGTGTACAGCGCGAGCTGAAAATGCATTTACAGCACTAAAAAACCAAACTTTTATAACAGCTAAACCAAACGTTTCCAATGTACATTTCCACCTTTATATAGTGTAGAAAGGCATCCTGAAGCCTGGAAAGTCATTAATTTGATTGTCCAGTATTTCCTTCATGAGATATTGCAACACTTAGAAAAAGTGTACAGCGCCAGCAGACAATGAATTTTCAGCACTAAAAAAACGAAACTTCATTAACAGCTAAACCAAACGTTTCCAATGTAAATTTCCACATTTATAGAGTGTAAAAAGGCATCCTGAAGCCTGGGAAGTCATTAATTTGATTGTCCAGTATTTCCCTTATGAGATAATGCCTCACATAGCAAATGTGTACAGTGCGAGCTGAAAATGCATTTACAGCACTAAAAAACCAAACTTTTATAACACCTAAACCAAACGTTTCCAATGTAAATTTCCTCCTTTATATAGTGTAAAAAGACATCCTGAAGCCTGGGCAGTCATTAATTTGATTGTCCAATATTTCCCTTATGAGATAATGCCTCTCATAGCAAATGTGTACAGCGCGAGCTGAAAATGCATTTACAGCACTAAAAAACCAAACTTTTATAACAGCTAAACCAAACGTTTCCAATGTACATTTCCACCTTTATATAGTGTAGAAAGGCATCCTGAAGCCTGGAAAGTCATTAATTTGATTGTCCAGTATTTCCTTCATGAGATATTGCAACACTTAGAAAAAGTGTACAGCGCCAGCAGACAATGAATTTTCAGCACTAAAAAAACGAAACTTCATTAACAGCTAAACTAAACGTTTCCAATGTAAATTTCCACCCTTATATAGTGTAAAAAGACATCCTGAAGCCTGGGCAGTCATTAATTTGATTGTCCAATATTTCCCTTATGAGATAATGCCTCTCATAGCAAATGTGTACAGCGCGAGCTGAAAATGCATTTACAGCACTAAAAAACCAAACTTTTATAACAGCTAAACCAAACGTTTCCAATGTACATTTCCACCTTTATATAGTGTAGAAAGGCATCCTGAAGCCTGGAAAGTCATTAATTTGATTGTCCAGTATTTCCTTCATGAGATATTGCAACACTTAGAAAAAGTGTACAGCGCCAGCAGACAATGAATTTTCAGCACTAAAAAAACGAAACTTCATTAACAGCTAAACCAAACGTTTCCAATGTAAATTTCCACATTTATAGAGTGTAAAAAGGCATCCTGAAGCCTGGGAAGTCATTAATTTGATTGTCCAGTATTTCCCTTATGAGATAATGCCTCACATAGCAAATGTGTACAGTGCGAGCTGAAAATGCATTTTCAGCACTAAAAAACCAAACTTTTATAACAGCTAAACCAAACGTTTCCAATGTAAATTTCCACCTTTATATAGTGTAAAAAGACATCCTGAAGCCTGGGCAGTCATTAATTTGATTGTCCAGTATTTCCCTTATGAGATAATGCCTCACATAGCAAATGTGTACAGTGCGAGCTGAAAATGCATTTTCAGCACTAAAAAAACCAAACTTTTATAACAGCTAAACCAAACGTTTCCAATGTAAATTTCCACCTTTATATAGTGTAAAAAGACATCCTGAAGCCTGGGCAGTCATTAATTTGATTGTCCAATATTTCCCTTCTGAGATAATGCCTCTCATAGCAAATGTGTACAGCGCGAGCTGAAAATGCATTTACAGCACTAAAAAACCAAACTTTTATAACAGCTAAACCAAACGTTTCCAATGTACATTTCCACCTTTATATAGTGTAGAAAGGCATCCTGAAGCCTGGAAAGTCATTAATTTGATTGTCCAGTATTTCCTTCATGAGATATTGCAACACTTAGAAAAAGTGTACAGCACCAGCAGACAATGAATTTTCAGCACTAAAAAAACGAAACTTCATTAACAGCTAAACTAAACGTTTCCAATGTAAATTTCCACCCTTATATAGTGTAAAAAGACATCCTGAAGCCTGGGCAGTCATTAATTTGATTGTCCAATATTTCCCTTATGAGATAATGCCTCTCATAGCAAATGTGTACAGCGCGAGCTGAAAATGCATTTACAGCACTAAAAAACCAAACTTTTATAACAGCTAAACCAAACGTTTCCAATGTAAATTTCCACCTTTATATAGTGTAGAAAGGCATCCTGAAGCCTGGAAAGTCATTAATTTGATTGTCCAGTATTTCCTTCATGAGATATTGCAACACTTAGAAAAAGTGTACAGCGCCAGCAGACAATGAATTTTTAGCACTAAAAAAACGAAACTTCATTAACGGCTAAACCAAACGTTTCCAATGTAAATTTCCACATTTATAGAGTGTAAAAAGGCATCCTGAAGCCTGGGAAGTCATTAATTTGATTGTCCAGTATTTCCCTTATGAGATAATGCCTCACATAGCAAATGTGTACAGTGCGAGCTGAAAATGCATTTACAGTTCTAAAAAACCAAACTTTTATAACAGCTAAACCAAACGTTTCCAATGTAAATTTCCACCTTTATATAGTGTAGAAAGGCATCCTGAAGCCTGGAAAGTCATTAATTTGATTGTCCAGTATTTCCTTCATGAGATATTGCAACACTTAGAAAAAGTGTACAGCGCCAGCAGACAATGAATTTTCAGCACTAAAAAAACGAAACTTCATTAACAGCTAAACTAAACGTTTCCAATGTAAATTTCCACCTTTATATAGTGTAAAAAGACATCCTGAAGCCTGGGCAGCCATTAATTTGATTGTCCAATATTTCCCTTATGAGATAATGCCTCTCATAGCAAATGTGTACAGCGCGAGCTGAAAATGCATTTACAGCACTAAAAAACCAAACTTTTATAACAGCTAAACCAAACGTTTCCAATGTAAATTTCCACCTTTATATAGTGTAAAAAGACATCCTGAAGCCTGGGCAGTCATTAATTTGATTGTCCAATATTTCCCTTATGAGATAATGCCTCTCATAGCAAATGTGTACAGCGCGAGCTGAAAATGCATTTACAGCACTAAAAAACCAAACTTTTATAACAGCTAAACCAAACGTTTCCAATGTAAATTTCCACCTTTATATAGTGTAGAAAGGCATCCTGAAGCCTGGAAAGTCATTAATTTGATTGTCCAGTATTTCCTTCATGAGATATTGCAACACTTAGAAAAAGTGTACAGCGCCAGCAGACAATGAATTTTCAGCACTAAAAAAACGAAACTTCATTAACAGCTAAACCAAACGTTTCCAATGTAAATTTCCACATTTATAGAGTGTAAAAAGGCATCCTGAAGCCTGGGAAGTCATTAATTTGATTGTCCAGTATTTCCCTTATGAGATAATGCCTCACATAGCAAATGTGTACAGTGCGAGCTGAAAATGCATTTTCAGCACTAAAAAACCAAACTTTTATAACAGCTAAACCAAACGTTTCCAATGTAAATTTCCACCTTTATATAGTGTAAAAAGACATCCTGAAGCCTGGGCAGTCATTAATTAGATTGTCCAGTATTTCCCTTATGAGATAATGCCTCACATAGCAAATGTGTACAGCGCGAGCTGAAAATGCATTTTACAGCACTAAAAAACCAAACTTTTATAACAGCGAAACCAAACGTTTCCAATGTAAATTTCCACCTTTATATAGTGTAAAAAGACATCCTGAAGCCTGGGCAGTCATTAATTTGATTGTCCAATATTTCCCTTATGAGATAATGCCTCTCATAGCAAATGTGTACAGCGCGAGCTGAAAATGCATTTACAGCACTAAAAAACCAAACTTTTATAACAGCTAAACCAAACGTTTCCGATGTAAATTTCCACCTTTATATAGTGTAGAAAGGCATACTGAAGCCTGGAAAGTCATTAATTTGATTGTCCAGTATTTCCTTCATGAGATATTGCAACACTTAGAAAAAGTGTTCAGCGCCAGCAGACAATGAATTTTCAGCACTAAAAAAACGAAACTTCATTAACAGCTAAACTAAACGTTTCCAATGTATATTTCCACCTTTATATAGTGTAAAAAGACATCCTGAAGCCTGGGCAGTCATTAATTTGATTGTCCAATATTTCCCTTATGAGATAATGCCTCTCATAGCAAATGTGTACAGCGCGAGCTGAAAATGCATTTACAGCACTAAAAAACCAAACTTTTATAACAGCTAAACCAAACGTTTCAAATGTAAATTTCCACCTTTATATAGTGTAGAAAGGCATCCTGAAGCCTGGAAAGTCATTAATTTGATTGTCCAGTATTTCCTTCATGAGATATTGCAACACTTAGAAAAAGTGTACAGCGCCAGCAGACAATGAATTTTCAGCACTAAAAAAACGAAACTTCATTAACAGCTAAACCAAACGTTTCCAATGTAAATTTCCACATTTATAGAGTGTAAAAAGGCATCCTGAAGCCTGGGAAGTCATTAATTTGATTGTCCAGTATTTCCCTTATGAGATAATGCCTCACATAGCAAATGTGTACAGTGCGAGCTGAAAATGCATTTTCAGCACTAAAAAACCAAACTTTTATAACAGCTAAACCAAACGTTTCCAATGTACATTTCCACCTTTATATAGTGTAAAAAGACATCCTGAAGCCTGGGCAGTCATTAATTTGATTGTCCAGTATTTCCCTTTTGAGATAATGCCTCACATAGCAAATGTGGACAGTGCGAGCTGAAAATGCATTTTCAGCACTAAAAAAACCAAACTTTTATAACAGCTAAACCAAACGTTTCCAATGTAAATTTCCACCTTTATATAGTGTAAAAAGACATCCTGAAGCCTGGGCAGTCATTAATTTGATTGTCCAATATTTCCCTTATGAGATAATGCCTCTCATAGCAAATGTGTACAGCGCGAGCTGAAAATGCATTTACAGCAATAAAAAACCAAACTTTTATAACAGCTAAACCAAACGTTTCCAATGTAAATTTCCACCTTTATATAGTGTAGAAAGGCATCCTGAAGCCTGGAAAGTCATTAATTTGATTGTCCAGTATTTCCTTCATGAGATATTGCAACACTTAGAAAAAGTGTACAGCGCCAGCAGACAATGAATTTTCAGCACTAAAAAAAACGAAACTTCATTAACAGCTAAACTAAACGTTTCCAATGTAAATTTCCACCTTTATATAGTGTAAAAATACATCCTGAAGCCTGCGCAGTCATTAATTTGATTGTCCAATATTTCCCTTATGAGATAATGCCTCTCATAGCAAATGTGTACAGCGCGAGCTGAAAATGCATTTACAGCACTAAAAAACCAAACTTTTATAACAGCTAAACCAAACGTTTCAAATGTAAATTTCCACCTTTATATAGTGTAGAAAGGCATCCTGAAGCCTGGAAAGTCATTAATTTGATTGTCCAGTATTTCCTTCATGAGATATTGCAACACTTAGAAAAAGTGTACAGCGCCAGCAGACAATGAATTTTCAGCACTAAAAAAACGAAACTTCATTAACAGCTAAACCAAACGTTTCCAATGTAAAATTCCACATTTATAGAGTGTAAAAAGGCATCCTGAAGCCTGGGAAGTCATTAATTTTATTGTCCAGTATTTCCCTTATGAGATAATGCCTCACATAGCAAATGTGTACAGTGCGAGCTGAAAATGCATTTACAGTTCTAAAAAACCAAACTTTTATAACAGCTAAACCAAACGTTTCCAATGTAAATTTCCACCTTTATATAGTGTAGAAAGGCATCCTGAAGCCTGGAAAGTCATTAATTTGATTGTCCAGTATTTCCTTCATGAGATATTGCAACACTTAGAAAAAGTGTACAGCGCCAGCAGACAATGAATTTTCAGCACTAAAAAAACGAAACTTCATTAACAGCTAAACCAAACGTTTCCAATGTAAATTTCCACATTTATAGAGTGTAAAAAGGCATCCTGAAGCCTGGGAAGTCATTAATTTGATTGTCCAGTATTTCCCTTATGAGATAATGCCTCACATAGCAAATGTGTACAGTGCGAGCTGAAAATGCATTTTCAGCACTAAAAAACCAAACTTTTATAACAGCTAAACCAAACGTTTCCAAAGTAAATTTCCACCTTTATATAGTGTAAAAAGACATCCTGAAGCCTGGGCAGTCATTAATTTGATTGTCCAGTATTTCCCTTATGAGATAATGCCTCACATAGCAAATGTGTACAGCGCGAGCTGAAAATGCATTTACAGCACTAAAAAACCAAACTTTTATAACAGCTAAACCAAACGTTTCCAATGTAAATTTCCACCTTTATATAGTGTAAAAAGACATCCTGAAGCCTGGGCAGTCATTAATTTGATTGTCCAATATTTCCCTTATGAGATAATGCCTCTCATAGCAAATGTGTACAGCGCGAGCTGAAAATGCATTTACAGCACTAAAAAACCAAACTTTTATAACAGCAAAACCAAACGTTTCAAATGTAAATTTCCACCTTTATATAGTGTAGAAAGGCATCCTGAAGCCTGGAAAGTCATTAATTTGATTGTCCAGTATTTCCTTCATGAGATATTGCAACACTTAGAAAAAGTGTACAGCGCCAGCAGACAATGAATTTTCAGCACTAAAAAAACGAAACTTCATTAACAGCTAAACCAAACGTTTCCAATGTAAAATTCCACATTTATAGAGTGTAAAAAGGCATCCTGAAGCCTGGGAAGTCATTAATTTGATTGTCCAATATTTCCCTTATGAGATAATGCCTCTCATAGCAAATGTGTACAGCGCGAGCTGAAAATGCATTTACAGCACTAAAAAACCAAACTTTTATAACAGCTAAACCAAACGTTTCCAATGTAAATTTCCACCTTTATATAGTGTAGAAAGGCATCCTGAAGCCTGGAAAGTCATTAATTTGATTGTCCAGTATTTCCTTCATGAGATATTGCAACACTTAGAAAAAGTGTACAGCGCCAGCAGACAATGAATTTTTAGCACTAAAAAAACGAAACTTCATTAACGGCTAAACCAAACGTTTCCAATGTAAATTTCCACATTTATAGAGTGTAAAAAGGCATCCTGAAGCCTGGGAAGTCATTAATTTGATTGTCCAGTATTTCCCTTATGAGATAATGCCTCACATAGCAAATGTGTACAGTGCGAGCTGAAAATGCATTTACAGTTCTAAAAAACCAAACTTTTATAACAGCTAAACCAAACGTTTCCAATGTAAATTTCCACCTTTATATAGTGTAGAAAGGCATCCTGAAGCCTGGAAAGTCATTAATTTGATTGTCCAGTATTTCCTTCATGAGATATTGCAACACTTAGAAAAAGTGTACAGCGCCAGCAGACAATGAATTTTCAGCACTAAAAAAACGAAACTTCATTAACAGCTAAACTAAACGTTTCCAATGTAAATTTCCACCTTTATATAGTGTAAAAAGACATCCTGAAGCCTGGGCAGCCATTAATTTGATTGTCCAATATTTCCCTTATGAGATAATGCCTCTCATAGCAAATGTGTACAGCGCGAGCTGAAAATGCATTTACAGCACTAAAAAACCAAACTTTTATAACAGCTAAACCAAACGTTTCCAATGTAAATTTCCACCTTTATATAGTGTAAAAAGACATCCTGAAGCCTGGGCAGTCATTAATTTGATTGTCCAATATTTCCCTTATGAGATAATGCCTCTCATAGCAAATGTGTACAGCGCGAGCTGAAAATGCATTTACAGCACTAAAAAACCAAACTTTTATAACAGCTAAACCAAACGTTTCCAATGTAAATTTCCACCTTTATATAGTGTAGAAAGGCATCCTGAAGCCTGGAAAGTCATTAATTTGATTGTCCAGTATTTCCTTCATGAGATATTGCAACACTTAGAAAAAGTGTACAGCGCCAGCAGACAATGAATTTTCAGCACTAAAAAAACGAAACTTCATTAACAGCTAAACCAAACGTTTCCAATGTAAATTTCCACATTTATAGAGTGTAAAAAGGCATCCTGAAGCCTGGGAAGTCATTAATTTGATTGTCCAGTATTTCCCTTATGAGATAATGCCTCACATAGCAAATGTGTACAGTGCGAGCTGAAAATGCATTTTCAGCACTAAAAAACCAAACTTTTATAACAGCTAAACCAAACGTTTCCAATGTACATTTCCACCTTTATATAGTGTAGAAAGGCATACTGAAGCCTGGAAAGTCATTAATTTGATTGTCCAGTATTTCCTTCATGAGATATTGCAACACTTAGAAAAAGTGTTCAGCGCCAGCAGACAATGAATTTTCAGCACTAAAAAAACGAAACTTCATTAACAGCTAAACTAAACGTTTCCAATGTATATTTCCACCTTTATATAGTGTAAAAAGACATCCTGAAGCCTGGGCAGTCATTAATTTGATTGTCCAATATTTCCCTTATGAGATAATGCCTCTCATAGCAAATGTGTACAGCGCGAGCTGAAAATGCATTTACAGCACTAAAAAACCAAACTTTTATAACAGCTAAACCAAACGTTTCAAATGTAAATTTCCACCTTTATATAGTGTAGAAAGGCATCCTGAAGCCTGGAAAGTCATTAATTTGATTGTCCAGTATTTCCTTCATGAGATATTGCAACACTTAGAAAAAGTGTACAGCGCCAGCAGACAATGAATTTTCAGCACTAAAAAAACGAAACTTCATTAACAGCTAAACCAAACGTTTCCAATGTAAATTTCCACATTTATAGAGTGTAAAAAGGCATCCTGAAGCCTGGGAAGTCATTAATTTGATTGTCCAGTATTTCCCTTATGAGATAATGCCTCACATAGCAAATGTGTACAGTGCGAGCTGAAAATGCATTTTCAGCACTAAAAAACCAAACTTTTATAACAGCTAAACCAAACGTTTCCAATGTACATTTCCACCTTTATATAGTGTAAAAAGACATCCTGAAGCCTGGGCAGTCATTAATTTGATTGTCCAGTATTTCCCTTTTGAGATAATGCCTCACATAGCAAATGTGGACAGTGCGAGCTGAAAATGCATTTTCAGCACTAAAAAAACCAAACTTTTATAACAGCTAAACCAAACGTTTCCAATGTAAATTTCCACCTTTATATAGTGTAAAAAGACATCCTGAAGCCTGGGCAGTCATTAATTTGATTGTCCAATATTTCCCTTATGAGATAATGCCTCTCATAGCAAATGTGTACAGCGCGAGCTGAAAATGCATTTACAGCAATAAAAAACCAAACTTTTATAACAGCTAAACCAAACGTTTCCAATGTAAATTTCCACCTTTATATAGTGTAGAAAGGCATCCTGAAGCCTGGAAAGTCATTAATTTGATTGTCCAGTATTTCCTTCATGAGATATTGCAACACTTAGAAAAAGTGTACAGCGCCAGCAGACAATGAATTTTCAGCACTAAAAAAAACGAAACTTCATTAACAGCTAAACTAAACGTTTCCAATGTAAATTTCCACCTTTATATAGTGTAAAAATACATCCTGAAGCCTGCGCAGTCATTAATTTGATTGTCCAATATTTCCCTTATGAGATAATGCCTCTCATAGCAAATGTGTACAGCGCGAGCTGAAAATGCATTTACAGCACTAAAAAACCAAACTTTTATAACAGCTAAACCAAACGTTTCAAATGTAAATTTCCACCTTTATATAGTGTAGAAAGGCATCCTGAAGCCTGGAAAGTCATTAATTTGATTGTCCAGTATTTCCTTCATGAGATATTGCAACACTTAGAAAAAGTGTACAGCGCCAGCAGACAATGAATTTTCAGCACTAAAAAAACGAAACTTCATTAACAGCTAAACCAAACGTTTCCAATGTAAAATTCCACATTTATAGAGTGTAAAAAGGCATCCTGAAGCCTGGGAAGTCATTAATTTTATTGTCCAGTATTTCCCTTATGAGATAATGCCTCACATAGCAAATGTGTACAGTGCGAGCTGAAAATGCATTTACAGTTCTAAAAAACCAAACTTTTATAACAGCTAAACCAAACGTTTCCAATGTAAATTTCCACCTTTATATAGTGTAGAAAGGCATCCTGAAGCCTGGAAAGTCATTAATTTGATTGTCCAGTATTTCCTTCATGAGATATTGCAACACTTAGAAAAAGTGTACAGCGCCAGCAGACAATGAATTTTCAGCACTAAAAAAACGAAACTTCATTAACAGCTAAACCAAACGTTTCCAATGTAAATTTCCACATTTATAGAGTGTAAAAAGGCATCCTGAAGCCTGGGAAGTCATTAATTTGATTGTCCAGTATTTCCCTTATGAGATAATGCCTCACATAGCAAATGTGTACAGTGCGAGCTGAAAATGCATTTTCAGCACTAAAAAACCAAACTTTTATAACAGCTAAACCAAACGTTTCCAAAGTAAATTTCCACCTTTATATAGTGTAAAAAGACATCCTGAAGCCTGGGCAGTCATTAATTTGATTGTCCAGTATTTCCCTTATGAGATAATGCCTCACATAGCAAATGTGTACAGCGCGAGCTGAAAATGCATTTACAGCACTAAAAAACCAAACTTTTATAACAGCTAAACCAAACGTTTCCAATGTAAATTTCCACCTTTATATAGTGTAAAAAGACATCCTGAAGCCTGGGCAGTCATTAATTTGATTGTCCAATATTTCCCTTATGAGATAATGCCTCTCATAGCAAATGTGTACAGCGCGAGCTGAAAATGCATTTACAGCACTAAAAAAACAAACTTTTATAACAGCAAAACCAAACGTTTCAAATGTAAATTTCCACCTTTATATAGTGTAGAAAGGCATCCTGAAGCCTGGAAAGTCATTAATTTGATTGTCCAGTATTTCCTTCATGAGATATTGCAACACTTAGAAAAAGTGTACAGCGCCAGCAGACAATGAATTTTCAGCACTAAAAAAACGAAACTTCATTAACAGCTAAACCAAACGTTTCCAATGTAAAATTCCACATTTATAGAGTGTAAAAAGGCATCCTGAAGCCTGGGAAGTCATTAATTTGATTGTCCAATATTTCCCTTATGAGATAATGCCTCTCATAGCAAATGTGTACAGCGCGAGCTGAAAATGCATTTACAGCACTAAAAAACCAAACTTTTATAACAGCTAAACCAAACGTTTCCAATGTAAATTTCCACCTTTATATAGTGTAGAAAGGCATCCTGAAGCCTGGAAAGTCATTAATTTGATTGTCCAGTATTTCCTTCATGAGATATTGCAACACTTAGAAAAAGTGTACAGCGCCAGCAGACAATGAATTTTTAGCACTAAAAAAACGAAACTTCATTAACGGCTAAACCAAACGTTTCCAATGTAAATTTCCACATTTATAGAGTGTAAAAAGGCATCCTGAAGCCTGGGAAGTCATTAATTTGATTGTCCAGTATTTCCCTTATGAGATAATGCCTCACATAGCAAATGTGTACAGTGCGAGCTGAAAATGCATTTACAGTTCTAAAAAACCAAACTTTTATAACAGCTAAACCAAACGTTTCCAATGTAAATTTCCACCTTTATATAGTGTAGAAAGGCATCCTGAAGCCTGGGAAGTCATTAATTTGATTGTCCAGTATTTCCTTCATGAGATATTGCAACACTTAGAAAAAGTGTACAGCGCCAGCAGACAATGAATTTTCAGCACTAAAAAAACGAAACTTCATTAACAGCTAAACTAAACGTTTCCAATGTAAATTTCCACCTTTATATAGTGTAAAAAGACATCCTGAAGCCTGGGCAGCCATTAATTTGATTGTCCAATATTTCCCTTATGAGATAATGCCTCTCATAGCAAATGTGTACAGCGCGAGCTGAAAATGCATTTACAGCACTAAAAAACCAAACTTTTATAACAGCTAAACCAAACGTTTCCAATGTAAATTTCCACCTTTATATAGTGTAAAAAGACATCCTGAAGCCTGGGCAGTCATTAATTTGATTGTCCAATATTTCCCTTATGAGATAATGCCTCTCATAGCAAATGTGTACAGCGCGAGCTGAAAATGCATTTACAGCACTAAAAAACCAAACTTTTATAACAGCTAAACCAAACGTTTCCAATGTAAATTTCCACCTTTATATAGTGTAGAAAGGCATCCTGAAGCCTGGAAAGTCATTAATTTGATTGTCCAGTATTTCCTTCATGAGATATTGCAACACTTAGAAAAAGTGTACAGCGCCAGCAGACAATGAATTTTCAGCACTAAAAAAACGAAACTTCATTAACAGCTAAACCAAACGTTTCCAATGTAAATTTCCACATTTATAGAGTGTAAAAAGGCATCCTGAAGCCTGGGAAGTCATTAATTTGATTGTCCAGTATTTCCCTTATGAGATAATGCCTCACATAGCAAATGTGTACAGTGCGAGCTGAAAATGCATTTTCAGCACTAAAAAACCAAACTTTTATAACAGCTAAACCAAACGTTTCCAATGTACATTTCCACCTTTATATAGTGTAAAAAGACATCCTGAAGCCTGGGCAGTCATTAATTTGATTGTCCAGTATTTCCCTTTTGAGATAATGCCTCACATAGCAAATGTGGACAGTGCGAGCTGAAAATGCATTTTCAGCACTAAAAAAACCAAACTTTTATAACAGCTAAACCAAACGTTTCCAATGTAAATTTCCACCTTTATATAGTGTAAAAAGACATCCTGAAGCCTGGGCAGTCATTAATTTGATTGTCCAATATTTCCCTTATGAGATAATGCCTCTCATAGCAAATGTGTACAGCGCGAGCTGAAAATGCATTTACAGCAATAAAAAACCAAACTTTTATAACAGCTAAACCAAACGTTTCCAATGTAAATTTCCACCTTTATATAGTGTAGAAAGGCATCCTGAAGCCTGGAAAGTCATTAATTTGATTGTCCAGTATTTCCTTCATGAGATATTGCAACACTTAGAAAAAGTGTACAGCGCCAGCAGACAATGAATTTTCAGCACTAAAAAAAACGAAACTTCATTAACAGCTAAACTAAACGTTTCCAATGTAAATTTCCACCTTTATATAGTGTAAAAATACATCCTGAAGCCTGCGCAGTCATTAATTTGATTGTCCAATATTTCCCTTATGAGATAATGCCTCTCATAGCAAATGTGTACAGCGCGAGCTGAAAATGCATTTACAGCACTAAAAAACCAAACTTTTATAACAGCTAAACCAAACGTTTCAAATGTAAATTTCCACCTTTATATAGTGTAGAAAGGCATCCTGAAGCCTGGAAAGTCATTAATTTGATTGTCCAGTATTTCCTTCATGAGATATTGCAACACTTAGAAAAAGTGTACAGCGCCAGCAGACAATGAATTTTCAGCACTAAAAAAACGAAACTTCATTAACAGCTAAACCAAACGTTTCCAATGTAAAATTCCACATTTATAGAGTGTAAAAAGGCATCCTGAAGCCTGGGAAGTCATTAATTTTATTGTCCAGTATTTCCCTTATGAGATAATGCCTCACATAGCAAATGTGTACAGTGCGAGCTGAAAATGCATTTACAGTTCTAAAAAACCAAACTTTTATAACAGCTAAACCAAACGTTTCCAATGTAAATTTCCACCTTTATATAGTGTAGAAAGGCATCCTGAAGCCTGGAAAGTCATTAATTTGATTGTCCAGTATTTCCTTCATGAGATATTGCAACACTTAGAAAAAGTGTACAGCGCCAGCAGACAATGAATTTTCAGCACTAAAAAAACGAAACTTCATTAACAGCTAAACCAAACGTTTCCAATGTAAATTTCCACATTTATAGAGTGTAAAAAGGCATCCTGGAGCCTGGGAAGTCATTAATTTGATTGTCCAGTATTTCCCTTATGAGATAATGCCTCACATAGCAAATGTGTACAGTGCGAGCTGAAAATGCATTTTCAGCACTAAAAAACCAAACTTTTATAACAGCTAAACCAAACGTTTCCAATGTAAATTTCCACATTTATAGAGTGTAAAAAGGCATCCTGAAGCCTGGGAAGTCATTAATTTGATTGTCCAGTATTTCCCTTATGAGATAATGCCTCACATAGCAAATGTGTACAGTGCGAGCTGAAAATGCATTTTCAGCACTAAAAAACCAAACTTTTATAACAGCTAAACCAAACGTTTCCAAAGTAAATTTCCACCTTTATAGTGTAAAAAGACATCCTGAAGCCTGGGCAGTCATTAATTTGATTGTCCAGTATTTCCCTTATGAGATAATGCCTCACATAGCAAATGTGTACAGCGCGAGCTGAAAATGCATTTACAGCACTAAAAAACCAAACTTTTATAACAGCTAAACCAAACGTTTCCAATGTAAATTTCCACCTTTATATAGTGTAAAAAGACATCCTGAAGCCTGGGCAGTCATTAATTTGATTGTCCAATATTTCCCTTATGAGATAATGCCTCTCATAGCAAATGTGTACAGCGCGAGCTGAAAATGCATTTACAGCACTAAAAAACCAAACTTTTATAACAGCAAAACCAAACGTTTCAAATGTAAATTTCCACCTTTATATAGTGTAGAAAGGCATCCTGAAGCCTGGAAAGTCATTAATTTGATTGTCCAATATTTCCTTCATGAGATATTGCAACACTTAGAAAAAGTGTACAGCGCCAGCAGACAATGAATTTTCAGCACTAAAAAAACGAAACTTCATTAACAGCTAAACCAAACGTTTCCAATGTAAATTTCCACATTTATAGAGTGTAAAAAGGCATCCTGGAGCCTGGGAAGTCATTAATTTGATTGTCCAGTATTTCCCTTATGAGATAATGCCTCACATAGCAAATGTGTACAGTGCGAGCTGAAAATGCATTTTCAGCACTAAAAAACCAAACTTTTATAACAGCTAAACCAAACGTTTCCAATGTACATTTCCACCTTTATATAGTGTAAAAAGGCATCCTGAAGCCTGGAAAGTCATTAATTTGATTGTCCAGTATTTCCTTCATGAGATATTGCAACACTTAGAAAAAGTGTACAGCGCCAGCAGACAATGAATTTTCAGCACTAAAAAAACGAAACTTCATTAACAGCTAAACTAAACGTTTCCAATGTAAATTTCCACCCTTATATAGTGTAAAAAGACATCCTGAAGCCTGGGCAGTCATTAATTTGATTGTCCAATATTTCCCTTATGAGATAATGCCTCTCATAGCAAATGTGTACAGCGCGAGCTGAAAATGCATTTACAGCACTAAAAAACCAAACTTTTATAACAGCTAAACCAAACGTTTCCAATGTAAATTTCCACCTTTATATAGTGTAGAAAGGCATCCTGAAGCCTGGAAAGTCATTAATTTGATTGTCCAGTATTTCCTTCATGAGATATTGCAACACTTAGAAAAAGTGTACAGCGCCAGCAGACAATGAATTTTCAGCACTAAAAAAACGAAACTTCATTAACAGCTAAACTAAACGTTTCCAATGTAAATTTCCACCTTTATATAGTGTAAAAAGACATCCTGAAGCCTGGGCAGCCATTAATTTGATTGTCCAATATTTCCCTTATGAGATAATGCCTCTCATAGCAAATGTGTACAGCGCGAGCTGAAAATGCATTTACAGCACTAAAAAACCAAACTTTTATAACAGCTAAACCAAACGTTTCCAATGTAAATTTCCACCTTTATATAGTGTAAAAAGACATCCTGAAGCCTGGGCAGTCATTAATTTGATTGTCCAATATTTCCCTTATGAGATAATGCCTCTCATAGCAAATGTGTACAGCGCGAGCTGAAAATGCATTTACAGCACTAAAAAAACAAACTTTTATAACAGCTAAACCAAACGTTTCCAATGTAAATTTCCACCTTTATATAGTGTAGAAAGGCATCCTGAAGCCTGGAAAGTCATTAATTTGATTGTCCAGTATTTCCTTCATGAGATATTGCAACACTTAGAAAAAGTGTACAGCGCCAGCAGACAATGAATTTTCAGCACTAAAAAAACGAAACTTCATTAACAGCTAAACCAAACGTTTCCAATGTAAATTTCCACATTTATAGAGTGTAAAAAGGCATCCTGAAGCCTGGGAAGTCATTAATTTGATTGTCCAGTATTTCCCTTATGAGATAATGCCTCACATAGCAAATGTGTACAGTGCGAGCTGAAAATGCATTTTCAGCACTAAAAAACCAAACTTTTATAACAGCTAAACCAAACGTTTCCAATGTACATTTCCACCTTTATATAGTGTAAAAAGACATCCTGAAGCCTGGGCAGTCATTAATTTGATTGTCCAGTATTTCCCTTTTGAGATAATGCCTCACATAGCAAATGTGGACAGTGCGAGCTGAAAATGCATTTTCAGCACTAAAAAAACCAAACTTTTATAACAGCTAAACCAAACGTTTCCAATGTAAATTTCCACCTTTATATAGTGTAAAAAGACATCCTGAAGCCTGGGCAGTCATTAATTTGATTGTCCAATATTTCCCTTATGAGATAATGCCTCTCATAGCAAATGTGTACAGCGCGAGCTGAAAATGCATTTACAGCAATAAAAAACCAAACTTTTATAACAGCTAAACCAAACGTTTCCAATGTAAATTTCCACCTTTATATAGTGTAGAAAGGCATCCTGAAGCCTGGAAAGTCATTAATTTGATTGTCCAGTATTTCCTTCATGAGATATTGCAACACTTAGAAAAAGTGTACAGCGCCAGCAGACAATGAATTTTCAGCACTAAAAAAAACGAAACTTCATTAACAGCTAAACTAAACGTTTCCAATGTAAATTTCCACCTTTATATAGTGTAAAAATACATCCTGAAGCCTGCGCAGTCATTAATTTGATTGTCCAATATTTCCCTTATGAGATAATGCCTCTCATAGCAAATGTGTACAGCGCGAGCTGAAAATGCATTTACAGCACTAAAAAACCAAACTTTTATAACAGCTAAACCAAACGTTTCAAATGTAAATTTCCACCTTTATATAGTGTAGAAAGGCATCCTGAAGCCTGGAAAGTCATTAATTTGATTGTCCAGTATTTCCTTCATGAGATATTGCAACACTTAGAAAAAGTGTACAGCGCCAGCAGACAATGAATTTTCAGCACTAAAAAAACGAAACTTCATTAACAGCTAAACCAAACGTTTCCAATGTAAAATTCCACATTTATAGAGTGTAAAAAGGCATCCTGAAGCCTGGGAAGTCATTAATTTTATTGTCCAGTATTTCCCTTATGAGATAATGCCTCACATAGCAAATGTGTACAGTGCGAGCTGAAAATGCATTTACAGTTCTAAAAAACCAAACTTTTATAACAGCTAAACCAAACGTTTCCAATGTAAATTTCCACCTTTATATAGTGTAGAAAGGCATCCTGAAGCCTGGAAAGTCATTAATTTGATTGTCCAGTATTTCCTTCATGAGATATTGCAACACTTAGAAAAAGTGTACAGCGCCAGCAGACAATGAATTTTCAGCACTAAAAAAACGAAACTTCATTAACAGCTAAACCAAACGTTTCCAATGTAAATTTCCACATTTATAGAGTGTAAAAAGGCATCCTGAAGCCTGGGAAGTCATTAATTTGATTGTCCAGTATTTCCCTTATGAGATAATGCCTCACATAGCAAATGTGTACAGTGCGAGCTGAAAATGCATTTTCAGCACTAAAAAACCAAACTTTTATAACAGCTAAACCAAACGTTTCCAAAGTAAATTTCCACCTTTATATAGTGTAAAAAGACATCCTGAAGCCTGGGCAGTCATTAATTTGATTGTCCAGTATTTCCCTTATGAGATAATGCCTCACATAGCAAATGTGTACAGCGCGAGCTGAAAATGCATTTACAGCACTAAAAAACCAAACTTTTATAACAGCTAAACCAAACGTTTCCAATGTAAATTTCCACCTTTATATAGTGTAAAAAGACATCCTGAAGCCTGGGCAGTCATTAATTTGATTGTCCAATATTTCCCTTATGAGATAATGCCTCTCATAGCAAATGTGTACAGCGCGAGCTGAAAATGCATTTACAGCACTAAAAAACCAAACTTTTATAACAGCAAAACCAAACGTTTCAAATGTAAATTTCCACCTTTATATAGTGTAGAAAGGCATCCTGAAGCCTGGAAAGTCATTAATTTGATTGTCCAATATTTCCTTCATGAGATATTGCAACACTTAGAAAAAGTGTACAGCGCCAGCAGACAATGAATTTTCAGCACTAAAAAAACGAAACTTCATTAACAGCTAAACCAAACGTTTCCAATGTAAATTTCCACATTTATAGAGTGTAAAAAGGCATCCTGGAGCCTGGGAAGTCATTAATTTGATTGTCCAGTATTTCCCTTATGAGATAATGCCTCACATAGCAAATGTGTACAGTGCGAGCTGAAAATGCATTTTCAGCACTAAAAAACCAAACTTTTATAACAGCTAAACCAAACGTTTCCAAAGTAAATTTCCACCTTTATATAGTGTAAAAAGACATCCTGAAGCCTGGGCAGTCATTAATTTGATTGTCCAGTATTTCCCTTATGAGATAATGCCTCACATAGCAAATGTGTACAGCGCGAGCTGAAAATGCATTTACAGCACTAAAAAACCAAACTTTTATAACAGCTAAACCAAACGTTTCCAATGTAAATTTCCACCTTTATATAGTGTAAAAAGACATCCTGAAGCCTGGGCAGTCATTAATTTGATTGTCCAATATTTCCCTTATGAGATAATGCCTCTCATAGCAAATGTGTACAGCGCGAGCTGAAAATGCATTTACAGCACTAAAAAACCAAACTTTTATAACAGCAAAACCAAACGTTTCAAATGTAAATTTCCACCTTTATATAGTGTAGAAAGGCATCCTGAAGCCTGGAAAGTCATTAATTTGATTGTCCAATATTTCCTTCATGAGATATTGCAACACTTAGAAAAAGTGTACAGCGCCAGCAGACAATGAATTTTCAGCACTAAAAAAACGAAACTTCATTAACAGCTAAACCAAACGTTTCCAATGTAAATTTCCACATTTATAGAGTGTAAAAAGGCATCCTGGAGCCTGGGAAGTCATTAATTTGATTGTCCAGTATTTCCCTTATGAGATAATGCCTCACATAGCAAATGTGTACAGTGCGAGCTGAAAATGCATTTTCAGCACTAAAAAACCAAACTTTTATAACAGCTAAACCAAACGTTTCCAATGTACATTTCCACCTTTATATAGTGTAAAAAGGCATCCTGAAGCCTGGAAAGTCATTAATTTGATTGTCCAGTATTTCCTTCATGAGATATTGCAACACTTAGAAAAAGTGTACAGCGCCAGCAGACAATGAATTTTCAGCACTAAAAAAACGAAACTTCATTAACAGCTAAACTAAACGTTTCCAATGTAAATTTCCACCCTTATATAGTGTAAAAAGACATCCTGAAGCCTGGGCAGTCATTAATTTGATTGTCCAATATTTCCCTTATGAGATAATGCCTCTCATAGCAAATGTGTACAGCGCGAGCTGAAAATGCATTTACAGCACTAAAAAACCAAACTTTTATAACAGCTAAACCAAACGTTTCCAATGTAAATTTCCACCTTTATATAGTGTAGAAAGGCATCCTGAAGCCTGGAAAGTCATTAATTTGATTGTCCAGTATTTCCTTCATGAGATATTGCAACACTTAGAAAAAGTGTACAGCGCCAGCAGACAATGAATTTTCAGCACTAAAAAAACGAAACTTCATTAACAGCTAAACTAAACGTTTCCAATGTAAATTTCCACCTTTATATAGTGTAAAAAGACATCCTGAAGCCTGGGCAGCCATTAATTTGATTGTCCAATATTTCCCTTATGAGATAATGCCTCTCATAGCAAATGTGTACAGCGCGAGCTGAAAATGCATTTACAGCACTAAAAAACCAAACTTTTATAACAGCTAAACCAAACGTTTCCAATGTAAATTTCCACCTTTATATAGTGTAAAAAGACATCCTGAAGCCTGGGCAGTCATTAATTTGATTGTCCAATATTTCCCTTATGAGATAATGCCTCTCATAGCAAATGTGTACAGCGCGAGCTGAAAATGCATTTACAGCACTAAAAAACCAAACTTTTATAACAGCTAAACCAAACGTTTCCAATGTAAATTTCCACCTTTATATAGTGTAGAAAGGCATCCTGAAGCCTGGAAAGTCATTAATTTGATTGTCCAGTATTTCCTTCATGAGATATTGCAACACTTAGAAAAAGTGTACAGCGCCAGCAGACAATGAATTTTCAGCACTAAAAAAACGAAACTTCATTAACAGCTAAACCAAACGTTTCCAATGTAAATTTCCACATTTATAGAGTGTAAAAAGGCATCCTGAAGCCTGGGAAGTCATTAATTTGATTGTCCAGTATTTCCCTTATGAGATAATGCCTCACATAGCAAATGTGTACAGTGCGAGCTGAAAATGCATTTTCAGCACTAAAAAACCAAACTTTTATAACAGCTAAACCAAACGTTTCCAATGTAAATTTCCACCTTTATATAGTGTAAAAAGACATCCTGAAGCCTGGGCAGTCATTAATTAGATTGTCCAGTATTTCCCTTATGAGATAATGCCTCACATAGCAAATGTGTACAGCGCGAGCTGAAAATGCATTTTACAGCACTAAAAAACCCAACTTTTATAACAGCTAAACCAAACGTTTCCAATGTAAATTTCCACCTTTATATAGTGTAAAAAGACATCCTGAAGCCTGGGCAGTCATTAATTTGATTGTCCAATATTTCCCTTATGAGATAATGCCTCTCATAGCAAATGTGTACAGCGCGAGCTGAAAATGCATTTACAGCACTAAAAAAACAAACTTTTATAACAGCTAAACCAAACGTTTCCAATGTAAATTTCCACCTTTATATAGTGTAGAAAGGCATCCTGAAGCCTGGAAAGTCATTAATTTGATTGTCCAGTATTTCCTTCATGAGATATTGCAACACTTAGAAAAAGTGTACAGCGCCAGCAGACAATGAATTTTCAGCACTAAAAAAACGAAACTTCATTAACAGCTAAACCAAACGTTTCCAATGTAAATTTCCACATTTATAGAGTGTAAAAAGGCATCCTGAAGCCTGGGAAGTCATTAATTTGATTGTCCAGTATTTCCCTTATGAGATAATGCCTCACATAGCAAATGTGTACAGTGCGAGCTGAAAATGCATTTTCAGCACTAAAAAACCAAACTTTTATAACAGCTAAACCAAACGTTTCCAATGTAAATTTCCACCTTTATATAGTGTAAAAAGACATCCTGAAGCCTGGGCAGTCATTAATTAGATTGTCCAGTATTTCCCTTATGAGATAATGCCTCACATAGCAAATGTGTACAGCGCGAGCTGAAAATGCATTTTACAGCACTAAAAAACCAAACTTTTATAACAGCTAAACCAAACGTTTCCAATGTAAATTTCCACCTTTATATAGTGTAAAAAGACATCCTGAAGCCTGGGCAGTCATTAATTTGATTGTCCAATATTTCCCTTATGAGATAATGCCTCTCATAGCAAATGTGTACAGCGCGAGCTGAAAATGCATTTACAGCACTAAAAAACCAAACTTTTATAACAGCTAAACCAAACGTTTCCGATGTAAATTTCCACCTTTATATAGTGTAGAAAGGCATACTGAAGCCTGGAAAGTCATTAATTTGATTGTCCAGTATTTCCTTCATGAGATATTGCAACACTTAGAAAAAGTGTTCAGCGCCAGCAGACAATGAATTTTCAGCACTAAAAAAACGAAACTTCATTAACAGCTAAACTAAACGTTTCCAATGTATATTTCCACCTTTATATAGTGTAAAAAGACATCCTGAAGCCTGGGCAGTCATTAATTTGATTGTCCAATATTTCCCTTATGAGATAATGCCTCTCATAGCAAATGTGTACAGCGCGAGCTGAAAATGCATTTACAGCACTAAAAAACCAAACTTTTATAACAGCTAAACCAAACGTTTCAAATGTAAATTTCCACCTTTATATAGTGTAGAAAGGCATCCTGAAGCCTGGAAAGTCATTAATTTGATTGTCCAGTATTTCCTTCATGAGATATTGCAACACTTAGAAAAAGTGTACAGCGCCAGCAGACAATGATTTTCAGCACTAAAAAAACGAAACTTCATTAACAGCTAAACCAAACGTTTCCAATGTAAATTTCCACATTTATAGAGTGTAAAAAGGCATCCTGAAGCCTGGGAAGTCATTAATTTGATTGTCCAGTATTTCCCTTATGAGATAATGCCTCACATAGCAAATGTGTACAGTGCGAGCTGAAAATGCATTTTCAGCACTAAAAAACCAAACTTTTATAACAGCTAAACCAAACGTTTCCAATGTACATTTCCACCTTTATATAGTGTAAAAAGACATCCTGAAGCCTGGGCAGTCATTAATTTGATTGTCCAGTATTTCCCTTTTGAGATAATGCCTCACATAGCAAATGTGGACAGTGCGAGCTGAAAATGCATTTTCAGCACTAAAAAAACCAAACTTT
The DNA here is from genome assembly GCF_059441095.1 of Idiotropiscis lumnitzeri. Lineage (NCBI taxonomy): Eukaryota > Metazoa > Chordata > Actinopteri > Syngnathiformes > Syngnathidae > Idiotropiscis > Idiotropiscis lumnitzeri. Next base: position 796,942 of record NW_028283615.1, read on the forward strand.
TATAACAGCTAAACCAAACGTTTCCAATGTAAATTTCCACCTTTATATAGTGTAAAAAGACATCCTGAAGCCTGGGCAGTCATTAATTTGATTGTCCAATATTTCCCTTATGAGATAATGCCTCTCATAGCAAATGTGTACAGCGCGAGCTGAAAATGCATTTACAGCAATAAAAAACCAAACTTTTATAACAGCTAAACCAAACGTTTCCAATGTAAATTTCCACCTTTATATAGTGTAGAAAGGCATCCTGAAGCCTGGAAAGTCATTAATTTGATTTCCAGTATTTCCTTCATGAGATATTGCAACACTTAGAAAAAGTGTACAGCGCCAGCAGACAATGAATTTTCAGCACTAAAAAAAACGAAACTTCATTAACAGCTAAACTAAACGTTTCCAATGTAAATTTCCACCTTTATATAGTGTAAAAATACATCCTGAAGCCTGCGCAGTCATTAATTTGATTGTCCAATATTTCCCTTATGAGATAATGCCTCTCATAGCAAATGTGTACAGCGCGAGCTGAAAATGCATTTACAGCACTAAAAAACCAAACTTTTATAACAGCTAAACCAAACGTTTCCAATGTAAATTTCCACCCTTATATAGTGTAAAAAGACATCCTGAAGCCTGGGCAGTCATTAATTTGATTGTCCAATATTTCCCTTATGAGATAATGCCTCTCATAGCAAATGTGTACAGCGCGAGCTGAAAATGCATTTACAGCACTAAAAAACCAAACTTTTATAACAGCTAAACCAAACGTTTCCAATGTAAATTTCCACCTTTATATAGTGTAGAAAGGCATCCTGAAGCCTGGAAAGTCATTAATTTGATTGTCCAGTATTTCCTTCATGAGATATTGCAACACTTAGAAAAAGTGTACAGCGCCAGCAGACAATGAATTTTCAGCACTAAAAAAACGAAACTTCATTAACAGCTAAACTAAACGTTTCCAATGTAAATTTCCACCTTTATATAGTGTAAAAAGACATCCTGAAGCCTGGGCAGCCATTAATTTGATTGTCCAATATTTCCCTTATGAGATAATGCCTCTCATAGCAAATGTGTACAGCGCGAGCTGAAAATGCATTTACAGCACTAAAAAACCAAACTTTTATAACAGCTAAACCAAACGTTTCCAATGTAAATTTCCACCTTTATATAGTGTAGAAAGGCATCCTGAAGCCTGGAAAGTCATTAATTTGATTGTCCAGTATTTCCTTCATGAGATATTGCAACACTTAGAAAAAGTGTACAGCGCCAGCAGACAATGAATTTTCAGCACTAAAAAAACGAAACTTCATTAACAGCTAAACCAAACGTTTCCAATGTAAATTTCCACATTTATAGAGTGTAAAAAGGCATCCTGAAGCCTGGGAAGTCATTAATTTGATTGTCCAGTATTTCCCTTATGAGATAATGCCTCACATAGCAAATGTGTACAGTGCGAGCTGAAAATGCATTTACAGTTCTAAAAAACCAAACTTTTATAACAGCTAAACCAAACGTTTCCAATGTAAATTTCCACCTTTATATAGTGTAGAAAGGCATCCTGAAGCCTGGAAAGTCATTAATTTGATTGTCCAGTATTTCCTTCATGAGATATTGCAACACTTAGAAAAAGTGTACAGCGCCAGCAGACAATGAATTTTCAGCACTAAAAAAACGAAACTTCATTAACAGCTAAACCAAACGTTTCCAATGTAAATTTCCACATTTATAGAGTGTAAAAAGGCATCCTGAAGCCTGGGAAGTCATTAATTTGATTGTCCAGTATTTCCCTTATGAGATAATGCCTCACATAGCAAATGTGTACAGTGCGAGCTGAAAATGCATTTTCAGCACTAAAAAACCAAACTTTTATAACAGCTAAACCAAACGTTTCCAAAGTAAATTTCCACCTTTATATAGTGTAAAAAGACATCCTGAAGCCTGGGCAGTCATTAATTTGATTGTCCAGTATTTCCCTTATGAGATAATGCCTCACATAGCAAATGTGTACAGCGCGAGCTGAAAATGCATTTACAGCACTAAAAAACCAAACTTTTATAACAGCTAAACTAAACGTTTCCAATGTAAATTTCCACCTTTATATAGTGTAAAAAGACATCCTGAAGCCTGGGCAGTCATTAATTTGATTGTCCAATATTTCCCTTATGAGATAATGCCTCTCATAGCAAATGTGTACAGCGCGAGCTGAAAATGCATTTACAGCACTAAAAAACCAAACTTTTATAACAGCTAAACCAAACGTTTCCAATGTACATTTCCACCTTTATATAGTGTAAAAAGGCATCCTGAAGCCTGGAAAGTCATTAATTTGATTGTCCAGTATTTCCTTCATGAGATATTGCAACACTTAGAAAAAGTGTACAGCGCCAGCAGACAATGAATTTTCAGCACTAAAAAAACGAAACTTCATTAACAGCTAAACTAAACGTTTCCAATGTAAATTTCCACCCTTATATAGTGTAAAAAGACATCCTGAAGCCTGGGCAGTCATTAATTTGATTGTCCAATATTTCCCTTATGAGATAATGCCTCTCATAGCAAATGTGTACAGCGCGAGCTGAAAATGCATTTACAGCACTAAAAAACCAAACTTTTATAACAGCTAAACCAAACGTTTCCAATGTAAATTTCCACCTTTATATAGTGTAGAAAGGCATCCTGAAGCCTGGAAAGTCATTAATTTGATTGTCCAGTATTTCCTTCATGAGATATTGCAACACTTAGAAAAAGTGTACAGCGCCAGCAGACAATGAATTTTCAGCACTAAAAAACCGAAACTTCATTAACAGCTAAACTAAACGTTTCCAATGTAAATTTCCACCTTTATATAGTGTAAAAAGACATCCTGAAGCCTGGGCAGTCATTAATTTGATTGTCCAAAATTTCCCTTATGAGATAATGCCTCTCATAGCAAATGTGTACAGCGCGAGCTGAAAATGCATTTACAGCACTAAAAAACCAAACTTTTATAACAGCTAAACCAAACGTTTCCAATGTAAATGTCCACCTTTATATAGTGTAGAAAGGCATCCTGAAGCCTGGAAAGTCATTAATTTGATTGTCCAGTATTTCCTTCATGAGATATTGCAACACTTAGAAAAAGTGTACAGCGCCAGCAGACAATGAATTTTCAGCACTAAAAAAACGAAACTTCATTAACAGCTAAACCAAACGTTTCCAATGTAAATTTCCACATTTATAGAGTGTAAAAAGGCATCCTGAAGCCTGGGAAGTCATTAATTTGATTGTCCAGTATTTCCCTTATGAGATAATGCCTCACATAGCAAATGTGTACAGTGCGAGCTGAAAATGCATTTTCAGCACTAAAAAACCAAACTTTTATAACAGCTAAACCAAACGTTTCCAATGTAAATTTCCACCTTTATATAGTGTAAAAAGACATCCTGAAGCCTGGGCAGTCATTAATTTGATTGTCCAGTATTTCCCTTATGAGATAATGCCTCACATAGCAAATGTGTACAGCGCGAGCTGAAAATGCATTTACAGCACTAAAAAAACAAACTTTTATAACAGCTAAACTAAACGTTTCCAATGTAAATTTCCACCTTTATATAGTGTAAAATTACATCCTGAAGCCTGGGCAGTCATTAATTTGATTGTCCAATATTTCCCTTATGAGATAATGCCTCTCATAGCAAATGTGTACAGCGCGAGCTGAAAATGCATTTACAGCACTAAAAACCCAAACTTTTATAACAGCTAAACCAAACGTTTCCAATGTAAATTTCCACCTTTATATAGTGTAGAAAGGCATCCTGAAGCCTGGAAAGTCATTAATTTGATTGTCCAGTATTTCCTTCATGAGATATTGCAACACTTAGAAAAGGTGTACAGCGCCAGCAGACAATGAATTTTCAGCACTAAAAAATCGAAACTTCATTAACAGCTAAACCAAACGTTTCCAATGTAAATTTCCACCTTTATATAGTGTAGAAAGGCATCCTGAAGCCTGGAAAGTCATTAATTTGATTGTCCAGTATTTCCTTCATGAGATATTGCAACACTTAGAAAAGGTGTACAGCGCCAGCAGACAATGAATTTTCAGCACTAAAAAAACGAAACTTCATTAACAGCTAAACCAAACGTTTCCAATGTAAATTTCCACATTTATAGAGTGTAAAAAGGCATCCTGAAGCCTGGGAAGTCATTAATTTGATTGTCCAGTATTTCCCTTATGAGATAATGCCTCACATAGCAAATGTGTACAGTTCGAGCTGAAAATGCATTTACAGCACTAAAAAACCAAACTTTTATAACAGCTAAACCAAACGTTTCCAATGTAAATTTCCACCTTTATATAGTGTAGAAAGGCATCCTGAAGCCTGGAAAGTCATTGATTTGATTGTCCAGTATTTCCTTCATGAGATATTGCAACACTTAGAAAAAGTGTACAGCGCCAGCAGACAATGAATTTTCAGCACTAAAAAAACGAAACTTCATTAACAGCTAAACTAAACGTTTCCAATGTAAATTTCCACCTTTATATAGAGTAAAAAGACATCCTGAAGCCTGGGCAGCCATTTATTTGATTGTCCAATATTTCCCTTATGAGATAATGCCTCTCATAGCAAATGTGTACAGCGCGAGCTGAAAATGCATTTACAGCACTAAAAAAACCAAACTTTTATAACAGCTAAACCAAACGTTTCCAATGTAAATTTCCACCTTTATATAGTGTAAAAAGACATCCTGAAGCCTGGGCAGTCATTAATTTGATTGTCCAATATTTCCCTTATGAGATAATGCCTCTCATAGCAAATGTGTACAGCGCGAGCTGAAAATGCATTTACAGCACTAAAAAAACCAAACTTTTATAACAGCTAAACCAAACGTTTCCAATGTAAATTTCCACCTTTATATAGTGTAGAAAGGCACCCTGAAGCCTGGAAAGTCATTAATTCGATTGTCCAGTATTTCCTTCATGAGATATTGCAACACTTAGAAAAAGTGTACAGCGCCAGCAGACAATGAATTTTCAGCACTAAAAAAACTAAACTTCATTAACAGCTAAACCAAACGTTTCCAATGTAAATTTCCACATTTATAGAGTGTAAAAAGGCATCCTGAAGCCTGGGAAGTCATTAATTTGATTGTCCAGTATTTCCCTTATGAGATAATGCCTCACATAGCAAATGTGTACAGTGCGAGCTGAAAATGCATTTTCAGCACTAAAAAACCAAACTTTTATAACAGCTAAACCAAACGTTTCCAATGTAAATTTCCACCTTTATATAGTGTAAAAAGACATCCTGAAGCCTGGGCAGTCATTAATTCGATTGTCCAATATTTCCTTTATGAGATAATGCCTCTCATAGGCAAATGTATACAGCGCGAGCTGAAAATGCATTTACAGCACTAAAAACCAAACTTTTATAACAGCTAAACCAAACTTTCCAATGTAAATTTCCACCTTTATATAGTGTAAAAAGGCATCCTGAAGCCTGGGAAGTCATTAATTTGATTGTCCAGTATTTCCCTTATGAGATAATGCCTCACATAGCAAATGTGTACAGTGCGAGCTGAAAATGCATTTTCAGCACTAAAAAACCAAACTTTTATAACAGCTAAACCAAACGTTTCCAATGTAAATTTCCACCTTTATATAGTGTAAAAAGACATCCTGAAGCCTGGGCAGTCATTAATTCGATTGTCCAATATTTCCTTTATGAGATAATGCCTCTCATAGCAAATGTGTACAGCGCGAGCTGAAAATGCATTTTCAGCACTAAAAAACCAAACTTTTATAACACCTAAACCAAACGTTTCCAATGTAAATTTCCTCCTTTATATAGTGTAAAAAGACATCCTGAAGCCTGGGCAGTCATTAATTTGATTGTCCAATATTTCCCTTATGAGATAATGCCTCTCATAGCAAATGTGTACAGCGCGAGCTGAAAATGCATTTACAGCACTAAAAAACCAAACTTTTATAAAAGCTAAACCAAACGTTTCCAATGTAAATTTCCACCTTTATATAGTGTAGAAAGGCATCCTGAAGCCTGGAAAGTCATTAATTTGATTGTCCAGTATTTCCTTCATGAGATATTGCAACATTTAGAAAAAGTGTACAGCGCCAGCAGACAATGAATTTTCAGCACTAAAAAAACGAAACTTCATTAACAGCTAAACTAAACGTTTCCAATGTAAATTTCCACCTTTATATAGTGTAAAAAGACATCCTGAAGCCCGGGCAGCCATTAATTTGATTGTCCAATATTTCCCTTATGAGATAATGCCTCTCATAGCAAATGTGTACAGCGCGAGCTGAAAATGCATTTACAGCACTAAAAAACCAAACTTTTATAACAGCTAAACCAAACGTTTCCAATGTAAATTTCCACCTTTATATAGTGTAAAAAGACATCCTGAAGCCTGGGCAGTCATTAATTTGATTGTCCAATATTTCCCTTATGAGATAATGCCTCTCATAGCAAATGTGTACAGCGCGAGCTGAAAATGCATTTACAGCACTAAAAAAACAAACTTTTATAACAGCTAAACCAAACGTTTCCAATGTAAATTTCCACCTTTATATAGTGTAGAAAGGCATCCTGAAGCCTGGAAAGTCATTAATTTGATTGTCCAGTATTTCCTTCATGAGATATTGCAACACTTAGAAAAAGTGTACAGCGCCAGCAGACAATGAATTTTCAGCACTAAAAAAACGAAACTTCATTAACAGCTAAACTAAATGTTTCCAATGTAAATTTCCACCTTTATATAGTGTAAAAAGACATCCTGAAGCCTGGGCAGTCATTAATTTGATTGTCCAATATTTCCCTTATGAGATAATGCCTCTCATAGCAAATGTGTACAGCGCGAGCTGAAAATGCATTTACAGCACTAAAAAACCAAACTTTTATAACAGCTAAACCAAACGTTTCCAATGTAAATTTCCACCTTTATATAGTGTAAAAAGGCATCCTGAAGCCTGGAAAGTCTTTAATTTGATTGTCCAGTATTTCCTTCATGAGATATTGCAACACTTAGAAAAAGTGTACAGCGCCAGCAGACAATGAATTTCCAGCACTAAAAAAACGAAACTTCATTAACAGCTAAACTAAACGTTTCCAATGTAAATTTCCACCTTTATATAGTGTAAAAAGACATCCTGAAGCCTGGGCAGTCATTAATTTGATTGTCCAATATTTCCCTTATGAGATAATGCCTCTCATAGCAAATGTGTACAGCGCGAGCTGAAAATGCATTTACAGCACTAAAAAACCAAACTTTTATAACAGCTAAACCAAACGTTTCCAATGTAAATTTCCACCTTTATATAGTGTAGAAAGGCATCCTGAAGCCTGGAAAGTCATTAATTTGATTGTCCAGTATTTCCTTCATGAGATATTGCAACACTTAGAAAAAGTGTACAGCGCCAGCAGACAATGAATTTTCAGCACTAAAAAAACGAAACTTCATTAACAGCTAAACCAAACGTTTCCAATGTAAATTTCCACATTTATAGAGTGTAAAAAGGCATCCTGAAGCCTGGGAAGTCATTAATTTGATTGTCCAGTATTTCCCTTATGAGATAATGCCTCACATAGCAAATGTGTACAGTGCGAGCTGAAAATGCATTTTCAGCACTAAAAAACCAAACTTTTATAACAGCTAAACCAAACGTTTCCAATGTAAATTTCCACCTTTATATAGTGTAAAAAGACATCCTGAAGCCTGGGCAGTCATTAATTCGATTGTCCAATATTTCCTTTATGAGATAATGCCTCTCATAGGCAAATGTATACAGCGCGAGCTGAAAATGCATTTACAGCACTAAAAAACCAAACTTTTATAACAGCTAAACCAAACTTTCCAATGTAAATTTCCACCTTTATATAGTGTAAAAAGGCATCCTGAAGCCTGGGAAGTCATTAATTTGATTGTCCAGTATTTCCCTTATGAGATAATGCCTCACATAGCAAATGTGTACAGTGCGAGCTGAAAATGCATTTTCAGCACTAAAAAACCAAACTTTTATAACAGCTAAACCAAACGTTTCCAATGTAAATTTCCACCTTTATATAGTGTAAAAAGACATCCTGAAGCCTGGGCAGTCATTAATTCGATTGTCCAATATTTCCTTTATGAGATAATGCCTCTCATAGCAAATGTGTACAGCGCGAGCTGAAAATGCATTTTCAGCACTAAAAAACCAAACTTTTATAACACCTAAACCAAACGTTTCCAATGTAAATTTCCTCCTTTATATAGTGTAAAAAGACATCCTGAAGCCTGGGCAGTCATTAATTTGATTGTCCAATATTTCCCTTATGAGATAATGCCTCTCATAGCAAATGTGTACAGCGCGAGCTGAAAATGCATTTACAGCACTAAAAAACCAAACTTTTATAACAGCTAAACCAAACGTTTCCAATGTAAATTTCCACCTTTATATAGTGTAGAAAGGCATCCTGAAGCCTGGAAAGTCATTAATTTGATTGTCCAGTATTTCCTTCATGAGATATTGCAACACTTAGAAAAAGTGTACAGCGCCAGCAGACAATGAATTTTCAGCACTAAATAAACGAAACTTCATTAACAGCTAAAGTAAACGTTTCCAATGTAAATTTCCACCTTTATATAGTGTAAAAAGACATCCTGAAGCCTGGGCAGTCATTAATTTGATTGTCCAATATTTCCCTTTTGAGATAATGCCTCTCATAGCAAATGTGTACAGTGCGAGCTGAAAATGCATTTACAGCACTAAAAAAACAAACTTTTATAACAGCTAAACCAAACGTTTCCAATGTAAATTTCCACCTTTATATAGTGTAAAAAGACATCCTGAAGCCTGGGCAGTCATTAATTTGATTGTCCAATATTTCCCTTATGAGATAATGCCTCTCATAGCAAATGTGTACAGCGCGAGCTGAAAATGCATTTACAGCACTAAAAAACCAAACTTTTATAACAGCTAAACCAAACGTTTCCAATATAAATTTCCACCTTTATATAGTGTAGAAAGGCATCCTGAAGCCTGGAAAGTCATTAATTTGATTGTCCAGTATTTCCTTCATGAGATATTGCAACACTTAGAAAAAGTGTACAGCGCCAGCAGACAATGAATTTTCAGCACTAAAAAAACGAAACTTCATTAACAGCTAAACCAAACGTTTCCAATGTAAATTTCCACATTTATAGAGTGTAAAAAGGCATCCTGAAGCCTGGGAAGTCATTAATTTGATTGTCCAGTATTTCCCTTATGAGATAATGCCTCACATAGCAAATGTGTACAGTGCGAGCTGAAAATGCATTTACAGCACTAAAAAAACAAACTTTTATAACAGCTAAACCAAACGATTCCAATGTAAATTTCCACCTTTATATAGTGTAGAAAGGCATCCTGAAGCCTGGAAAGTCATTAATTTGATTGTCCAGTATTTCCTTCATGAGATATTGCAACACTTAGAAAAAGTGTACAGCGCCAGCAGACAATGAATTTTCAGCACTAAATAAACGAAACTTCATTAACAGCTAAAGTAAACGTTTCCAATGTAAATTTCCACCTTTATATAGTGTAAAAAGACATCCTGAAGCCTGGGCAGTCATTAATTTGATTGTCCAATATTTCCCTTATGAGATAATGCCTCTCATAGCAAATGTGTACAGTGCGAGCTGAAAATGCATTTACAGCACTAAAAAAACAAACTTTTATAACAGCTAAACCAAACGTTTCCAATGTAAATTTCCACCTTTATATAGTGTAAAAAGACATCCTGAAGCCTGGGCAGTCATTAATTTGATTGTCCAATATTTCCCTTATGAGATAATGCCTCTCATAGCAAATGTGTACAGCGCGAGCTGAAAATGCATTTACAGCACTAAAAAAACAAACTTTTATAACAGCTAAACCAAACGTTTCCAATGTAAATTTCCACCTTTATATAGTGTAGAAAGGCATCCTGAAGCCTGGAAAGTCATTAATTTGATTGTCCAGTATTTCCTTCATGAGATATTGCAACACTTAGAAAAAGTGTACAGCGCCAGCAGACAATGAATTTTCAGCACTAAATAAACGAAACTTCATTAACAGCTAAAGTAAACGTTTCCAATGTAAATTTCCACCTTTATATAGTGTAAAAAGACATCCTGAAGCCTGGGCAGTCATTAATTTGATTGTCCAATATTTCCCTTATGAGATAATGCCTCTCATAGCAAATGTGTACAGTGCGAGCTGAAAATGCATTTACAGCACTAAAAAAACAAACTTTTATAACAGCTAAACCAAACGTTTCCAATGTAAATTTCCACCTTTATATAGTGTAAAAAGACATCCTGAAGCCTGGGCAGTCATTAATTTGATTGTCCAATATTTCCCTTATGAGATAATGCCTCTCATAGCAAATGTGTACAGCGCGAGCTGAAAATGCATTTACAGCACTAAAAAACCAAACTTTTATAACAGCTAAACCAAACGTTTCCAATATAAATTTCCACCTTTATATAGTGTAGAAAGGCATCCTGAAGCCTGGAAAGTCATTAATTTGATTGTCCAGTATTTCCTTCATGAGATATTGCAACACTTAGAAAAAGTGTACAGCGCCAGCAGACAATGAATTTTCAGCACTAAAAAAACGAAACTTCATTAACAGCTAAACCAAACGTTTCCAATGTAAATTTCCACATTTATAGAGTGTAAAAAGGCATCCTGAAGCCTGGGAAGTCATTAATTTGATTGTCCAGTATTTCCCTTATGAGATAATGCCTCACATAGCAAATGTGTACAGTGCGAGCTGAAAATGCATTTACAGCACTAAAAAAACAAACTTTTATAACAGCTAAACCAAACGTTTCCAATGTAAATTTCCACCTTTATATAGTGTAGAAAGGCATCCTGAAGCCTGGAAAGTCATTAATTTGATTGTCCAGTATTTCCTTCATGAGATATTGCAACACTTAGAAAAAGTGTACAGCGCCAGCAGACAATGAATTTTCAGCACTAAATAAACGAAACTTCATTAACAGCTAAAGTAAACGTTTCCAATGTAAATTTCCACCTTTATATAGTGTAAAAAGACATCCTGAAGCCTGGGCAGTCATTAATTTGATTGTCCAATATTTCCCTTATGAGATAATGCCTCTCATAGCAAATGTGTACAGCGCGAGCTGAAAATGCATTTACAGCACTAAAAAACCAAACTTTTATAACAGCTAAACCAAACGTTTCCAATGTAAATTTCCACCTTTATATAGTGTAGAAAGGCATCCTGAAGCCTGGAAAGTCATTAATTTGATTGTCCAGTATTTCCTTCATGAGATATTGCAACACTTAGAAAAAGTGTACAGCGCCAGCAGACAACGAATTTTCAACACTAAAAAAAACGAAACTTCATTAACAGCTAAACCAAACGTTTCCAATGTAAATTTCCACATTTATAGAGTGTAAAAAGGCATCCTGAAGCCTGGGAAGTCATTAATTTGATTGTCCAGTATTTCCCTTATGAGATAATGCCTCTCATTGCAAATGTGTACAGCGCGAGCTGAAAATGCATTTTCAGCACTAAAAAACCAAACTTTTATAACACCTAAACCAAACGTTTCCAATGTAAATTTCCTCCTTTATATAGTGTAAAAAGACATCCTGAAGCCTGGGCAGTCATTAATTTGATTGTCCAATATTTCCCTTATGAGATAATGCCTCTCATAGCAAATGTGTACAGCGCGAGCTGAAAATGCATTTACAGCACTAAAAAACCAAACTTTTATAACAGCTAAACCAAACGTTTCCAATGTAAATTTCCACCTTTATATAGTGTAGAAAGGCATCCTGAAGCCTGGAAAGTCATTAATTTGATTGTCCAGTATTTCCTTCATGAGATATTGCAACATTTAGAAAAAGTGTACAGCGCCAGCAGACAATGAATTTTCAGCACTAAAAAAACGAAACTTCATTAACAGCTAAACTAAACGTTTCCAATGTAAATTTCCACCTTTATATAGTGTAAAAAGACATCCTGAAGCCCGGGCAGCCATTAATTTGATTGTCCAATATTTCCCTTATGAGATAATGCCTCTCATAGCAAATGTGTACAGCGCGAGCTGAAAATGCATTTACAGCACTAAAAAACCAAACTTTTATAACAGCTAAACCAAACGTTTCCAATGTAAATTTCCACCTTTATATAGTGTAAAAAGACATCCTGAAGCCTGGGCAGTCATTAATTTGATTGTCCAATATTTCCCTTATGAGATAATGCCTCTCATAGCAAATGTGTACAGCGCGAGCTGAAAATGCATTTACAGCACTAAAAAACCAAACTTTTATAACAGCTAAACCAAACGTTTCCAATGTAAATTTCCACCTTTATATAGTGTAGAAAGGCATCCTGAAGCCTGGAAAGTCATTAATTTGATTGTCCAGTATTTCCTTCATGAGATATTGCAACACTTAGAAAAAGTGTACAGCGCCAGCAGACAATGAATTTTCAGCACTAAAAAAACGAAACTTCATTAACAGCTAAACTAAATGTTTCCAATGTAAATTTCCACCTTTATATAGTGTAAAAAGACATCCTGAAGCCTGGGCAGTCATTAATTTGATTGTCCAATATTTCCCTTATGAGATAATGCCTCTCATAGCAAATGTGTACAGCGCGAGCTGAAAATGCATTTACAGCACTAAAAAACCAAACTTTTATAACAGCTAAACCAAACGTTTCCAATGTAAATTTCCACCTTTATATAGTGTAAAAAGGCATCCTGAAGCCTGGAAAGTCTTTAATTTGATTGTCCAGTATTTCCTTCATGAGATATTGCAACACTTAGAAAAAGTGTACAGCGCCAGCAGACAATGAATTTTCAGCACTAAAAAACCGAAACTTCATTAACAGCTAAACTAAACGTTTCCAATGTAAATTTCCACCTTTATATAGTGTAAAAAGACATCCTGAAGCCTGGGCAGCCATTAATTTGATTGTCCAATATTTCCCTTATGAGATAATGCCTCTCATAGCAAATGTGTACAGCGCGAGCTGAAAATGCATTTACAGCACTAAAAAACCAAACTTTTATAACAGCTAAACCAAACGTTTCCAATGTAAATTTCCACCTTTATAGAGTGTAAAAAGACATCCTGAAGCCTGGGCAGTCATTAATTTGATTGTCCAATATTTCCCTTATGAGATAATGCCTCTCATAGCAAATGTGTACAGCGCGAGCTGAAAATGCATTTACAGCACTAAAAAACCAAACTTTTATAACAGCTAAACCAAACGTTTCCAATGTAAATTTCTACCTTTATATAGTGTAGAAAGGCATCCTGAAGCCTGGAAAGTCATTAATTTGATTGTCCAGTATTTCCTTCATGAGATATTGCAACACTTAGAAAAAGTGTACAGCGCCAGCAGACAATGTTTTTTCAGCACTAAAAAAACGAAACTTCATTAACAGCTAAACCAAACGTTTCCAATGTAAATTTCCACATTTATAGAGTGTAAAAAGGCATCCTGAAGCCTGGGAAGTCATTAATTTGATTGTCCAGTATTTCCCTTATGATATAATGCCTCACATAGCAAATGTGTACAGCGCGAGCTGAAAATGCATTTACAGCACTAAAAAACCAAACTTTTATAACAGCTAAACCAAACGTTTCCAATGTAAATTTCCACCTTTATATAGTGTAGAAAGGCATCCTGAAGCCTGGAAAGTGATTAATTTGATTGTCCAGTATTTCCTTCATGAGATATTGCAACACTTAGAAAAAGTGTACAGCGCCAGCAGACAATGAATTTTCAGCACTAAAAAACCGAAACTTCATTAACAGCTAAACTAAACGTTTCCAATGTAAATTTCCACCTTTATATAGTGTAAAAAGACATCTTGAAGCCTGGGCAGTCATTAATTTGATTGTCCAATATTTCCCTTATGAGATAATGCCTTTCATAGCAAATGTGTACAGCGCGAGCTGAAAATGCATTTACAGCACTAAAAAACCAAACTTTTATAACAGCTAAACCAAACGTTTCCAATGTAAATTTCCACCTTTATATAGTGTAGAAAGGCATCCTGAAGCCTGGAAAGTCATTAATTTGATTGTCCAGTATTTCCTTCATGAGATATTGCAACACTTAGAAAAAGTGTACAGCGCCAGCAGACAATGAATTTCCAGCACTAAAAAAACGAAACTTCATTAACAGCTAAACTAAACGTTTCCAATGTAAATTTCCACCTTTATATAGTGTAAAAAGACATCCTGAAGCCTGGGCAGTCATTAATTTGATTGTCCAATATTTCCCTTATGAGATAATGCCTCTCATAGCAAATGTGTACAGCGCGAGCTGAAAATGCATTTACAGCACTAAAAAACCAAACTTTTATAACAGCTAAACCAAACGTTTCCATTGTAAATTTCCACCTTTATATAGTGTAGAAAGGCATCCTGAAGCCTGGAAAGTCATTAATTTGATTGTCCAGTATTTCCTTCATGAGATATTGCAACACTTAGAAAAAGTGTACAGCGCCAGCAGACAATGAATTTTCAGCACTAAAAAAACGAAACTACATTAACAGCTAAACCAAACGTTTCCAATGTAAATTTCCACATTTATAGAGTGTAAAAAGGCATCCTGAAGCCTGGGAAGTCATTAATTTGATTGTCCAGTATTTCCCTTATGAGATAATGCCTCACATAGCAAATGTGTACAGTGCGAGCTGAAAATGCATTTTCAGCACTAAAAAACCAAACTTTTATAACAGCTAAACCAAACGTTTCCAATGTAAATTTCCACCTTTATATAGTGTAAAAAGACATCCTGAAGCCTGGGCAGTCATTAATTTGATTGTCCAGTATTTCCCTTATGAGATAATGCCTCACATAGCAAATGTGTACAGCGCGAGCTGAAAATGCATTTACAGCACTAAAAAAACAAACTTTTATAACAGCTAAACCAAACGTTTCCAATGTAAATTTCCACATTTATAGAGTGTAAAAATGCATCCTGAAGCCTGGGAAGTCATTAATTTGATTGTCCAGTATTTCCCTTATGAGATAATGCCTCACATAGCAAATGTGTACAGTGCGAGCTGAAAATACATTTTCAGCACTAAAAAACCAAACTTTTATAACAGCTAAACCAAACGTTTCCAATGTAAATTTCCACCTTTATATAGTGTAAAAAGACATCCTGAAGCCTGGGCAGTCATTAATTTGATTGTCCAATATTTCCCTTATGAGATAATGCCTCTCATAGCAAATGTGTACAGCGCGAGCTGAAAATGCATTTACAGCACTAAAAAACCAAACTTTTATAACAGCTAAACCAAACGTTTCCAATGTAAATTTCCACCTTTATATAGTGTAGAAAGGCATCCTGAAGCCTGGAAAGTCATTAATTTGATTGTCCAGTATTTCCTTCATGAGATATTGCAACACTTAGAAAAAGTGTACAGCGCCAGTAGACAATGAATTTTCAGCACTAAAAAAACGATACTTCATTAACAGCTCAACTAAACGTTTCCAATGTAAATTTCCACCTTTAAATAGTGTAAAAAGACATCCTGAAGCCTGGGCAGTCATTAATATGATTGTCCAATATTTCCCTTATGAGATAATGCCTCTCATAGCAAATGTGTACAGCGCGAGCTGAAAATGCATTTACAGCACTAAAAAACCAAACTTTTATAACAGCTAAACCAAACGTTTCCAATGTAAATTTCCACCTTTATATAGTGTAGAAAGGCATCCTGGAGCCTGGAAAGTCATTAATTTGATTGTCCAGTATTTCCTTCATGAGATATTGCAACACTTAGAAAAAGTGTACAGCGCCAGCAGACAATGAATTTTCAGCACTAAAAAAACCAAACTTTTATAACAGCTAAACCAAACGTTTCCAATGTAAATTTCCACCTTTATATAGTGTAAAAAGGCATCCTGAAGCCTGGGAAGTCATTAATTTGATTGTCCAGTATTTCCCTTATGAGATAATGCCTCACATAGCAAATGTGTACAGTGCGAGCTGAAAATGCATTTTCAGCACTAAAAAAACAAACTTATATAACACCTAAACCAAACGTTTCCAATGTAAATTTCCACCTTTATATAGTGTAAAAAGACATCCTGAAGCCTGGGCAGTCATTAATTTGATTGTCCAATATTTCCCTTATGAGATAATGCCTCTCATAGCAAATGTGTACAGCGCGAGCTGAAAATGCATTTACAGCACTAAAAAACCAAACTTTTATAACAGCTAAACCAAACGTTTCCAATGTAAATTTCCACCTTTATATAGTGTAAAAAGACATCCTGAAGCCTGGGCAGTCATTAATTTGATTGTCCAATATTTCCCTTATGAGATAATGCCTCTCATAGCAAATGTGTACAGCGCGAGCTGAAAATGCATTTTCAGCACTAAAAAAACAAACTTTTATAACAGCTAAACCAAACGTTTCAAATGTAAATTTCCACCTTTATATAGTGTAAAAAGACATCCTGAAGCCTGGGCAGTCATTAATTTGATTGTCCAATATTTCCCTTATGAGATAATGCCTCTCATAGCAAATGTGTACAGTGCGAGCTGAAAATGCATTTACAGCACTAAAAAAACAAACTTTTATAACAGCTAAACCAAACGTTTCCAATGTAAATTTCCACCTTTATATAGTGTAAAAAGACATCCTGAAGCCTGGGCAGTCATTAATTTGATTGTCCAATATTTCCCTTATGAGATAATGCCTCTCATAGCAAATGTGTACAGTGCGAGCTGAAAATGCATTTACAGCACTAAAAAAACAAACTTTTATAACAGCTAAACCAAACGTTTCCAATGTAAATTTCCACCTTTATATAGTGTAAAAAGACATCCTGAAGCCTGGGCAGTCATTAATTTGATTGTCCAATATTTCCCTTATGAGATAATGCCTCTCATAGCAAATGTGTACAGCGCGAGCTGAAAATGCATTTACAGCACTAAAAAACCAAACTTTTATAACAGCTAAACCAAACGTTTCCAATGTAAATTTCCACCTTTATATAGTGTAGAAAGGCATCCTGAAGCCTGGAAAGTCATTAATTTGATTGTCCAGTATTTCCTTCATGAGATATTGCAACACTTAGAAAAAGTGTACAGCGCCAGCAGACAATGAATTTTCAGCACTAAATAAACGAAACTTCATTAACAGCTAAAGTAAACGTTTCCAATGTAAATTTCCACCTTTATATAGTGTAAAAAGACATCCTGAAGCCTGGGCAGTCATTAATTTGATTGTCCAATATTTCCCTTATGAGATAATGCCTCTCATAGCAAATGTGTACAGTGCGAGCTGAAAATGCATTTACAGCACTAAAAAAACAAACTTTTATAACAGCTAAACCAAACGTTTCCAATGTAAATTTCCACCTTTATCTAGTGTAGAAAGGCATCCTGAAGCCTGGAAAGTCATTAATTTGATTGTCCAGTATTTCCTTCATGAGATATTGCAACACTTAGAAAAAGTGTACAGCGCCAGTAGACAATGAATTTTCAGCACTAAAAAAACGATACTTCATTAACAGCTCAACTAAACGTTTCCAATGTAAATTTCCACCTTTATATAGTGTAAAAAGACATCCTGAAGCCTGGGCAGTCATTAATATGATTGTCCAATATTTCCCTTATGAGATAATGCCTCTCATAGCAAATGTGTACAGCGCGAGCTGAAAATGCATTTACAGCACTAAAAAACCAAACTTTTATAACAGCTAAACCAAACGTTTCCAATGTAAATTTCCACCTTTATATAGTGTAGAAAGGCATCCTGGAGCCTGGAAAGTCATTAATTTGATTGTCCAGTATTTCCTTCATGAGATATTGCAACACTTAGAAAAAGTGTACAGCGCCAGCAGACAATGAATTTTCAGCACTAAAAAAACCAAACTTTTATAACAGCTAAACCAAACGTTTCCAATGTAAATTTCCACCTTTATATAGTGTAAAAAGGCATCCTGAAGCCTGGGAAGTCATTAATTTGATTGTCCAGTATTTCCCTTATGAGATAATGCCTCACATAGCAAATGTGTACAGTGCGAGCTGAAAATGCATTTTCAGCACTAAAAAAACAAACTTATATAACACCTAAACCAAACGTTTCCAATGTAAATTTCCACCTTTATATAGTGTAAAAAGACATCCTGAAGCCTGGGCAGTCATTAATTTGATTGTCCAATATTTCCCTTATGAGATAATGCCTCTCATAGCAAATGTGTACAGCGCGAGCTGAAAATGCATTTACAGCACTAAAAAACCAAACTTTTATAACAGCTAAACCAAACGTTTCCAATGTAAATTTCCACCTTTATATAGTGTAAAAAGACATCCTGAAGCCTGGGCAGTCATTAATTTGATTGTCCAATATTTCCCTTATGAGATAATGCCTCTCATAGCAAATGTGTACAGCGCGAGCTGAAAATGCATTTTCAGCACTAAAAAACCAAACTTTTATAACAGCTAAACCAAACGTTTCAAATGTAAATTTCCACCTTTATATAGTGTAAAAAGACATCCTGAAGCCTGGGCAGTCATTAATTTGATTGTCCAATATTTCCCTTATGAGATAATGCCTCTCATAGCAAATGTGTACAGTGCGAGCTGAAAATGCATTTACAGCACTAAAAAAACAAACTTTTATAACAGCTAAACCAAACGTTTCCAATGTAAATTTCCACCTTTATATAGTGTAGAAAGGCATCCTGAAGCCTGGAAAGTCATTAATTTGATTGTCCAGTATTTCCTTCATGAGATATTGCAACACTTAGAAAAAGTGTACAGCGCCAGCAGACAATGAATTTTCAGCACTAAATAAACGAAACTTCATTAACAGCTAAAGTAAACGTTTCCAATGTAAATTTCCACCTTTATATAGTGTAAAAAGACATCCTGAAGCCTGGGCAGTCATTAATTTGATTGTCCAATATTTCCCTTATGAGATAATGCCTCTCATAGCAAATGTGTACAGTGCGAGCTGAAAATGCATTTACAGCACTAAAAAAACAAACTTTTATAACAGCTAAACCAAACGTTTCCAATGTAAATTTCCACCTTTATATAGTGTAAAAAGACATCCTGAAGCCTGGGCAGTCATTAATTTGATTGTCCAATATTTCCCTTATGAGATAATGCCTCTCATAGCAAATGTGTACAGCGCGAGCTGAAAATGCATTTACAGCACTAAAAAACCAAACTTTTATAACAGCTAAACCAAACGTTTCCAATGTAAATTTCCACCTTTATATAGTGTAGAAAGGCATCCTGAAGCCTGGAAAGTCATTAATTTGATTGTCCAGTATTTCCTTCATGAGATATTGCAACACTTAGAAAAAGTGTACAGCGCCAGCAGACAATGAATTTTCAGCACTAAAAAAACGAAACTTCATTAACAGCTAAACCAAACGTTTCCAAAGTAAATTTCCACATTTATAGAGTGTAAAAAGGCATCCTGAAGCCTGGGAAGTCATTAATTTGATTGTCCAGTATTTCCCTTATGAGATAATGCCTCACATAGCAAATGTGTACAGTGCGAGCTGAAAATGCATTTACAGCACTAAAAAAACAAACTTTTATAACAGCTAAACCAAACGTTTCCAATGTAAATTTCCACCTTTATATAGTGTAAAAAGACATCCTGAAGCCTGGGCAGTCATTAATTTGATTGTCCAATATTTCCCTTATGAGATAATGCCTCTCATAGCAAATGTGTACAGCGCGAGCTGAAAATGCATTTACAGCACTAAAAAACCAAACTTTTATAACAGCTAAACCAAACGTTTCCAATGTAAATTTCCACCTTTATATAGTGTAGAAAGGCATCCTGAAGCCTGGAAAGTCATTAATTTGATTGTCCAGTATTTCCTTCATGAGATATTGCAACACTTAGAAAAAGTGTACAGCGCCAGCAGACAATGAATTTTCAGCACTAAAAAAAACGAAACTTCATTAACAGCTAAACCAAACGTTTCCAATGTAAATTTCCACATTTATAGAGTGTAAAAAGGCATCCTGAAGCCTGGGAAGTCATTAATTTGATTGTCCAGTATTTCCCTTATGAGATAATGCCTCACATAGCAAATGTGTACAGTGCGAGCTGAAAATGCATTTACAGCACTAAAAAAACAAACTTTTATAACAGCTAAACCAAACGTTTCCAATGTAAATTTCCACCTTTATATAGTGTAAAAAGACATCCTGAAGCCTGGGCAGTCATTAATTTGATTGTCCAATATTTCCCTTATGAGATAATGCCTCTCATAGCAAATGTGTACAGCGCGAGCTGAAAATGCATTTACAGCACTAAAAAACCAAACTTTTATAACAGCTAAACCAAACGTTTCCAATGTAAATTTCCACCTTTATATAGTGTAGAAAGGCATCCTGAAGCCTGGAAAGTCATTAATTTGATTGTCCAGTATTTCCTTCATGAGATATTGCAACACTTAGAAAAAGTGTACAGCGCCAGCAGACAATGAATTTTCAGCACTAAATAAACGAAACTTCATTAACAGCTAAAGTAAACGTTTCCAATGTAAATTTCCACCTTTATATAGTGTAAAAAGACATCCTGAAGCCTGGGCAGTCATTAATTTGATTGTCCAATATTTCCCTTATGAGATAATGCCTCTCATAGCAAATGTGTACAGTGCGAGCTGAAAATGCATTTACAGCACTAAAAAAACAAACTTTTATAACAGCTAAACCAAACGTTTCCAATGTAAATTTCCACCTTTATATAGTGTAAAAAGACATCCTGAAGCCTGGGCAGTCATTAATTTGATTGTCCAATATTTCCCTTATGAGATAATGCCTCTCATAGCAAATGTGTACAGCGCGAGCTGAAAATGCATTTACAGCACTAAAAAACCAAACTTTTATAACAGCTAAACCAAACGTTTCCAATGTAAATTTCCACCTTTATATAGTGTAGAAAGGCATCCTGAAGCCTGGAAAGTCATTAATTTGATTGTCCAGTATTTCCTTCATGAGATATTGCAACACTTAGAAAAAGTGTACAGCGCCAGCAGACAATGAATTTTCAGCACTAAAAAAAACGAAACTTCATTAACAGCTAAACCAAACGTTTCCAATGTAAATTTCCACATTTATAGAGTGTAAAAAGGCATCCTGAAGCCTGGGAAGTCATTAATTTGATTGTCCAGTATTTCCCTTATGAGATAATGCCTCACATAGCAAATGTGTACAGTGCGAGCTGAAAATGCATTTACAGCACTAAAAAAACAAACTTTTATAACAGCTAAACCAAACGTTTCCAATGTAAATTTCCACCTTTATATAGTGTAGAAAGGCATCCTGAAGCCTGGAAAGTCATTAATTTGATTGTCCAGTATTTCCTTCATGAGATATTGCAACACTTAGAAAAAGTGTACAGCGCCAGCAGACAATGAATTTTCAGCACTAAATAAACGAAACTTCATTAACAGCTAAAGTAAACGTTTCCAATGTAAATTTCCACCTTTATATAGTGTAAAAAGACATCCTGAAGCCTGGGCAGTCATTAATTTGATTGTCCAATATTTCCCTTATGAGATAATGCCTCTCATAGCAAATGTGTACAGTGCGAGCTGAAAATGCATTTACAGCACTAAAAAAACAAACTTTTATAACAGCTAAACCAAACGTTTCCAATGTAAATTTCCACCTTTATATAGTGTAAAAAGACATCCTGAAGCCTGGGCAGTCATTAATTTGATTGTCCAATATTTCCCTTATGAGATAATGCCTCTCATAGCAAATGTGTACAGCGCGAGCTGAAAATGCATTTACAGCACTAAAAAAACAAACTTTTATAACAGCTAAACCAAACGTTTCCAATGTAAATTTCCACCTTTATATAGTGTAGAAAGGCATCCTGAAGCCTGGAAAGTCATTAATTTGATTGTCCAGTATTTCCTTCATGAGATATTGCAACACTGAGAAAAAGTGTACAGCGCCAGCAGACAATGAATTTTCAGCACTAAAAAAAACGAAACTTCATTAACAGCTAAACCAAACGTTTCCAATGTAAATTTCCACATTTATAGAGTGTAAAAAGGCATCCTGAAGCCTGGGAAGTCATTAATTTGATTGTCCAGTATTTCCCTTATGAGATAATGCCTCTCATTGCAAATGTGTACAGCGCGAGCTGAAAATGCATTTTCAGCACTAAAAAACCAAACTTTTATAACACCTAAACCAAACGTTTCCAATGTAAATTTCCTCCTTTATATAGTGTAAAAAGACATCCTGAAGCCTGGGCAGTCATTAATTTGATTGTCCAATATTTCCCTTATGAGATAATGCCTCTCATAGCAAATGTGTACAGCGCGAGCTGAAAATGCATTTACAGCACTAAAAAACCAAACTTTTATAACAGCTAAACCAAACGTTTCCAATGTAAATTTCCACCTTTATATAGTGTAGAAAGGCATCCTGAAGCCTGGAAAGTCATTAATTTGATTGTCCAGTATTTCCTTCATGAGATATTGCAACATTTAGAAAAAGTGTACAGCGCCAGCAGACAATGAATTTTCAGCACTAAAAAAACGAAACTTCATTAACAGCTAAACTAAACGTTTCCAATGTAAATTTCCACCTTTATATAGTGTAAAAAGACATCCTGAAGCCCGGGCAGCCATTAATTTGATTGTCCAATATTTCCCTTATGAGATAATGCCTCTCATAGCAAATGTGTACAGCGCGAGCTGAAAATGCATTTACAGCACTAAAAAACCAAACTTTTATAACAGCTAAACCAAACGTTTCCAATGTAAATTTCCACCTTTATATAGTGTAAAAAGACATCCTGAAGCCTGGGCAGTCATTAATTTGATTGTCCAATATTTCCCTTATGAGATAATGCCTCACATAGCAAATGTGTACAGTGCGAGCTGAAAATGCATTTACAGCACTAAAAAAACAAACTTTTATAACAGCTAAACCAAACGTTTCCAATGTAAATTTCCACCTTTATATAGTGTAGAAAGGCATCCTGAAGCCTGGAAAGTCATTAATTTGATTGTCCAGTATTTCCTTCATGAGATATTGCAACACTTAGAAAAAGTGTACAGCGCCAGCAGACAATGAATTTTCAGCACTAAATAAACGAAACTTCATTAACAGCTAAAGTAAACGTTTCCAATGTAAATTTCCACCTTTATATAGTGTAAAAAGACATCCTGAAGCCTGGGCAGTCATTAATTTGATTGTCCAATATTTCCCTTATGAGATAATGCCTCTCATAGCAAATGTGTACAGTGCGAGCTGAAAATGCATTTACAGCACTAAAAAAACAAACTTTTATAACAGCTAAACCAAACGTTTCCAATGTAAATTTCCACCTTTATATAGTGTAAAAAGACATCCTGAAGCCTGGGCAGTCATTAATTTGATTGTCCAATATTTCCCTTATGAGATAATGCCTCTCATAGCAAATGTGTACAGTGCGAGCTGAAAATGCATTTACAGCACTAAAAAAACAAACTTTTATAACAGCTAAACCAAACGTTTCCAATGTAAATTTCCACCTTTATATAGTGTAAAAAGACATCCTGAAGCCTGGGCAGTCATTAATTTGATTGTCCAATATTTCCCTTATGAGATAATGCCTCTCATAGCAAATGTGTACAGCGCGAGCTGAAAATGCATTTACAGCACTAAAAAACCAAACTTTTATAACAGCTAAACCAAACGTTTCCAATGTAAATTTCCACCTTTATATAGTGTAGAAAGGCATCCTGAAGCCTGGAAAGTCATTAATTTGATTGTCCAGTATTTCCTTCATGAGATATTGCAACACTTAGAAAAAGTGTACAGCGCCAGCAGACAATGAATTTTCAGCACTAAAAAAACGAAACTTCATTAACAGCTAAACCAAACGTTTCCAATGTAAATTTCCACATTTATAGAGTGTAAAAAGGCATCCTGAAGCCTGGGAAGTCATTAATTTGATTGTCCAGTATTTCCCTTATGAGATAATGCCTCACATAGCAAATGTGTACAGTGCGAGCTGAAAATGCATTTACAGCACTAAAAAAACAAACTTTTATAACAGCTAAACCAAACGTTTCCAATGTAAATTTCCACCTTTATATAGTGTAGAAAGGCATCCTGAAGCCTGGAAAGTCATTAATTTGATTGTCCAGTATTTCCTTCATGAGATATTGCAACACTTAGAAAAAGTGTACAGCGCCAGCAGACAATGAATTTTCAGCACTAAATAAACGAAACTTCATTAACAGCTAAAGTAAACGTTTCCAATGTAAATTTCCACCTTTATATAGTGTAAAAAGACATCCTGAAGCCTGGGCAGTCATTAATTTGATTGTCCAATATTTCCCTTATGAGATAATGCCTCTCATAGCAAATGTGTACAGCGCGAGCTGAAAATGCATTTACAGCACTAAAAAACCAAACTTTTATAACAGCTAAACCAAACGTTTCCAATGTAAATTTCCACCTTTATATAGTGTAGAAAGGCATCCTGAAGCCTGGAAAGTCATTAATTTGATTGTCCAGTATTTCCTTCATGAGATATTGCAACACTTAGAAAAAGTGTACAGCGCCAGCAGACAATGAATTTTCAGCACTAAAAAAAACGAAACTTCATTAACAGCTAAACCAAACGTTTCCAATGTAAATTTCCACATTTATAGAGTGTAAAAAGGCATCCTGAAGCCTGGGAAGTCATTAATTTGATTGTCCAGTATTTCCCTTATGAGATAATGCCTCACATAGCAAATGTGTACAGTGCGAGCTGAAAATGCATTTACAGCACTAAAAAAACAAACTTTTATAACAGCTAAACCAAACGTTTCCAATGTAAATTTCCACCTTTATATAGTGTAGAAAGGCATCCTGAAGCCTGGAAAGTCATTAATTTGATTGTCCAGTATTTCCTTCATGAGATATTGCAACACTTAGAAAAAGTGTACAGCGCCAGCAGACAATGAATTTTCAGCACTAAATAAACGAAACTTCATTAACAGCTAAAGTAAACGTTTCCAATGTAAATTTCCACCTTTATATAGTGTAAAAAGACATCCTGAAGCCTGGGCAGTCATTAATTTGATTGTCCAATATTTCCCTTATGAGATAATGCCTCTCATAGCAAATGTGTACAGTGCGAGCTGAAAATGCATTTACAGCACTAAAAAAACAAACTTTTATAACAGCTAAACCAAACGTTTCCAATGTAAATTTCCACCTTTATATAGTGTAAAAAGACATCCTGAAGCCTGGGCAGTCATTAATTTGATTGTCCAATATTTCCCTTATGAGATAATGCCTCTCATAGCAAATGTGTACAGCGCGAGCTGAAAATGCATTTACAGCACTAAAAAAACAAACTTTTATAACAGCTAAACCAAACGTTTCCAATGTAAATTTCCACCTTTATATAGTGTAGAAAGGCATCCTGAAGCCTGGAAAGTCATTAATTTGATTGTCCAGTATTTCCTTCATGAGATATTGCAACACTGAGAAAAAGTGTACAGCGCCAGCAGACAATGAATTTTCAGCACTAAAAAAAACGAAACTTCATTAACAGCTAAACCAAACGTTTCCAATGTAAATTTCCACATTTATAGAGTGTAAAAAGGCATCCTGAAGCCTGGGAAGTCATTAATTTGATTGTCCAGTATTTCCCTTATGAGATAATGCCTCTCATTGCAAATGTGTACAGCGCGAGCTGAAAATGCATTTTCAGCACTAAAAAACCAAACTTTTATAACACCTAAACCAAACGTTTCCAATGTAAATTTCCTCCTTTATATAGTGTAAAAAGACATCCTGAAGCCTGGGCAGTCATTAATTTGATTGTCCAATATTTCCCTTATGAGATAATGCCTCTCATAGCAAATGTGTACAGCGCGAGCTGAAAATGCATTTACAGCACTAAAAAACCAAACTTTTATAACAGCTAAACCAAACGTTTCCAATGTAAATTTCCACCTTTATATAGTGTAGAAAGGCATCCTGAAGCCTGGAAAGTCATTAATTTGATTGTCCAGTATTTCCTTCATGAGATATTGCAACATTTAGAAAAAGTGTACAGCGCCAGCAGACAATGAATTTTCAGCACTAAAAAAACGAAACTTCATTAACAGCTAAACTAAACGTTTCCAATGTAAATTTCCACCTTTATATAGTGTAAAAAGACATCCTGAAGCCCGGGCAGCCATTAATTTGATTGTCCAATATTTCCCTTATGAGATAATGCCTCTCATAGCAAATGTGTACAGCGCGAGCTGAAAATGCATTTACAGCACTAAAAAACCAAACTTTTATAACAGCTAAACCAAACGTTTCCAATGTAAATTTCCACCTTTATATAGTGTAAAAAGACATCCTGAAGCCTGGGCAGTCATTAATTTGATTGTCCAATATTTCCCTTATGAGATAATGCCTCACATAGCAAATGTGTACAGTGCGAGCTGAAAATGCATTTACAGCACTAAAAAAACAAACTTTTATAACAGCTAAACCAAACGTTTCCAATGTAAATTTCCACCTTTATATAGTGTAGAAAGGCATCCTGAAGCCTGGAAAGTCATTAATTTGATTGTCCAGTATTTCCTTCATGAGATATTGCAACACTTAGAAAAAGTGTACAGCGCCAGCAGACAATGAATTTTCAGCACTAAATAAACGAAACTTCATTAACAGCTAAAGTAAACGTTTCCAATGTAAATTTCCACCTTTATATAGTGTAAAAAGACATCCTGAAGCCTGGGCAGTCATTAATTTGATTGTCCAATATTTCCCTTATGAGATAATGCCTCTCATAGCAAATGTGTACAGTGCGAGCTGAAAATGCATTTACAGCACTAAAAAAACAAACTTTTATAACAGCTAAACCAAACGTTTCCAATGTAAATTTCCACCTTTATATAGTGTAAAAAGACATCCTGAAGCCTGGGCAGTCATTAATTTGATTGTCCAATATTTCCCTTATGAGATAATGCCTCTCATAGCAAATGTGTACAGTGCGAGCTGAAAATGCATTTACAGCACTAAAAAAACAAACTTTTATAACAGCTAAACCAAACGTTTCCAATGTAAATTTCCACCTTTATATAGTGTAAAAAGACATCCTGAAGCCTGGGCAGTCATTAATTTGATTGTCCAATATTTCCCTTATGAGATAATGCCTCTCATAGCAAATGTGTACAGCGCGAGCTGAAAATGCATTTACAGCACTAAAAAACCAAACTTTTATAACAGCTAAACCAAACGTTTCCAATGTAAATTTCCACCTTTATATAGTGTAGAAAGGCATCCTGAAGCCTGGAAAGTCATTAATTTGATTGTCCAGTATTTCCTTCATGAGATATTGCAACACTTAGAAAAAGTGTACAGCGCCAGCAGACAATGAATTTTCAGCACTAAAAAAACGAAACTTCATTAACAGCTAAACCAAACGTTTCCAATGTAAATTTCCACATTTATAGAGTGTAAAAAGGCATCCTGAAGCCTGGGAAGTCATTAATTTGATTGTCCAGTATTTCCCTTATGAGATAATGCCTCACATAGCAAATGTGTACAGTGCGAGCTGAAAATGCATTTACAGCACTAAAAAAACAAACTTTTATAACAGCTAAACCAAACGTTTCCAATGTAAATTTCCACCTTTATATAGTGTAGAAAGGCATCCTGAAGCCTGGAAAGTCATTAATTTGATTGTCCAGTATTTCCTTCATGAGATATTGCAACACTTAGAAAAAGTGTACAGCGCCAGCAGACAATGAATTTTCAGCACTAAATAAACGAAACTTCATTAACAGCTAAAGTAAACGTTTCCAATGTAAATTTCCACCTTTATATAGTGTAAAAAGACATCCTGAAGCCTGGGCAGTCATTAATTTGATTGTCCAATATTTCCCTTATGAGATAATGCCTCTCATAGCAAATGTGTACAGCGCGAGCTGAAAATGCATTTACAGCACTAAAAAACCAAACTTTTATAACAGCTAAACCAAACGTTTCCAATGTAAATTTCCACCTTTATATAGTGTAGAAAGGCATCCTGAAGCCTGGAAAGTCATTAATTTGATTGTCCAGTATTTCCTTCATGAGATATTGCAACACTTAGAAAAAGTGTACAGCGCCAGCAGACAATGAATTTCCAGCACTAAAAAAACGAAACTTCATTAACAGCTAAACTAAACGTTTCCAATGTAAATTTCCACCTTTATATAGTGTAAAAAGACATCCTGAAGCCTGGGCAGTCATTAATTTGATTGTCCAATATTTCCCTTATGAGATAATGCCTCTCATAGCAAATGTGTACAGCGCGAGCTGAAAATGCATTTACAGCACTAAAAAACCAAACTTTTATAACAGCTAAACCAAACGTTTCCATTGTAAATTTCCACCTTTATATAGTGTAGAAAGGCATCCTGAAGCCTGGAAAGTCATTAATTTGATTGTCCAGTATTTCCTTCATGAGATATTGCAACACTTAGAAAAAGTGTACAGCGCCAGCAGACAATGAATTTTCAGCACTAAAAAAACGAAACTACATTAACAGCTAAACCAAACGTTTCCAATGTAAATTTCCACATTTATAGAGTGTAAAAAGGCATCCTGAAGCCTGGGAAGTCATTAATTTGATTGTCCAGTATTTCCCTTATGAGATAATGCCTCACATAGCAAATGTGTACAGTGCGAGCTGAAAATGCATTTTCAGCACTAAAAAACCAAACTTTTATAACAGCTAAACCAAACGTTTCCAATGTAAATTTCCACCTTTATATAGTGTAAAAAGACATCCTGAAGCCTGGGCAGTCATTAATTTGATTGTCCAGTATTTCCCTTATGAGATAATGCCTCACATAGCAAATGTGTACAGCGCGAGCTGAAAATGCATTTACAGCACTAAAAAAACAAACTTTTATAACAGCTAAACCAAACGTTTCCAATGTAAATTTCCACATTTATAGAGTGTAAAAATGCATCCTGAAGCCTGGGAAGTCATTAATTTGATTGTCCAGTATTTCCCTTATGAGATAATGCCTCACATAGCAAATGTGTACAGTGCGAGCTGAAAATACATTTTCAGCACTAAAAAACCAAACTTTTATAACAGCTAAACCAAACGTTTCCAATGTAAATTTCCACCTTTATATAGTGTAAAAAGACATCCTGAAGCCTGGGCAGTCATTAATTTGATTGTCCAATATTTCCCTTATGAGATAATGCCTCTCATAGCAAATGTGTACAGCGCGAGCTGAAAATGCATTTACAGCACTAAAAAACCAAACTTTTATAACAGCTAAACCAAACGTTTCCAATGTAAATTTCCACCTTTATATAGTGTAGAAAGGCATCCTGAAGCCTGGAAAGTCATTAATTTGATTGTCCAGTATTTCCTTCATGAGATATTGCAACACTTAGAAAAAGTGTACAGCGCCAGTAGACAATGAATTTTCAGCACTAAAAAAACGATACTTCATTAACAGCTCAACTAAACGTTTCCAATGTAAATTTCCACCTTTAAATAGTGTAAAAAGACATCCTGAAGCCTGGGCAGTCATTAATATGATTGTCCAATATTTCCCTTATGAGATAATGCCTCTCATAGCAAATGTGTACAGCGCGAGCTGAAAATGCATTTACAGCACTAAAAAACCAAACTTTTATAACAGCTAAACCAAACGTTTCCAATGTAAATTTCCACCTTTATATAGTGTAGAAAGGCATCCTGGAGCCTGGAAAGTCATTAATTTGATTGTCCAGTATTTCCTTCATGAGATATTGCAACACTTAGAAAAAGTGTACAGCGCCAGCAGACAATGAATTTTCAGCACTAAAAAAACCAAACTTTTATAACAGCTAAACCAAACGTTTCCAATGTAAATTTCCACCTTTATATAGTGTAAAAAGGCATCCTGAAGCCTGGGAAGTCATTAATTTGATTGTCCAGTATTTCCCTTATGAGATAATGCCTCACATAGCAAATGTGTACAGTGCGAGCTGAAAATGCATTTTCAGCACTAAAAAAACAAACTTATATAACACCTAAACCAAACGTTTCCAATGTAAATTTCCACCTTTATATAGTGTAAAAAGACATCCTGAAGCCTGGGCAGTCATTAATTTGATTGTCCAATATTTCCCTTATGAGATAATGCCTCTCATAGCAAATGTGTACAGCGCGAGCTGAAAATGCATTTACAGCACTAAAAAACCAAACTTTTATAACAGCTAAACCAAACGTTTCCAATGTAAATTTCCACCTTTATATAGTGTAAAAAGACATCCTGAAGCCTGGGCAGTCATTAATTTGATTGTCCAATATTTCCCTTATGAGATAATGCCTCTCATAGCAAATGTGTACAGCGCGAGCTGAAAATGCATTTTCAGCACTAAAAAAACAAACTTTTATAACAGCTAAACCAAACGTTTCAAATGTAAATTTCCACCTTTATATAGTGTAAAAAGACATCCTGAAGCCTGGGCAGTCATTAATTTGATTGTCCAATATTTCCCTTATGAGATAATGCCTCTCATAGCAAATGTGTACAGTGCGAGCTGAAAATGCATTTACAGCACTAAAAAAACAAACTTTTATAACAGCTAAACCAAACGTTTCCAATGTAAATTTCCACCTTTATATAGTGTAAAAAGACATCCTGAAGCCTGGGCAGTCATTAATTTGATTGTCCAATATTTCCCTTATGAGATAATGCCTCTCATAGCAAATGTGTACAGTGCGAGCTGAAAATGCATTTACAGCACTAAAAAAACAAACTTTTATAACAGCTAAACCAAACGTTTCCAATGTAAATTTCCACCTTTATATAGTGTAAAAAGACATCCTGAAGCCTGGGCAGTCATTAATTTGATTGTCCAATATTTCCCTTATGAGATAATGCCTCTCATAGCAAATGTGTACAGCGCGAGCTGAAAATGCATTTACAGCACTAAAAAACCAAACTTTTATAACAGCTAAACCAAACGTTTCCAATGTAAATTTCCACCTTTATATAGTGTAGAAAGGCATCCTGAAGCCTGGAAAGTCATTAATTTGATTGTCCAGTATTTCCTTCATGAGATATTGCAACACTTAGAAAAAGTGTACAGCGCCAGCAGACAATGAATTTTCAGCACTAAATAAACGAAACTTCATTAACAGCTAAAGTAAACGTTTCCAATGTAAATTTCCACCTTTATATAGTGTAAAAAGACATCCTGAAGCCTGGGCAGTCATTAATTTGATTGTCCAATATTTCCCTTATGAGATAATGCCTCTCATAGCAAATGTGTACAGTGCGAGCTGAAAATGCATTTACAGCACTAAAAAAACAAACTTTTATAACAGCTAAACCAAACGTTTCCAATGTAAATTTCCACCTTTATCTAGTGTAGAAAGGCATCCTGAAGCCTGGAAAGTCATTAATTTGATTGTCCAGTATTTCCTTCATGAGATATTGCAACACTTAGAAAAAGTGTACAGCGCCAGTAGACAATGAATTTTCAGCACTAAAAAAACGATACTTCATTAACAGCTCAACTAAACGTTTCCAATGTAAATTTCCACCTTTATATAGTGTAAAAAGACATCCTGAAGCCTGGGCAGTCATTAATATGATTGTCCAATATTTCCCTTATGAGATAATGCCTCTCATAGCAAATGTGTACAGCGCGAGCTGAAAATGCATTTACAGCACTAAAAAACCAAACTTTTATAACAGCTAAACCAAACGTTTCCAATGTAAATTTCCACCTTTATATAGTGTAGAAAGGCATCCTGGAGCCTGGAAAGTCATTAATTTGATTGTCCAGTATTTCCTTCATGAGATATTGCAACACTTAGAAAAAGTGTACAGCGCCAGCAGACAATGAATTTTCAGCACTAAAAAAACCAAACTTTTATAACAGCTAAACCAAACGTTTCCAATGTAAATTTCCACCTTTATATAGTGTAAAAAGGCATCCTGAAGCCTGGGAAGTCATTAATTTGATTGTCCAGTATTTCCCTTATGAGATAATGCCTCACATAGCAAATGTGTACAGTGCGAGCTGAAAATGCATTTTCAGCACTAAAAAAACAAACTTATATAACACCTAAACCAAACGTTTCCAATGTAAATTTCCACCTTTATATAGTGTAAAAAGACATCCTGAAGCCTGGGCAGTCATTAATTTGATTGTCCAATATTTCCCTTATGAGATAATGCCTCTCATAGCAAATGTGTACAGCGCGAGCTGAAAATGCATTTACAGCACTAAAAAACCAAACTTTTATAACAGCTAAACCAAACGTTTCCAATGTAAATTTCCACCTTTATATAGTGTAAAAAGACATCCTGAAGCCTGGGCAGTCATTAATTTGATTGTCCAATATTTCCCTTATGAGATAATGCCTCTCATAGCAAATGTGTACAGCGCGAGCTGAAAATGCATTTTCAGCACTAAAAAACCAAACTTTTATAACAGCTAAACCAAACGTTTCAAATGTAAATTTCCACCTTTATATAGTGTAAAAAGACATCCTGAAGCCTGGGCAGTCATTAATTTGATTGTCCAATATTTCCCTTATGAGATAATGCCTCTCATAGCAAATGTGTACAGTGCGAGCTGAAAATGCATTTACAGCACTAAAAAAACAAACTTTTATAACAGCTAAACCAAACGTTTCCAATGTAAATTTCCACCTTTATATAGTGTAGAAAGGCATCCTGAAGCCTGGAAAGTCATTAATTTGATTGTCCAGTATTTCCTTCATGAGATATTGCAACACTTAGAAAAAGTGTACAGCGCCAGCAGACAATGAATTTTCAGCACTAAATAAACGAAACTTCATTAACAGCTAAAGTAAACGTTTCCAATGTAAATTTCCACCTTTATATAGTGTAAAAAGACATCCTGAAGCCTGGGCAGTCATTAATTTGATTGTCCAATATTTCCCTTATGAGATAATGCCTCTCATAGCAAATGTGTACAGTGCGAGCTGAAAATGCATTTACAGCACTAAAAAAACAAACTTTTATAACAGCTAAACCAAACGTTTCCAATGTAAATTTCCACCTTTATATAGTGTAAAAAGACATCCTGAAGCCTGGGCAGTCATTAATTTGATTGTCCAATATTTCCCTTATGAGATAATGCCTCTCATAGCAAATGTGTACAGCGCGAGCTGAAAATGCATTTACAGCACTAAAAAACCAAACTTTTATAACAGCTAAACCAAACGTTTCCAATGTAAATTTCCACCTTTATATAGTGTAGAAAGGCATCCTGAAGCCTGGAAAGTCATTAATTTGATTGTCCAGTATTTCCTTCATGAGATATTGCAACACTTAGAAAAAGTGTACAGCGCCAGCAGACAATGAATTTTCAGCACTAAAAAAACGAAACTTCATTAACAGCTAAACCAAACGTTTCCAAAGTAAATTTCCACATTTATAGAGTGTAAAAAGGCATCCTGAAGCCTGGGAAGTCATTAATTTGATTGTCCAGTATTTCCCTTATGAGATAATGCCTCACATAGCAAATGTGTACAGTGCGAGCTGAAAATGCATTTACAGCACTAAAAAAACAAACTTTTATAACAGCTAAACCAAACGTTTCCAATGTAAATTTCCACCTTTATATAGTGTAAAAAGACATCCTGAAGCCTGGGCAGTCATTAATTTGATTGTCCAATATATCCCTTATGAGATAATGCCTCTCATAGCAAATGTGTACAGCGCGAGCTGAAAATGCATTTACAGCACTAAAAAACCAAACTTTTATAACAGCTAAACCAAACGTTTCCAATGTAAATTTCCACCTTTATATAGTGTAGAAAGGCATCCTGAAGCCTGGAAAGTCATTAATTTGATTGTCCAGTATTTCCTTCATGAGATATTGCAACACTTAGAAAAAGTGTACAGCGCCAGCAGACAATGAATTTTCAGCACTAAAAAAAACGAAACTTCATTAACAGCTAAACCAAACGTTTCCAATGTAAATTTCCACATTTATAGAGTGTAAAAAGGCATCCTGAAGCCTGGGAAGTCATTAATTTGATTGTCCAGTATTTCCCTTATGAGATAATGCCTCACATAGCAAATGTGTACAGTGCGAGCTGAAAATGCATTTACAGCACTAAAAAAACAAACTTTTATAACAGCTAAACCAAACGTTTCCAATGTAAATTTCCACCTTTATATAGTGTAAAAAGACATCCTGAAGCCTGGGCAGTCATTAATTTGATTGTCCAATATTTCCCTTATGAGATAATGCCTCTCATAGCAAATGTGTACAGCGCGAGCTGAAAATGCATTTACAGCACTAAAAAACCAAACTTTTATAACAGCTAAACCAAACGTTTCCAATGTAAATTTCCACCTTTATATAGTGTAGAAAGGCATCCTGAAGCCTGGAAAGTCATTAATTTGATTGTCCAGTATTTCCTTCATGAGATATTGCAACACTTAGAAAAAGTGTACAGCGCCAGCAGACAATGAATTTTCAGCACTAAATAAACGAAACTTCATTAACAGCTAAAGTAAACGTTTCCAATGTAAATTTCCACCTTTATATAGTGTAAAAAGACATCCTGAAGCCTGGGCAGTCATTAATTTGATTGTCCAATATTTCCCTTATGAGATAATGCCTCTCATAGCAAATGTGTACAGTGCGAGCTGAAAATGCATTTACAGCACTAAAAAAACAAACTTTTATAACAGCTAAACCAAACGTTTCCAATGTAAATTTCCACCTTTATATAGTGTAAAAAGACATCCTGAAGCCTGGGCAGTCATTAATTTGATTGTCCAATATTTCCCTTATGAGATAATGCCTCTCATAGCAAATGTGTACAGCGCGAGCTGAAAATGCATTTACAGCACTAAAAAACCAAACTTTTATAACAGCTAAACCAAACGTTTCCAATGTAAATTTCCACCTTTATATAGTGTAGAAAGGCATCCTGAAGCCTGGAAAGTCATTAATTTGATTGTCCAGTATTTCCTTCATGAGATATTGCAACACTTAGAAAAAGTGTACAGCGCCAGCAGACAATGAATTTTCAGCACTAAAAAAAACGAAACTTCATTAACAGCTAAACCAAACGTTTCCAATGTAAATTTCCACATTTATAGAGTGTAAAAAGGCATCCTGAAGCCTGGGAAGTCATTAATTTGATTGTCCAGTATTTCCCTTATGAGATAATGCCTCACATAGCAAATGTGTACAGTGCGAGCTGAAAATGCATTTACAGCACTAAAAAAACAAACTTTTATAACAGCTAAACCAAACGTTTCCAATGTAAATTTCCACCTTTATATAGTGTAGAAAGGCATCCTGAAGCCTGGAAAGTCATTAATTTGATTGTCCAGTATTTCCTTCATGAGATATTGCAACACTTAGAAAAAGTGTACAGCGCCAGCAGACAATGAATTTTCAGCACTAAATAAACGAAACTTCATTAACAGCTAAAGTAAACGTTTCCAATGTAAATTTCCACCTTTATATAGTGTAAAAAGACATCCTGAAGCCTGGGCAGTCATTAATTTGATTGTCCAATATTTCCCTTATGAGATAATGCCTCTCATAGCAAATGTGTACAGTGCGAGCTGAAAATGCATTTACAGCACTAAAAAAACAAACTTTTATAACAGCTAAACCAAACGTTTCCAATGTAAATTTCCACCTTTATATAGTGTAAAAAGACATCCTGAAGCCTGGGCAGTCATTAATTTGATTGTCCAATATTTCCCTTATGAGATAATGCCTCTCATAGCAAATGTGTACAGCGCGAGCTGAAAATGCATTTACAGCACTAAAAAAACAAACTTTTATAACAGCTAAACCAAACGTTTCCAATGTAAATTTCCACCTTTATATAGTGTAGAAAGGCATCCTGAAGCCTGGAAAGTCATTAATTTGATTGTCCAGTATTTCCTTCATGAGATATTGCAACACTGAGAAAAAGTGTACAGCGCCAGCAGACAATGAATTTTCAGCACTAAAAAAAACGAAACTTCATTAACAGCTAAACCAAACGTTTCCAATGTAAATTTCCACATTTATAGAGTGTAAAAAGGCATCCTGAAGCCTGGGAAGTCATTAATTTGATTGTCCAGTATTTCCCTTATGAGATAATGCCTCTCATTGCAAATGTGTACAGCGCGAGCTGAAAATGCATTTTCAGCACTAAAAAACCAAACTTTTATAACACCTAAACCAAACGTTTCCAATGTAAATTTCCTCCTTTATATAGTGTAAAAAGACATCCTGAAGCCTGGGCAGTCATTAATTTGATTGTCCAATATTTCCCTTATGAGATAATGCCTCTCATAGCAAATGTGTACAGCGCGAGCTGAAAATGCATTTACAGCACTAAAAAACCAAACTTTTATAACAGCTAAACCAAACGTTTCCAATGTAAATTTCCACCTTTATATAGTGTAGAAAGGCATCCTGAAGCCTGGAAAGTCATTAATTTGATTGTCCAGTATTTCCTTCATGAGATATTGCAACATTTAGAAAAAGTGTACAGCGCCAGCAGACAATGAATTTTCAGCACTAAAAAAACGAAACTTCATTAACAGCTAAACTAAACGTTTCCAATGTAAATTTCCACCTTTATATAGTGTAAAAAGACATCCTGAAGCCCGGGCAGCCATTAATTTGATTGTCCAATATTTCCCTTATGAGATAATGCCTCTCATAGCAAATGTGTACAGCGCGAGCTGAAAATGCATTTACAGCACTAAAAAACCAAACTTTTATAACAGCTAAACCAAACGTTTCCAATGTAAATTTCCACCTTTATATAGTGTAAAAAGACATCCTGAAGCCTGGGCAGTCATTAATTTGATTGTCCAATATTTCCCTTATGAGATAATGCCTCACATAGCAAATGTGTACAGTGCGAGCTGAAAATGCATTTACAGCACTAAAAAAACAAACTTTTATAACAGCTAAACCAAACGTTTCCAATGTAAATTTCCACCTTTATATAGTGTAGAAAGGCATCCTGAAGCCTGGAAAGTCATTAATTTGATTGTCCAGTATTTCCTTCATGAGATATTGCAACACTTAGAAAAAGTGTACAGCGCCAGCAGACAATGAATTTTCAGCACTAAATAAACGAAACTTCATTAACAGCTAAAGTAAACGTTTCCAATGTAAATTTCCACCTTTATATAGTGTAAAAAGACATCCTGAAGCCTGGGCAGTCATTAATTTGATTGTCCAATATTTCCCTTATGAGATAATGCCTCTCATAGCAAATGTGTACAGTGCGAGCTGAAAATGCATTTACAGCACTAAAAAAACAAACTTTTATAACAGCTAAACCAAACGTTTCCAATGTAAATTTCCACCTTTATATAGTGTAAAAAGACATCCTGAAGCCTGGGCAGTCATTAATTTGATTGTCCAATATTTCCCTTATGAGATAATGCCTCTCATAGCAAATGTGTACAGTGCGAGCTGAAAATGCATTTACAGCACTAAAAAAACAAACTTTTATAACAGCTAAACCAAACGTTTCCAATGTAAATTTCCACCTTTATATAGTGTAAAAAGACATCCTGAAGCCTGGGCAGTCATTAATTTGATTGTCCAATATTTCCCTTATGAGATAATGCCTCTCATAGCAAATGTGTACAGCGCGAGCTGAAAATGCATTTACAGCACTAAAAAACCAAACTTTTATAACAGCTAAACCAAACGTTTCCAATGTAAATTTCCACCTTTATATAGTGTAGAAAGGCATCCTGAAGCCTGGAAAGTCATTAATTTGATTGTCCAGTATTTCCTTCATGAGATATTGCAACACTTAGAAAAAGTGTACAGCGCCAGCAGACAATGAATTTTCAGCACTAAAAAAACGAAACTTCATTAACAGCTAAACCAAACGTTTCCAATGTAAATTTCCACATTTATAGAGTGTAAAAAGGCATCCTGAAGCCTGGGAAGTCATTAATTTGATTGTCCAGTATTTCCCTTATGAGATAATGCCTCACATAGCAAATGTGTACAGTGCGAGCTGAAAATGCATTTACAGCACTAAAAAAACAAACTTTTATAACAGCTAAACCAAACGTTTCCAATGTAAATTTCCACCTTTATATAGTGTAGAAAGGCATCCTGAAGCCTGGAAAGTCATTAATTTGATTGTCCAGTATTTCCTTCATGAGATATTGCAACACTTAGAAAAAGTGTACAGCGCCAGCAGACAATGAATTTTCAGCACTAAATAAACGAAACTTCATTAACAGCTAAAGTAAACGTTTCCAATGTAAATTTCCACCTTTATATAGTGTAAAAAGACATCCTGAAGCCTGGGCAGTCATTAATTTGATTGTCCAATATTTCCCTTATGAGATAATGCCTCTCATAGCAAATGTGTACAGCGCGAGCTGAAAATGCATTTACAGCACTAAAAAACCAAACTTTTATAACAGCTAAACCAAACGTTTCCAATGTAAATTTCCACCTTTATATAGTGTAGAAAGGCATCCTGAAGCCTGGAAAGTCATTAATTTGATTGTCCAGTATTTCCTTCATGAGATATTGCAACACTTAGAAAAAGTGTACAGCGCCAGCAGACAATGAATTTTCAGCACTAAAAAAAACGAAACTTCATTAACAGCTAAACCAAACGTTTCCAATGTAAATTTCCACATTTATAGAGTGTAAAAAGGCATCCTGAAGCCTGGGAAGTCATTAATTTGATTGTCCAGTATTTCCCTTATGAGATAATGCCTCACATAGCAAATGTGTACAGTGCGAGCTGAAAATGCATTTACAGCACTAAAAAAACAAACTTTTATAACAGCTAAACCAAACGTTTCCAATGTAAATTTCCACCTTTATATAGTGTAGAAAGGCATCCTGAAGCCTGGAAAGTCATTAATTTGATTGTCCAGTATTTCCTTCATGAGATATTGCAACACTTAGAAAAAGTGTACAGCGCCAGCAGACAATGAATTTTCAGCACTAAATAAACGAAACTTCATTAACAGCTAAAGTAAACGTTTCCAATGTAAATTTCCACCTTTATATAGTGTAAAAAGACATCCTGAAGCCTGGGCAGTCATTAATTTGATTGTCCAATATTTCCCTTATGAGATAATGCCTCTCATAGCAAATGTGTACAGTGCGAGCTGAAAATGCATTTACAGCACTAAAAAAACAAACTTTTATAACAGCTAAACCAAACGTTTCCAATGTAAATTTCCACCTTTATATAGTGTAAAAAGACATCCTGAAGCCTGGGCAGTCATTAATTTGATTGTCCAATATTTCCCTTATGAGATAATGCCTCTCATAGCAAATGTGTACAGCGCGAGCTGAAAATGCATTTACAGCACTAAAAAAACAAACTTTTATAACAGCTAAACCAAACGTTTCCAATGTAAATTTCCACCTTTATATAGTGTAGAAAGGCATCCTGAAGCCTGGAAAGTCATTAATTTGATTGTCCAGTATTTCCTTCATGAGATATTGCAACACTGAGAAAAAGTGTACAGCGCCAGCAGACAATGAATTTTCAGCACTAAAAAAAACGAAACTTCATTAACAGCTAAACCAAACGTTTCCAATGTAAATTTCCACATTTATAGAGTGTAAAAAGGCATCCTGAAGCCTGGGAAGTCATTAATTTGATTGTCCAGTATTTCCCTTATGAGATAATGCCTCTCATTGCAAATGTGTACAGCGCGAGCTGAAAATGCATTTTCAGCACTAAAAAACCAAACTTTTATAACACCTAAACCAAACGTTTCCAATGTAAATTTCCTCCTTTATATAGTGTAAAAAGACATCCTGAAGCCTGGGCAGTCATTAATTTGATTGTCCAATATTTCCCTTATGAGATAATGCCTCTCATAGCAAATGTGTACAGCGCGAGCTGAAAATGCATTTACAGCACTAAAAAACCAAACTTTTATAACAGCTAAACCAAACGTTTCCAATGTAAATTTCCACCTTTATATAGTGTAGAAAGGCATCCTGAAGCCTGGAAAGTCATTAATTTGATTGTCCAGTATTTCCTTCATGAGATATTGCAACATTTAGAAAAAGTGTACAGCGCCAGCAGACAATGAATTTTCAGCACTAAAAAAACGAAACTTCATTAACAGCTAAACTAAACGTTTCCAATGTAAATTTCCACCTTTATATAGTGTAAAAAGACATCCTGAAGCCCGGGCAGCCATTAATTTGATTGTCCAATATTTCCCTTATGAGATAATGCCTCTCATAGCAAATGTGTACAGCGCGAGCTGAAAATGCATTTACAGCACTAAAAAACCAAACTTTTATAACAGCTAAACCAAACGTTTCCAATGTAAATTTCCACCTTTATATAGTGTAAAAAGACATCCTGAAGCCTGGGCAGTCATTAATTTGATTGTCCAATATTTCCCTTATGAGATAATGCCTCACATAGCAAATGTGTACAGTGCGAGCTGAAAATGCATTTACAGCACTAAAAAAACAAACTTTTATAACAGCTAAACCAAACGTTTCCAATGTAAATTTCCACCTTTATATAGTGTAGAAAGGCATCCTGAAGCCTGGAAAGTCATTAATTTGATTGTCCAGTATTTCCTTCATGAGATATTGCAACACTTAGAAAAAGTGTACAGCGCCAGCAGACAATGAATTTTCAGCACTAAATAAACGAAACTTCATTAACAGCTAAAGTAAACGTTTCCAATGTAAATTTCCACCTTTATATAGTGTAAAAAGACATCCTGAAGCCTGGGCAGTCATTAATTTGATTGTCCAATATTTCCCTTATGAGATAATGCCTCTCATAGCAAATGTGTACAGTGCGAGCTGAAAATGCATTTACAGCACTAAAAAAACAAACTTTTATAACAGCTAAACCAAACGTTTCCAATGTAAATTTCCACCTTTATATAGTGTAAAAAGACATCCTGAAGCCTGGGCAGTCATTAATTTGATTGTCCAATATTTCCCTTATGAGATAATGCCTCTCATAGCAAATGTGTACAGTGCGAGCTGAAAATGCATTTACAGCACTAAAAAAACAAACTTTTATAACAGCTAAACCAAACGTTTCCAATGTAAATTTCCACCTTTATATAGTGTAAAAAGACATCCTGAAGCCTGGGCAGTCATTAATTTGATTGTCCAATATTTCCCTTATGAGATAATGCCTCTCATAGCAAATGTGTACAGCGCGAGCTGAAAATGCATTTACAGCACTAAAAAACCAAACTTTTATAACAGCTAAACCAAACGTTTCCAATGTAAATTTCCACCTTTATATAGTGTAGAAAGGCATCCTGAAGCCTGGAAAGTCATTAATTTGATTGTCCAGTATTTCCTTCATGAGATATTGCAACACTTAGAAAAAGTGTACAGCGCCAGCAGACAATGAATTTTCAGCACTAAAAAAACGAAACTTCATTAACAGCTAAACCAAACGTTTCCAATGTAAATTTCCACATTTATAGAGTGTAAAAAGGCATCCTGAAGCCTGGGAAGTCATTAATTTGATTGTCCAGTATTTCCCTTATGAGATAATGCCTCACATAGCAAATGTGTACAGTGCGAGCTGAAAATGCATTTACAGCACTAAAAAAACAAACTTTTATAACAGCTAAACCAAACGTTTCCAATGTAAATTTCCACCTTTATATAGTGTAGAAAGGCATCCTGAAGCCTGGAAAGTCATTAATTTGATTGTCCAGTATTTCCTTCATGAGATATTGCAACACTTAGAAAAAGTGTACAGCGCCAGCAGACAATGAATTTTCAGCACTAAATAAACGAAACTTCATTAACAGCTAAAGTAAACGTTTCCAATGTAAATTTCCACCTTTATATAGTGTAAAAAGACATCCTGAAGCCTGGGCAGTCATTAATTTGATTGTCCAATATTTCCCTTATGAGATAATGCCTCTCATAGCAAATGTGTACAGTGCGAGCTGAAAATGCATTTACATCACTAAAAAAACAAACTTTTATAACAGCTAAACCAAACGTTTCCAATGTAAATTTCCACCTTTATATAGTGTAAAAAGACATCCTGAAGCCTGGGCAGTCATTAATTTGATTGTCCAATATTTCCCTTATGAGATAATGCCTCTCATAGCAAATGTGTACAGCGCGAGCTGAAAATGCATTTACAGCACTAAAAAACCAAACTTTTATAACAGCTAAACCAAACGTTTCCAATGTAAATTTCCACCTTTATATAGTGTAGAAAGGCATCCTGAAGCCTGGAAAGTCATTAATTTGATTGTCCAGTATTTCCTTCATGAGATATTGCAACACTTAGAAAAAGTGTACAGCGCCAGCAGACAATGAATTTTCAGCACTAAAAAAAACGAAACTTCATTAACAGCTAAACCAAACGTTTCCAATGTAAATTTCCACATTTATAGAGTGTAAAAAGGCATCCTGAAGCCTGGGAAGTCATTAATTTGATTGTCCAGTATTTCCCTTATGAGATAATGCCTCACATAGCAAATGTGTACAGTGCGAGCTGAAAATGCATTTACAGCACTAAAAAAACAAACTTTTATAACAGCTAAACCAAACGTTTCCAATGTAAATTTCCACCTTTATATAGTGTAGAAAGGCATCCTGAAGCCTGGAAAGTCATTAATTTGATTGTCCAGTATTTCCTTCATGAGATATTGCAACACTTAGAAAAAGTGTACAGCGCCAGCAGACAATGAATTTTCAGCACTAAATAAACGAAACTTCATTAACAGCTAAAGTAAACGTTTCCAATGTAAATTTCCACCTTTATATAGTGTAAAAAGACATCCTGAAGCCTGGGCAGTCATTAATTTGATTGTCCAATATTTCCCTTATGAGATAATGCCTCTCATAGCAAATGTGTACAGTGCGAGCTGAAAATGCATTTACAGCACTAAAAAAACAAACTTTTATAACAGCTAAACCAAACGTTTCCAATGTAAATTTCCACCTTTATATAGTGTAAAAAGACATCCTGAAGCCTGGGCAGTCATTAATTTGATTGTCCAATATTTCCCTTATGAGATAATGCCTCTCATAGCAAATGTGTACAGCGCGAGCTGAAAATGCATTTACAGCACTAAAAAAACAAACTTTTATAACAGCTAAACCAAACGTTTCCAATGTAAATTTCCACCTTTATATAGTGTAGAAAGGCATCCTGAAGCCTGGAAAGTCATTAATTTGATTGTCCAGTATTTCCTTCATGAGATATTGCAACACTTAGAAAAAGTGTACAGCGCCAGCAGACAATGAATTTTCAGCACTAAAAAAAACGAAACTTCATTAACAGCTAAACCAAACGTTTCCAATGTAAATTTCCACATTTATAGAGTGTAAAAAGGCATCCTGAAGCCTGGGAAGTCATTAATTTGATTGTCCAGTATTTCCCTTATGAGATAATGCCTCACATAGCAAATGTGTACAGTGCGAGCTGAAAATGCATTTACAGCACTAAAAAAACAAACTTTTATAACAGCTAAACCAAACGTTTCCAATGTAAATTTCCACCTTTATATAGTGTAGAAAGGCATCCTGAAGCCTGGAAAGTCATTAATTTGATTGTCCAGTATTTCCTTCATGAGATATTGCAACACTTAGAAAAAGTGTACAGCGCCAGCAGACAATGAATTTTCAGCACTAAATAAACGAAACTTCATTAACAGCTAAAGTAAACGTTTCCAATGTAAATTTCCACCTTTATATAGTGTAAAAAGACATCCTGAAGCCTGGGCAGTCATTAATTTGATTGTCCAATATTTCCCTTATGAGATAATGCCTCTCATAGCAAATGTGTACAGTGCGAGCTGAAAATGCATTTACAGCACTAAAAAAACAAACTTTTATAACAGCTAAACCAAACGTTTCCAATGTAAATTTCCACCTTTATATAGTGTAAAAAGACATCCTGAAGCCTGGGCAGTCATTAATTTGATTGTCCAATATTTCCCTTATGAGATAATGCCTCTCATAGCAAATGTGTACAGCGCGAGCTGAAAATGCATTTACAGCACTAAAAAACCAAACTTTTATAACAGCTAAACCAAACGTTTCCAATGTAAATTTCCACCTTTATATAGTGTAGAAAGGCATCCTGAAGCCTGGAAAGTCA
Source organism: Idiotropiscis lumnitzeri (assembly GCF_059441095.1). NCBI lineage: Eukaryota > Metazoa > Chordata > Actinopteri > Syngnathiformes > Syngnathidae > Idiotropiscis > Idiotropiscis lumnitzeri. The sequence goes on from NW_028283615.1 coordinate 841,015, forward strand.
TTAATTTGATTGTCCAGTATTTCCTTCATGAGATATTGCAACACTTAGAAAAAGTGTACAGCGCCAGCAGACAATGAATTTTCAGCACTAAAAAAAACGAAACTTCATTAACAGCTAAACCAAACGTTTCCAATGTAAATTTCCACATTTATAGAGTGTAAAAAGGCATCCTGAAGCCTGGGAAGTCATTAATTTGATTGTCCAGTATTTCCCTTATGAGATAATGCCTCACATAGCAAATGTGTACAGTGCGAGCTGAAAATGCATTTACAGCACTAAAAAAACAAACTTTTATAACAGCTAAACCAAACGTTTCCAATGTAAATTTCCACCTTTATATAGTGTAGAAAGGCATCCTGAAGCCTGGAAAGTCATTAATTTGATTGTCCAGTATTTCCTTCATGAGATATTGCAACACTTAGAAAAAGTGTACAGCGCCAGCAGACAATGAATTTTCAGCACTAAATAAACGAAACTTCATTAACAGCTAAAGTAAACGTTTCCAATGTAAATTTCCACCTTTATATAGTGTAAAAAGACATCCTGAAGCCTGGGCAGTCATTAATTTGATTGTCCAATATTTCCCTTATGAGATAATGCCTCTCATAGCAAATGTGTACAGTGCGAGCTGAAAATGCATTTACAGCACTAAAAAAACAAACTTTTATAACAGCTAAACCAAACGTTTCCAATGTAAATTTCCACCTTTATATAGTGTAAAAAGACATCCTGAAGCCTGGGCAGTCATTAATTTGATTGTCCAATATTTCCCTTATGAGATAATGCCTCTCATAGCAAATGTGTACAGCGCGAGCTGAAAATGCATTTACAGCACTAAAAAAACAAACTTTTATAACAGCTAAACCAAACGTTTCCAATGTAAATTTCCACCTTTATATAGTGTAGAAAGGCATCCTGAAGCCTGGAAAGTCATTAATTTGATTGTCCAGTATTTCCTTCATGAGATATTGCAACACTGAGAAAAAGTGTACAGCGCCAGCAGACAATGAATTTTCAGCACTAAAAAAAACGAAACTTCATTAACAGCTAAACCAAACGTTTCCAATGTAAATTTCCACATTTATAGAGTGTAAAAAGGCATCCTGAAGCCTGGGAAGTCATTAATTTGATTGTCCAGTATTTCCCTTATGAGATAATGCCTCTCATTGCAAATGTGTACAGCGCGAGCTGAAAATGCATTTTCAGCACTAAAAAACCAAACTTTTATAACACCTAAACCAAACGTTTCCAATGTAAATTTCCTCCTTTATATAGTGTAAAAAGACATCCTGAAGCCTGGGCAGTCATTAATTTGATTGTCCAATATTTCCCTTATGAGATAATGCCTCTCATAGCAAATGTGTACAGCGCGAGCTGAAAATGCATTTACAGCACTAAAAAACCAAACTTTTATAACAGCTAAACCAAACGTTTCCAATGTAAATTTCCACCTTTATATAGTGTAGAAAGGCATCCTGAAGCCTGGAAAGTCATTAATTTGATTGTCCAGTATTTCCTTCATGAGATATTGCAACATTTAGAAAAAGTGTACAGCGCCAGCAGACAATGAATTTTCAGCACTAAAAAAACGAAACTTCATTAACAGCTAAACTAAACGTTTCCAATGTAAATTTCCACCTTTATATAGTGTAAAAAGACATCCTGAAGCCCGGGCAGCCATTAATTTGATTGTCCAATATTTCCCTTATGAGATAATGCCTCTCATAGCAAATGTGTACAGCGCGAGCTGAAAATGCATTTACAGCACTAAAAAACCAAACTTTTATAACAGCTAAACCAAACGTTTCCAATGTAAATTTCCACCTTTATATAGTGTAAAAAGACATCCTGAAGCCTGGGCAGTCATTAATTTGATTGTCCAATATTTCCCTTATGAGATAATGCCTCACATAGCAAATGTGTACAGTGCGAGCTGAAAATGCATTTACAGCACTAAAAAAACAAACTTTTATAACAGCTAAACCAAACGTTTCCAATGTAAATTTCCACCTTTATATAGTGTAGAAAGGCATCCTGAAGCCTGGAAAGTCATTAATTTGATTGTCCAGTATTTCCTTCATGAGATATTGCAACACTTAGAAAAAGTGTACAGCGCCAGCAGACAATGAATTTTCAGCACTAAATAAACGAAACTTCATTAACAGCTAAAGTAAACGTTTCCAATGTAAATTTCCACCTTTATATAGTGTAAAAAGACATCCTGAAGCCTGGGCAGTCATTAATTTGATTGTCCAATATTTCCCTTATGAGATAATGCCTCTCATAGCAAATGTGTACAGTGCGAGCTGAAAATGCATTTACAGCACTAAAAAAACAAACTTTTATAACAGCTAAACCAAACGTTTCCAATGTAAATTTCCACCTTTATATAGTGTAAAAAGACATCCTGAAGCCTGGGCAGTCATTAATTTGATTGTCCAATATTTCCCTTATGAGATAATGCCTCTCATAGCAAATGTGTACAGCGCGAGCTGAAAATGCATTTACAGCACTAAAAAAACAAACTTTTATAACAGCTAAACCAAACGTTTCCAATGTAAATTTCCACCTTTATATAGTGTAGAAAGGCATCCTGAAGCCTGGAAAGTCATTAATTTGATTGTCCAGTATTTCCTTCATGAGATATTACAACACTGAGAAAAAGTGTACAGCGCCAGCAGACAATGAATTTTCAGCACTAAAAAAAACGAAACTTCATTAACAGCTAAACCAAACGTTTCCAATGTAAATTTCCACATTTATAGAGTGTAAAAAGGCATCCTGAAGCCTGGGAAGTCATTAATTTGATTGTCCAGTATTTCCCTTATGAGATAATGCCTCTCATTGCAAATGTGTACAGCGCGAGCTGAAAATGCATTTTCAGCACTAAAAAACCAAACTTTTATAACACCTAAACCAAACGTTTCCAATGTAAATTTCCTCCTTTATATAGTGTAAAAAGACATCCTGAAGCCTGGGCAGTCATTAATTTGATTGTCCAATATTTCCCTTATGAGATAATGCCTCTCATAGCAAATGTGTACAGCGCGAGCTGAAAATGCATTTACAGCACTAAAAAACCAAACTTTTATAACAGCTAAACCAAACGTTTCCAATGTAAATTTCCACCTTTATATAGTGTAGAAAGGCATCCTGAAGCCTGGAAAGTCATTAATTTGATTGTCCAGTATTTCCTTCATGAGATATTGCAACATTTAGAAAAAGTGTACAGCGCCAGCAGACAATGAATTTTCAGCACTAAAAAAACGAAACTTCATTAACAGCTAAACTAAACGTTTCCAATGTAAATTTCCACCTTTATATAGTGTAAAAAGACATCCTGAAGCCCGGGCAGCCATTAATTTGATTGTCCAATATTTCCCTTATGAGATAATGCCTCTCATAGCAAATGTGTACAGCGCGAGCTGAAAATGCATTTACAGCACTAAAAAACCAAACTTTTATAACAGCTAAACCAAACGTTTCCAATGTAAATTTCCACCTTTATATAGTGTAAAAAGACATCCTGAAGCCTGGGCAGTCATTAATTTGATTGTCCAATATTTCCCTTATGAGATAATGCCTCTCATAGCAAATGTGTACAGCGCGAGCTGAAAATGCATTTACAGCACTAAAAAAACAAACTTTTATAACAGCTAAACCAAACGTTTCAAATGTAAATTTCCACCTTTATATAGTGTAGAAAGGCATCCTGAAGCCTGGAAAGTCATTAATTTGATTGTCCAGTATTTCCTTCATGAGATATTGCAACACTTAGAAAAAGTGTACAGCGCCAGCAGACAATGAATTTTCAGCACTAAAAAAACGAAACTTCATTATCAGCTAAACTAAACGTTTCCAATGTATATTTCCACCTTTATATAGTGTAAAAAGACATCCTGAAGCCTGGGCAGTCATTAATTTGATTGTCCAATATTTTCCTTATGAGATAATGCCTCTCATAGCAAATGTGTACAGCGCGAGCTGAAAATGCATTTACAGCACTAAAAAACCAAACTTTTATAACAGCTAAACCAAACGTTTCAAATGTAAATTTCCACCTGTATATAGTGTAGAAAGGCATCCTGAAGCCTGGAAAGTCATTAATTTGATTGTCCAGTATTTCCTTCATGAGATATTGCAACACTTAGAAAAAGTGTACAGCGCCAGCAGACAATGAATTTTCAGCACTAAAAAAACGAAACTTCATTAACAGCTAAACCAAACGTTTCCAATGTAAATTTCCACATTTGTAGAGTGTAAAAAGGCATCCTGAAGCCTGGGAAGTCATTAATTTGATTGTCCAGTATTTCCCTTATGAGATAATGCCTCACATAGCAAATGTGTACAGTGCGAGCTGAAAATGCATTTTCAGCACTAAAAAAACAAACTTTTTTAACAGCTAAACCAAACGTTTCCAATGTAAATTTCCACCTTTATATAGTGTAAAAAGACATCCTGAAGCCTGGGCAGTCATTAATTTGATTGTCCAGTATTTCCCTTATGAGATAATGCCTCACATAGCAAATGTGGACAGTGCGAGCTGAAAATGCATTTTCAGCACTAAAAAAAACAAACTTTTATAACAGCTAAACCAAACGTTTCCAATGTAAATTTCCACCTTTATATAGTGTAAAAAGACATCCTGAAGCCTGGGCAGTCGTTAATTTGATTGTCCAATATTTCCCTTATGAGATAATGCCTCTCATAGCAAATGTGTACAGCGCGAGCTGAAAATGCATTTACAGCACTAAAAAACCAAACTTTTATAACAGCTAAACCAAACGTTTCCAATGTACATTTCCACCTTTATATAGTGTAGAAAGGCATCCTGAAGCCTGGAAAGTCATTAATTTGATTGTCCAGTATTTCCTTCATGAGATATTGCAACACTTAGAAAAAGTGTACAGCGCCAGCAGACAATGAATTTTCAGCACTAAAAAAACGAAACTTCATTAACAGCTAAACTAAACGTTTCCAATGTAAATTTCCACCCTTATATAGTGTAAAAAGACATCCTGAAGCCTGGGCAGTCATTAATTTGATTGTCCAATATTTCCCTTATGAGATAATGCCTCTCATAGCAAATGTGTACAGCGCGAGCTGAAAATGCATTTACAGCACTAAAAAACCAAACTTTTATAACAGCTAAACCAAACGTTTCCAATGTAAATTTCCACCTTTATATAGTGTAGAAAGGCATCCTGAAGCCTGGAAAGTCATTAATTTGATTGTCCAGTATTTCCTTCATGAGATATTGCAACACTTAGAAAAAGTGTACAGCGCCAGCAGACAATGAATTTTCAGCACTAAAAAAACGAAACTTCATTAACAGCTAAACCAAACGTTTCCAATGTAAATTTCCACATTTATAGAGTGTAAAAAGGCATCCTGAAGCCTGGGAAGTCATTAATTTGATTGTCCAGTATTTCCCTTATGAGATAATGCCTCACATAGCAAATGTGTACAGTGCGAGCTGAAAATGCATTTACAGCACTAAAAAAACAAACTATTTATAACAGCTAAACCAAACGTTTCCAATGTAAATTTCCACCTTTATATAGTGTAGAAAGGCATCTGAAGCCTGGAAAGTCATTAATTTGATTGTCCAGTATTTCCTTCATGAGATATTGCAACACTTAGAAAAAGTGTACAGCGCCAGCAGACAATGAATTTTCAGCACTAAAAAAACGAAACTTCATTAACAGCTAAACTAAACGTTTCCAATGTAAATTTCCACCTTTATATAGTGTAAAAAGACATCCTGAAGCCTGGGCAGCCATTAATTTGATTGTCCAATGTTTCCCTTATGAGATAATGCCTCTCATAGCAAATGTGTACAGCGCGAGCTGAAAATGCATTTACAGCACTAAAAAAACAAACTTTTATAACAGCTAAACCAAACGTTTCCAATGTAAATTTCCACCTTTATATAGTGTAAAAAGACATCCTGAAGCCTGGGCAGTCATTAATTTGATTGTCCAATATTTCCCTTATGAGATAATGCCTCACATAGCAAATGTGTACAGTGCGAGCTGAAAATGCATTTACAGCACTAAAAAAACAAACTTTTATAACAGCTAAACCAAACGTTTCCAATGTAAATTTCCACCTTTATATAGTGTAGAAAGGCATCCTGAAGCCTGGAAAGTCATTAATTTGATTGTCCAGTATTTCCTTCATGAGATATTGCAACACTTAGAAAAAGTGTACAGCGCCAGCAGACAATGAATTTTCAGCACTAAATAAACGAAACTTCATTAACAGCTAAAGTAAACGTTTCCAATGTAAATTTCCACCTTTATATAGTGTAAAAAGACATCCTGAAGCCTGGGCAGTCATTAATTTGATTGTCCAATATTTCCCTTATGAGATAATGCCTCTCATAGCAAATGTGTACAGTGCGAGCTGAAAATGCATTTACAGCACTAAAAAAACAAACTTTTATAACAGCTAAACCAAACGTTTCCAATGTAAATTTCCACCTTTATATAGTGTAAAAAGACATCCTGAAGCCTGGGCAGTCATTAATTTGATTGTCCAATATTTCCCTTATGAGATAATGCCTCTCATAGCAAATGTGTACAGCGCGAGCTGAAAATGCATTTACAGCACTAAAAAAACAAACTTTTATAACAGCTAAACCAAACGTTTCCAATGTAAATTTCCACCTTTATATAGTGTAGAAAGGCATCCTGAAGCCTGGAAAGTCATTAATTTGATTGTCCAGTATTTCCTTCATGAGATATTACAACACTGAGAAAAAGTGTACAGCGCCAGCAGACAATGAATTTTCAGCACTAAAAAAAACGAAACTTCATTAACAGCTAAACCAAACGTTTCCAATGTAAATTTCCACATTTATAGAGTGTAAAAAGGCATCCTGAAGCCTGGGAAGTCATTAATTTGATTGTCCAGTATTTCCCTTATGAGATAATGCCTCTCATTGCAAATGTGTACAGCGCGAGCTGAAAATGCATTTTCAGCACTAAAAAACCAAACTTTTATAACACCTAAACCAAACGTTTCCAATGTAAATTTCCTCCTTTATATAGTGTAAAAAGACATCCTGAAGCCTGGGCAGTCATTAATTTGATTGTCCAATATTTCCCTTATGAGATAATGCCTCTCATAGCAAATGTGTACAGCGCGAGCTGAAAATGCATTTACAGCACTAAAAAACCAAACTTTTATAACAGCTAAACCAAACGTTTCCAATGTAAATTTCCACCTTTATATAGTGTAGAAAGGCATCCTGAAGCCTGGAAAGTCATTAATTTGATTGTCCAGTATTTCCTTCATGAGATATTGCAACATTTAGAAAAAGTGTACAGCGCCAGCAGACAATGAATTTTCAGCACTAAAAAAACGAAACTTCATTAACAGCTAAACTAAACGTTTCCAATGTAAATTTCCACCTTTATATAGTGTAAAAAGACATCCTGAAGCCCGGGCAGCCATTAATTTGATTGTCCAATATTTCCCTTATGAGATAATGCCTCTCATAGCAAATGTGTACAGCGCGAGCTGAAAATGCATTTACAGCACTAAAAAACCAAACTTTTATAACAGCTAAACCAAACGTTTCCAATGTAAATTTCCACCTTTATATAGTGTAAAAAGACATCCTGAAGCCTGGGCAGTCATTAATTTGATTGTCCAATATTTCCCTTATGAGATAATGCCTCTCATAGCAAATGTGTACAGCGCGAGCTGAAAATGCATTTACAGCACTAAAAAAACAAACTTTTATAACAGCTAAACCAAACGTTTCAAATGTAAATTTCCACCTTTATATAGTGTAGAAAGGCATCCTGAAGCCTGGAAAGTCATTAATTTGATTGTCCAGTATTTCCTTCATGAGATATTGCAACACTTAGAAAAAGTGTACAGCGCCAGCAGACAATGAATTTTCAGCACTAAAAAAACGAAACTTCATTATCAGCTAAACTAAACGTTTCCAATGTATATTTCCACCTTTATATAGTGTAAAAAGACATCCTGAAGCCTGGGCAGTCATTAATTTGATTGTCCAATATTTTCCTTATGAGATAATGCCTCTCATAGCAAATGTGTACAGCGCGAGCTGAAAATGCATTTACAGCACTAAAAAACCAAACTTTTATAACAGCTAAACCAAACGTTTCAAATGTAAATTTCCACCTGTATATAGTGTAGAAAGGCATCCTGAAGCCTGGAAAGTCATTAATTTGATTGTCCAGTATTTCCTTCATGAGATATTGCAACACTTAGAAAAAGTGTACAGCGCCAGCAGACAATGAATTTTCAGCACTAAAAAAACGAAACTTCATTAACAGCTAAACCAAACGTTTCCAATGTAAATTTCCACATTTGTAGAGTGTAAAAAGGCATCCTGAAGCCTGGGAAGTCATTAATTTGATTGTCCAGTATTTCCCTTATGAGATAATGCCTCACATAGCAAATGTGTACAGTGCGAGCTGAAAATGCATTTTCAGCACTAAAAAAACAAACTTTTTTAACAGCTAAACCAAACGTTTCCAATGTAAATTTCCACCTTTATATAGTGTAAAAAGACATCCTGAAGCCTGGGCAGTCATTAATTTGATTGTCCAGTATTTCCCTTATGAGATAATGCCTCACATAGCAAATGTGGACAGTGCGAGCTGAAAATGCATTTTCAGCACTAAAAAAAACAAACTTTTATAACAGCTAAACCAAACGTTTCCAATGTAAATTTCCACCTTTATATAGTGTAAAAAGACATCCTGAAGCCTGGGCAGTCGTTAATTTGATTGTCCAATATTTCCCTTATGAGATAATGCCTCTCATAGCAAATGTGTACAGCGCGAGCTGAAAATGCATTTACAGCACTAAAAAACCAAACTTTTATAACAGCTAAACCAAACGTTTCCAATGTACATTTCCACCTTTATATAGTGTAGAAAGGCATCCTGAAGCCTGGAAAGTCATTAATTTGATTGTCCAGTATTTCCTTCATGAGATATTGCAACACTTAGAAAAAGTGTACAGCGCCAGCAGACAATGAATTTTCAGCACTAAAAAAACGAAACTTCATTAACAGCTAAACTAAACGTTTCCAATGTAAATTTCCACCCTTATATAGTGTAAAAAGACATCCTGAAGCCTGGGCAGTCATTAATTTGATTGTCCAATATTTCCCTTATGAGATAATGCCTCTCATAGCAAATGTGTACAGCGCGAGCTGAAAATGCATTTACAGCACTAAAAAACCAAACTTTTATAACAGCTAAACCAAACGTTTCCAATGTAAATTTCCACCTTTATATAGTGTAGAAAGGCATCCTGAAGCCTGGAAAGTCATTAATTTGATTGTCCAGTATTTCCTTCATGAGATATTGCAACACTTAGAAAAAGTGTACAGCGCCAGCAGACAATGAATTTTCAGCACTAAAAAAACGAAACTTCATTAACAGCTAAACCAAACGTTTCCAATGTAAATTTCCACATTTATAGAGTGTAAAAAGGCATCCTGAAGCCTGGGAAGTCATTAATTTGATTGTCCAGTATTTCCCTTATGAGATAATGCCTCACATAGCAAATGTGTACAGTGCGAGCTGAAAATGCATTTACAGCACTAAAAAAACAAACTATTTATAACAGCTAAACCAAACGTTTCCAATGTAAATTTCCACCTTTATATAGTGTAGAAAGGCATCTGAAGCCTGGAAAGTCATTAATTTGATTGTCCAGTATTTCCTTCATGAGATATTGCAACACTTAGAAAAAGTGTACAGCGCCAGCAGACAATGAATTTTCAGCACTAAAAAAACGAAACTTCATTAACAGCTAAACTAAACGTTTCCAATGTAAATTTCCACCTTTATATAGTGTAAAAAGACATCCTGAAGCCTGGGCAGCCATTAATTTGATTGTCCAATGTTTCCCTTATGAGATAATGCCTCTCATAGCAAATGTGTACAGCGCGAGCTGAAAATGCATTTACAGCACTAAAAAAACAAACTTTTATAACAGCTAAACCAAACGTTTCCAATGTAAATTTCCACCTTTATATAGTGTAAAAAGACATCCTGAAGCCTGGGCAGTCATTAATTTGATTGTCCAATATTTCCCTTATGAGATAATGCCTCTCATAGCAAATGTGTACAGCGCGAGCTGAAAATGCATTTACAGCACTAAAAAACCAAACTTTTATAACAGCTAAACCAAACGTTTCCAATGTAAATTTCCACCTTTATATAGTGTAGAAAGGCATCCTGAAGCCTGGAAAGTCATTAATTTGATTGTCCAGTATTTCCTTCATGAGATATTGCAACACTTAGAAAAAGTGTACAGCGCCAGCAGACAATGAATTTTCAGCACTAAAAAAAACGAAACTTCATTAACAGCTAAACCAAACGTTTCCAATGTAAATTTCCACCTTTATATAGCGTAGAAAGGCATCCTGAAGCCTGGAAAGTCATTAATTTGATTGTCCAGTATTTCCTTCATGAGATATTGCAACACTTAGAAAAAGTGTACAGCGCCAGCAGACAATGAATTTTCAGCACTAAAAAAACGAAACTTCATTAACAGCTAAACTAAACGTTTCCAATGTAAATTTCCACCCTTATATAGTGTAAAAAGACATCCTGAAGCCTGGGCAGTCATTAATTTGATTGTCCAATATTTCCCTTATGAGATAATGCCTCTCATAGCAAATGTGTACAGCGCGAGCTGAAAATGCATTTACAGCACTAAAAAACCAAACTTTTATAACAGCTAAACCAAACGTTTCCAATGTAAATTTCCACCTTTATATAGTGTAGAAAGGCATCCTGAAGCCTGGAAAGTCATTAATTTGATTGTCCAGTATTTCCTTCATGAGATATTGCAACACTTAGAAAAAGTGTACAGCGCCAGCAGACAATGAATTTTCAGCACTAAAAAAACGAAACTTCATTAACAGCTAAACCAAACGTTTCCAATGTAATTTTCCACATTTATAGAGTGTAAAAAGGCATCCTGAAGCCTGGGAAGTCATTAATTTGATTGTCCAGTATTTCCCTTATGAGATAATGCCTCACATAGCAAATGTGTACAGTGCGAGCTGAAAATGCATTTACAGCACTAAAAAAACAAACTATTTATAACAGCTAAACCAAACGTTTCCAATGTAAATTTCCACCTTTATATAGTGTAGAAAGGCATCCTGAAGCCTGGAAAGTCATTAATTTGATTGTCCAGTATTTCCTTCATGAGATATTGCAACACTTAGAAAAAGTGTACAGCGCCAGCAGACAATGAATTTTCAGCACTAAAAAAACGAAACTTCATTAACAGCTAAACTAAACGTTTCCAATGTAAATTTCCACCTTTATATAGTGTAAAAATACATCCTGAAGCCTGGGCAGCCATTAATTTGATTGTCCAATATTTCCCTTATGAGATAATGCCTCTCATAGCAAATGTGTACAGCGCGAGCTGAAAATGCATTTACAGCACTAAAAAAACAAACTTTTATAACAGCTAAACCAAACGTTTCCAATGTAAATTTCCACCTTTATATAGTGTAAAAAGACATCCTGAAGCCTGGGCAGTCATTAATTTGATTGTCCAATATTTCCCTTATGAGATAATGCCTCTCATAGCAAATGTGTACAGCGCGAGCTGAAAATGCATTTACAGCACTAAAAAAACAAACTTTTATAACAGCTAAACCAAACGTTTCCAATGTAAATTTCCACCTTTATATAGTGTAGAAAGGCATCCTGAAGCCTGGAAAGTCATTAATTTGATTGTCCAGTATTTCCTTCATGAGATATTGCAACACTTAGAAAAAGTGTACAGCGCCAGCAGACAATGAATTTTCAGCACTAAAAAAAACGAAACTTCATTAACAGCTAAACCAAACGTTTCCAATGTAAATTTCCAACTTTATATAGTGTAGAAAGGCATCCTGAAGCCTGGAAAGTCATTAATTTGATTGTCCAGTATTTCCTTCATGAGATATTGCAACACTTAGAAAAAGTGTACAGCGCCAGCAGACAATGAATTTTCAGCACTAAAAAAACGAAACTTCATTAACAGCTAAACCAAACGTTTCCAATGTAAATTTCCACATTTATAGAGTGTAAAAAGGCATCCTGAAGCCTGGGAAGTCATTAATTTGATTGTCCAGTATTTCCCTTATGAGATAATGCCTCACATAGCAAATGTGTACAGTGCGAGCTGAAAATGCATTTTCAGCACTAAAAAACCAAACTTTTATAACAGCTAAACCAAACGTTTCCAATGTAAATTTCCACCTTTATATAGTGTAAAAAGACATCCTGAAGCCTGGGCAGTCATTAATTTGATTGTCCAATATTTCCCTTATGAGATAATGCCTCTCATAGCAAATGTGTACAGCGCGAGCTGAAAATGCATTTACAGCACTAAAAAACCAAACTTTTATAACAGCTAAACCAAACGTTTCAAATGTAAATTTCCACCTTTATATAGTGTAGAAAGGCATCCTGAAGCCTGGAAAGTCATTAATTTGATTATCCAGTATTTCCCTTATGAGATAATGCCTCACATAGCAAAGTGTACAGTGCGAGCTGAAAATGCATTTTCAGCACTAAAAAAAACAAACTTTTATAACAGCTAAACCAAACGTTTCCAATGTAAATTTCCACCTTTATATAGTGTAGAAAGGCATCCTGAAGCCTGGAAAGTCATTAATTTGATTGTCAAGTATTTCCTTCATGAGATATTGCAACACTTAGAAAAAGTGTACAGCGCCAGCAGACAATGAATTTTCAGCACTAAAAAAACGAAACTTCATTAACAGCTAAACCAAACGTTTCCAATGTAAATTTCCACATTTATAGAGTGTAAAAAGGCATCCTGAAGCCTGGGAAGTCATTAATTTGATTGTCCAGTATTTCCCTTATGAGATAATGCCTCACATAGCAAATGTGTACAGTGCGAGCTGAAAATGCATTTTCAGCACTAAAAAACCAAACTTTTATAACAGCTAAACCAAACGTTTCCAATATAAATTTCCACCTTTATATAGTGTAGAAAGGCATCCTGAAGCCTGGAAAGTCATTAATTTGATTGTCCAGTATTTCCTTCATGAGATATTGCAACACTTAGAAAAAGTGTACAGCGCCAGCAGACAATGAATTTTCAGCACTAAAAAAAACGAAACTTCATTAACAGCTAAACCAAACGTTTCCAATGTAAATTTCCACATTTATAGAGTGTAAAAAGGCATCCTGAAGCCTGGGAAATCATTAATTTGATTGTCCAGTATTTCCCTTATGAGATAATGCCTCACATAGCAAATGTGTACAGTGCGAGCTGAAAATGCATTTACAGCACTAAAAAAACAAACTTTTATAACAGCTAAACCAAACGTTTCCAATGTAAATTTCCACCTTCATATAGTGTAGAAAGGCATCCTGAAGCCTGGAAAGTCATTAATTTGATTGTCCAGTATTTCCTTCATGAGATATTGCAACACTTAGAAAAAGTGTACAGCGCCAGCAGACAATGAATTTTCAGCACTAAATAAACGAAACTTCATTAACAGCTAAAGTAAACGTTTCCAATGTAAATTTCCACCTTTATATAGTGTAAAAAGACATCCTGAAGCCTGGGCAGTCATTAATTTGATTGTCCAATATTTCCCTTATGAGATAATGCCTCTCATAGCAAATGTGTACAGTGCGAGCTGAAAATGCATTTACAGCACTAAAAAAACAAACTTTTATAACAGCTAAACCAAACGTTTCCAATGTAAATTTCCACCTTTATATAGTGTAAAAAGACATCCTGAAGCCTGGGCAGTCATTAATTTGATTGTCCAATATTTCCCTTATGAGATAATGCCTCTCATAGCAAATGTGTACAGCGCGAGCTGAAAATGCATTTACAGCACTAAAAAACCAAACTTTTATAACAGCTAAACCAAACGTTTCCAATGTAAATTTCCACCTTTATATAGTGTAGAAAGGCATCCTGAAGCCTGGAAAGTCATTAATTTGATTGTCCAGTATTTCCTTCATGAGATATTGCAACACTTAGAAAAAGTGTACAGCGCCAGCAGACAATGAATTTTCAGCACTAAAAAAAACGAAACTTCATTAACAGCTAAACCAAACGTTTCCAATGTAAATTTCCACATTTATAGAGTGTAAAAAGGCATCCTGAAGCCTGGGAAGTCATTAATTTGATTGTCCAGTATTTCCCTTATGAGATAATGCCTCTCATTGCAAATGTGTACAGCGCGAGCTGAAAATGCATTTTCAGCACTAAAAAACCAAACTTTTATAACACCTAAACCAAACGTTTCCAATGTAAATTTCCTCCTTTATATAGTGTAAAAAGACATCCTGAAGCCTGGGCAGTCATTAATTTGATTGTCCAATATTTCCCTTATGAGATAATGCCTCTCATAGCAAATGTGTACAGCGCGAGCTGAAAATGCATTTACAGCACTAAAAAACCAAACTTTTATAAAAGCTAAACCAAACGTTTCCAATGTAAATTTCCACCTTTATATAGTGTAGAAAGGCATCCTGAAGCCTGGAAAGTCATTAATTTGATTGTCCAGTATTTCCTTCATGAGATATTGCAACATTTAGAAAAAGTGTACAGCGCCAGCAGACAATGAATTTTCAGCACTAAAAAAACGAAACTTCATTAACAGCTAAACTAAACGTTTCCAATGTAAATTTCCACCTTTATATAGTGTAAAAAGACATCCTGAAGCCCGGGCAGCCATTAATTTGATTGTCCAATATTTCCCTTATGAGATAATGCCTCTCATAGCAAATGTGTACAGCGCGAGCTGAAAATGCATTTACAGCACTAAAAAACCAAACTTTTATAACAGCTAAACCAAACGTTTCCAATGTAAATTTCCACCTTTATATAGTGTAAAAAGACATCCTGAAGCCTGGGCAGTCATTAATTTGATTGTCCAATATTTCCCTTATGAGATAATGCCTCTCATAGCAAATGTGTACAGCGCGAGCTGAAAATGCATTTTCAGCACTAAAAAAACAAACTTTTATAACAGCTAAACCAAACGTTTCCAATGTAAATTTCCACCTTTATATAGTGTAGAAAGGCATCCTGAAGCCTGGAAAGTCATTAATTTGATTGTCCAGTATTTCCTTCATGAGATATTGCAACACTTAGAAAAAGTGTACAGCGCCAGCAGACAATGAATTTTCAGCACTAAAAAAACGAAACTTCATTAACAGCTAAACTAAATGTTTCCAATGTAAATTTCCACCTTTATATAGTGTAAAAAGACATCCTGAAGCCTGGGCAGTCATTAATTTGATTGTCCAATATTTCCCTTATGAGATAATGCCTCTCATAGCAAATGTGTACAGCGCGAGCTGAAAATGCATTTACAGCACTAAAAAACCAAACTTTTATAACAGCTAAACCAAACGTTTCCAATGTAAATTTCCACCTTTATATAGTGTAAAAAGGCATCCTGAAGCCTGGAAAGTCTTTAATTTGATTGTCCAGTATTTCCATCATGAGATATTGCAACACTTAGAAAAAGTGTACAGCGCCAGCAGACAATGAATTTCCAGCACTAAAAAAACGAAACTTCATTAACAGCTAAACTAAACGTTTCCAATGTAAATTTCCACCTTTATATAGTGTAAAAAGACATCCTGAAGCCTGGGCAGTCATTAATTTGATTGTCCAATATTTCCCTTATGAGATAATGCCTCTCATAGCAAATGTGTACAGCGCGAGCTGAAAATGCATTTACAGCACTAAAAAACCAAACTTTTATAACAGCTAAACCAAACGTTTCCAATGTAAATTTCCACCTTTATATAGTGTAGAAAGGCATCCTGAAGCCTGGAAAGTCATTAATTTGATTGTCCAGTATTTCCTTCATGAGATATTGCAACACTTAGAAAAAGTGTACAGCGCCAGCAGACAATGAATTTTCAGCACTAAAAAAACGAAACTTCATTAACAGCTAAACCAAACGTTTCCAATGTAAATTTCCACATTTATAGAGTGTAAAAAGGCATCCTGAAGCCTGGGAAGTCATTAATTTGATTGTCCAGTATTTCCCTTATGAGATAATGCCTCTCATAGCAAATGTGTACAGCGCGAGCTGAAAATGCATTTACAGCACTAAAAAACCAAACTTTTATAACAGCTAAACCAAACGTTTCCAATGTAAATTTCCACCTTTATATAGTGTAAAAAGGCATCCTGAAGCCTGGAAAGTCTTTAATTTGATTGTCCAGTATTTCCTTCATGAGATATTGCAACACTTAGAAAAAGTGTACAGCGCCAGCAGACAATGAATTTCCAGCACTAAAAAAACGAAACTTCATTAACAGCTAAACTAAACGTTTCCAATGTAAATTTCCACCTTTATATAGTGTAAAAAGACATCCTGAAGCCTGGGCAGTCATTAATTTGATTGTCCAATATTTCCCTTATGAGATAATGCCTCTCATAGCAAATGTGTACAGCGCGAGCTGAAAATGCATTTACAGCACTAAAAAACCAAACTTTTATAACAGCTAAACCAAACGTTTCCAATGTAAATTTCCACCTTTATATAGTGTAGAAAGGCATCCTGAAGCCTGGAAAGTCATTAATTTGATTGTCCAGTATTTCCTTCATGAGATATTGCAACACTTAGAAAAAGTGTACAGCGCCAGCAGACAATGAATTTTCAGCACTAAAAAAACGAAACTTCATTAACAGCTAAACCAAACGTTTCCAATGTAAATTTCCACATTTATAGAGTGTAAAAAGGCATCCTGAAGCCTGGGAAGTCATTAATTTGATTGTCCAGTATTTCCCTTATGAGATAATGCCTCACATAGCAAATGTGTACAGCGCGAGCTGAAAATGCATTTACAGCACTAAAAAACCAAACTTTTATAAAAGCTAAACCAAACGTTTCCAATGTAAATTTCCACCTTTATATAGTGTAGAAAGGCATCCTGAAGCCTGGAAAGTCATTAATTTGATTGTCCAGTATTTCCTTCATGAGATATTGCAACATTTAGAAAAAGTGTACAGCGCCAGCAGACAATGAATTTTCAGCACTAAAAAAACGAAACTTCATTAACAGCTAAACTAAACGTTTCCAATGTAAATTTCCACCTTTATATAGTGTAAAAAGACATCCTGAAGCCCGGGCAGCCATTAATTTGATTGTCCAATATTTCCCTTATGAGATAATGCCTCTCATAGCAAATGTGTACAGCGCGAGCTGAAAATGCATTTACAGCACTAAAAAACCAAACTTTTATAACAGCTAAACCAAACGTTTCCAATGTAAATTTCCACCTTTATATAGTGTAAAAAGACATCCTGAAGCCTGGGCAGTCATTAATTTGATTGTCCAATATTTCCCTTATGAGATAAGGCCTCTCATAGCAAATGTGTACAGCGCGAGCTGAAAATGCATTTACAGCACTAAAAAAACAAACTTTTATAACAGCTAAACCAAACGTTTCCAATGTAAATTTCCACCTTTATATAGTGTAGAAAGGCATCCTGAAGCCTGGAAAGTCATTAATTTGATTGTCCAGTATTTCCTTCATGAGATATTGCAACACTTAGAAAAAGTGTACAGCGCCAGCAGACAATGAATTTTCAGCACTAAAAAAACGAAACTTCATTAACAGCTAAACTAAATGTTTCCAATGTAAATTTCCACCTTTATATAGTGTAAAAAGACATCCTGAAGCCTGGGCAGTCATTAATTTGATTGTCCAATATTTCCCTTATGAGATAATGCCTCTCATAGCAAATGTGTACAGCGCGAGCTGAAAATGCATTTACAGCACTAAAAAACCAAACTTTTATAACAGCTAAACCAAACGTTTCCAATGTAAATTTCCACCTTTATATAGTGTAAAAAGGCATCCTGAAGCCTGGAAAGTCTTTAATTTGATTGTCCAGTATTTCCTTCATGAGATATTGCAACACTTAGAAAAAGTGTACAGCGCCAGCAGACAATGAATTTCCAGCACTAAAAAAACGAAACTTCATTAACAGCTAAACTAAACGTTTCCAATGTAAATTTCCACCTTTATATAGTGTAAAAAGACATCCTGAAGCCTGGGCAGTCATTAATTTGATTGTCCAATATTTCCCTTATGAGATAATGCCTCTCATAGCAAATGTGTACAGCGCGAGCTGAAAATGCATTTACAGCACTAAAAAACCAAACTTTTATAACAGCTAAACCAAACGTTTCCAATGTAAATTTCCACCTTTATATAGTGTAGAAAGGCATCCTGAAGCCTGGAAAGTCATTAATTTGATTGTCCAGTATTTCCTTCATGAGATATTGCAACACTTAGAAAAAGTGTACAGCGCCAGCAGACAATGAATTTTCAGCACTAAAAAAACGAAACTTCATTAACAGCTAAACCAAACGTTTCCAATGTAAATTTCCACATTTATAGAGTGTAAAAAGGCATCCTGAAGCCTGGGAAGTCATTAATTTGATTGTCCAGTATTTCCCTTATGAGATAATGCCTCTCATAGCAAATGTGTACAGCGCGAGCTGAAAATGCATTTACAGCACTAAAAAACCAAACTTTTATAACAGCTAAACAAAACGTTTCCAATGTAAATTTCCACCTTTATATAGTGTAGAAAGGCATCCTGAAGCCTGGAAAGTCATTAATTTGATTGTCCAGTATTTCCTTCATGAGATATTGCAACACTTAGAAAAAGTGTACAGCGCCAGCAGACAATGAATTTTCAGCACTAAAAAAACGAAACTTCATTAACAGCTAAACCAAACGTTTCCAATGTAAATTTCCACATTTATAGAGTGTAAAAAGGCATCCTGAAGCCTGGGAAGTCATTAATTTGATTGTCCAGTATTTCCCTTATGAGATAATGCCTCACATAGCAAATGTGTACAGTGCGAGCTGAAAATGCATTTTCAGCACTAAAAAACCAAACTTTTATAACAGCTAAACCAAACGTTTCCAATGTAAATTTCCACCTTTATATAGTGTAAAAAGACATCCTGAAGCCTGGGCAGTCATTAATTTGATTGTCCAGTATTTCCCTTATGAGATAATGCCTCACATAGCAAATGTGTACAGCGCGAGCTGAAAATGCATTTACAGCACTAAAAAAACAAACTTTTATAACAGCTAAACCAAACGTTTCCAATGTAAATTTCCACATTTATAGAGTGTAAAAATGCATCCTGAAGCCTGGGAAGTCATTAATTTGATTGTCCAGTATTTCCCTTATGAGATAATGCCTCACATAGCAAATGTGTACAGTGCGAGCTGAAAATGCATTTTCAGCACTAAAAAACCAAACTTTTATAACAGCTAAACCAAACGTTTCCAATGTAAATTTCCACCTTTATATAGTGTAAAAAGACATCCTGAAGCCTGGGCAGTCATTAATTTGATGGTCCAATATTTCCCTTATGAGATAATGCCTCTCATAGCAAATGTGTACAGCGCGAGCTGAAAATGCATTTACAGCACTAAAAAACCAAACTTTTATAACAGCTAAACCAAACGTTTCCAATGTAAATTTCCACCTTTATATAGTGTAAAAAGACATCCTGAAGCCTGGGCAGTCATTAATTTGATTGTCCAATATTTCCCTTATGAGATAATGCCTCTCATAGCAAATGTGTACAGCGCGAGCTGAAAATGCATTTACAGCACTAAAAAAACAAACTTTTATAACAGCTAAACCAAACGTTTCCAATGTAAATTTCCACCTTTATATAGTGTAGAAAGGCATCCTGAAGCCTGGAAAGTCATTAATTTGATTGTCCAGTATTTCCTTCATGAGATATTGCAACACTTAGAAAAAGTGTACAGCGCCAGCAGACAATGAATTTTCAGCACTAAAAAAAACGAAACTTCATTAACAGCTAAACTAAATGTTTCCAATGTAAATTTCCACCTTTATATAGTGTAAAAAGACATCCTGAAGCCTGGGCAGTCATTAATTTGATTGTCCAATATTTCCCTTATGAGATAATGCCTCTCATAGCAAATGTGTACAGCGCGAGCTGAAAATGCATTTACAGCACTAAAAAACCAAACTTTTATAACAGCTAAACCAAACGTTTCCAATGTAAATTTCCACCTTTATATAGTGTAAAAAGGCATCCTGAAGCCTGGAAAGTCTTTAATTTGATTGTCCAGTATTTCCTTCATGAGATATTGCAACACTTAGAAAAAGTGTACAGCGCCAGCAGACAATGAATTTCCAGCACTAAAAAAACGAAACTTCATTAACAGCTAAACTAAACGTTTCCAATGTAAATTTCCACCTTTATATAGTGTAAAAAGACATCCTGAAGCCTGGGCAGTCATTAATTTGATTGTCCAGTATTTCCCTTATGAGATAATGCCTCACATAGCAAATGTGTACAGTGCGAGCTGAAAATGCATTTTCAGCACTAAAAAACCAAACTTTTATAACAGCTAAACCAAACGTTTCCAATGTAAATTTCCACCTTTATATAGTGTAAAAAGACATCCTGAAGCCTGGGCAGTCATTAATTTGATTGTCCAGTATTTCCCTTATGAGATAATGCCTCACATAGCAAATGTGTACAGCGCGAGCTGAAAATGCATTTACAGCACTAAAAAACCAAACTTTTATAACAGCTAAACCAAACGTTTCCAATGTAAATTTCCACCTTTATATAGTGTAAAAAGGCATCCTGAAGCCTGGAAAGTCTTTAATTTGATTGTCCAGTATTTCCTTCATGAGATATTGCAACACTTAGAAAAAGTGTACAGCGCCAGCAGACAATGAATTTCCAGCACTAAAAAAACGAAACTTCATTAACAGCTAAACTAAACGTTTCCAATGTAAATTTCCACCTTTATATAGTGTAAAAAGACATCCTGAAGCCTGGGCAGTCATTAATTTGATTGTCCAATATTTCCCTTATGAGATAATGCCTCTCATAGCAAATGTGTACAGCGCGAGCTGAAAATGCATTTACAGCACTAAAAAACCAAACTTTTATAACAGCTAAACCAAACGTTTCCAATGTAAATTTCCACCTTTATATAGTGTAGAAAGGCATCCTGAAGCCTGGAAAGTCATTAATTTGATTGTCCAGTATTTCCTTCATGAGATATTGCAACACTTAGAAAAAGTGTACAGCGCCAGCAGACAATGAATTTTCAGCACTAAAAAAACGAAACTTCATTAACAGCTAAACCAAACGTTTCCAATGTAAATTTCCACATTTATAGAGTGTAAAAAGGCATCCTGAAGCCTGGGAAGTCATTAATTTGATTGTCCAGTATTTCCCTTATGAGATAATGCCTCTCATAGCAAATGTGTACAGCGCGAGCTGAAAATGCATTTACAGCACTAAAAAACCAAACTTTTATAACAGCTAAACAAAACGTTTCCAATGTAAATTTCCACCTTTATATAGTGTAGAAAGGCATCCTGAAGCCTGGAAAGTCATTAATTTGATTGTCCAGTATTTCCTTCATGAGATATTGCAACACTTAGAAAAAGTGTACAGCGCCAGCAGACAATGAATTTTCAGCACTAAAAAAACGAAACTTCATTAACAGCTAAACCAAACGTTTCCAATGTAAATTTCCACATTTATAGAGTGTAAAAAGGCATCCTGAAGCCTGGGAAGTCATTAATTTGATTGTCCAGTATTTCCCTTATGAGATAATGCCTCACATAGCAAATGTGTACAGTGCGAGCTGAAAATGCATTTTCAGCACTAAAAAACCAAACTTTTATAACAGCTAAACCAAACGTTTCCAATGTAAATTTCCACCTTTATATAGTGTAAAAAGACATCCTGAAGCCTGGGCAGTCATTAATTTGATTGTCCAGTATTTCCCTTATGAGATAATGCCTCACATAGCAAATGTGTACAGCGCGAGCTGAAAATGCATTTACAGCACTAAAAAAACAAACTTTTATAACAGCTAAACCAAACGTTTCCAATGTAAATTTCCACATTTATAGAGTGTAAAAATGCATCCTGAAGCCTGGGAAGTCATTAATTTGATTGTCCAGTATTTCCCTTATGAGATAATGCCTCACATAGCAAATGTGTACAGTGCGAGCTGAAAATGCATTTTCAGCACTAAAAAACCAAACTTTTATAACAGCTAAACCAAACGTTTCCAATGTAAATTTCCACCTTTATATAGTGTAAAAAGACATCCTGAAGCCTGGGCAGTCATTAATTTGATGGTCCAATATTTCCCTTATGAGATAATGCCTCTCATAGCAAATGTGTACAGCGCGAGCTGAAAATGCATTTACAGCACTAAAAAACCAAACTTTTATAACAGCTAAACCAAACGTTTCCAATGTAAATTTCCACCTTTATATAGTGTAAAAAGACATCCTGAAGCCTGGGCAGTCATTAATTTGATTGTCCAATATTTCCCTTATGAGATAATGCCTCTCATAGCAAATGTGTACAGCGCGAGCTGAAAATGCATTTACAGCACTAAAAAAACAAACTTTTATAACAGCTAAACCAAACGTTTCCAATGTAAATTTCCACCTTTATATAGTGTAGAAAGGCATCCTGAAGCCTGGAAAGTCATTAATTTGATTGTCCAGTATTTCCTTCATGAGATATTGCAACACTTAGAAAAAGTGTACAGCGCCAGCAGACAATGAATTTTCAGCACTAAAAAAAACGAAACTTCATTAACAGCTAAACTAAATGTTTCCAATGTAAATTTCCACCTTTATATAGTGTAAAAAGACATCCTGAAGCCTGGGCAGTCATTAATTTGATTGTCCAATATTTCCCTTATGAGATAATGCCTCTCATAGCAAATGTGTACAGCGCGAGCTGAAAATGCATTTACAGCACTAAAAAACCAAACTTTTATAACAGCTAAACCAAACGTTTCCAATGTAAATTTCCACCTTTATATAGTGTAAAAAGGCATCCTGAAGCCTGGAAAGTCTTTAATTTGATTGTCCAGTATTTCCTTCATGAGATATTGCAACACTTAGAAAAAGTGTACAGCGCCAGCAGACAATGAATTTCCAGCACTAAAAAAACGAAACTTCATTAACAGCTAAACTAAACGTTTCCAATGTAAATTTCCACCTTTATATAGTGTAAAAAGACATCCTGAAGCCTGGGCAGTCATTAATTTGATTGTCCAGTATTTCCCTTATGAGATAATGCCTCACATAGCAAATGTGTACAGTGCGAGCTGAAAATGCATTTTCAGCACTAAAAAACCAAACTTTTATAACAGCTAAACCAAACGTTTCCAATGTAAATTTCCACCTTTATATAGTGTAAAAAGACATCCTGAAGCCTGGGCAGTCATTAATTTGATTGTCCAGTATTTCCCTTATGAGATAATGCCTCACATAGCAAATGTGTACAGCGCGAGCTGAAAATGCATTTACAGCACTAAAAAAACAAACTTTTATAACAGCTAAACCAAACGTTTCCAATGTAAATTTCCACATTTATAGAGTGTAAAAATGCATCCTGAAGCCTGGGAAGTCATTAATTTGATTGTCCAGTATTTCCCTTATGAGATAATGCCTCACATAGCAAATGTGTACAGTGCGAGCTGAAAATGCATTTTCAGCACTAAAAAACCAAACTTTTATAACAGCTAAACCAAACGTTTCCAATGTAAATTTCCACCTTTATATAGTGTAAAAAGACATCCTGAAGCCTGGGCAGTCATTAATTTGATTGTCCAATATTTCCCTTATGAGATAATGCCTCTCATAGCAAATGTGTACAGCGCGAGCTGAAAATGCATTTACAGCACTAAAAAACCAAACTTTTATAACAGCTAAACCAAACGTTTCCAATGTAAATTTCCACCTTTATATAGTGTAGAAAGGCATCCTGAAGCCTGGAAAGTCATTAATTTGATTGTCCAGTATTTCCTTCATGAGATATTGCAACACTTAGAAAAAGTGTACAGCGCCAGTAGACAATGAATTTTCAGCACTAAAAAAACGAAACTTCATTAACAGCTAAACTAAACGTTTCCAATGTAAATTTCCACCTTTATATAGTGTAAAAAGACATCCTGAAGCCTGGGCAGTCATTAATTTGATTGTCCAATATTTCCCTTATGAGATAATGCCTCTCATAGCAAATGTGTACAGCGCGAGCTGAAAATGCATTTACAGCACTAAAAAACCAAACTTTTATAACAGCTAAACCAAACGTTTCCAATGTAAATTTCCACCTTTATATAGTGTAGAAAGGCATCCTGGAGCCTGGAAAGTCATTAATTTGATTGTCCAGTATTTCCTTCATGAGATATTGCAACACTTAGAAAAAGTGTACAGCGCCAGCAGACAATGAATTTTCAGCACTAAAAAAACCAAACTTTTATAACAGCTAAACCAAACGTTTCCAATGTAAATTTCCACCTTTATATAGTGTAAAAAGACATCCTGAAGCCTGGGCAGTCATTAATTTGATTGTCCAGTATTTCCCTTATGAGATAATGCCTCACATAGCAAATGTGTACAGCGCGAGCTGAAAATGCATTTACAGCACTAAAAAAACAAACTTTTATAACAGCTAAACCAAACGTTTCCAATGTAAATTTCCACCTTTATATAGTGTAGAAAGGCATCCTGAAGCCTGGAAAGTCATTAATTTGATTGTCCAGTATTTCCTACATGAGATATTGCAAAACTTAGAAAAAGTGTACAGCGCCAGCAGACAATGAATTTTCAGCACTAAAAAAACGAAACTTCATTAACAGCTAAACCAAACGTTTCCAATGTAAATTTCCACATTTATAGAGTGTAAAAAGGCATCCTGAAGCCTGGGAAGTCATTAATTTGATTGTCCAGTATTTCCTTCATGAGATATTGCAACACTTAGAAAAAGTGTACAGCGCCAGCAGACAATGAATTTTCAGCACTAAAAAAACGAAACTTCATTAACAGCTAAACCAAACGTTTCCAATGTAAATTTCCACATTTATAGAGTGTAAAAAGGCATCCTCAAGCCTGGGAAGTCATTAATTTGATTGTCCAGTATTTCCCTTATGAGATAATGCCTCACATAGCAAATGTGTACAGTGCGAGCTGAAAATGCATTTTCAGCACTAAAAAACCAAACTTTTATAACAGCTAAACCAAACGTTTCCAATGTAAATTTCCACCTTTATATAGTGTAAAAAGACATCCTGAAGCCTGGGCAGTCATTAATTTGATGGTCCAATATTTCCCTTATGAGATAATGCCTCTCATAGCAAATGTGTACAGCGCGAGCTGAAAATGCATTTACAGCACTAAAAAACCAAACTTTTATAACAGCTAAGAAACGTTTCCAATGTAAATTTCCACCTTTATATAGTGTAAAAAGACATCCTGAAGCCTGGGCAGTCATTAATTTGATTGTCCAATATTTCCCTTATGAGATAATGCCTCTCATAGCAAATGTGTACAGCGCGAGCTGAAAATGCATTTACAGCACTAAAAAAACTAACTTTTATAACAGCTAAACCAAACGTTTCCAATGTAAATTTCCACCTTTATATAGTGTAGAAAGGCATCCTGAAGCCTGGAAAGTCATTAATTTGATTGTCCAGTATTTCCTTCATGAGATATTGCAACACTTAGAAAAAGTGTACAGCGCCAGCAGACAATGAATTTTCAGCACTAAAAAAACGAAACTTCATTAACAGCTAAACTAAATGTTTCCAATGTAAATTTCCACCTTTATATAGTGTAAAAAGACATCCTGAAGCCTGGGCAGTCATTAATTTGATTGTCCAATATTTCCCTTATGAGATAATGCCTCTCATAGCAAATGTGTACAGCGCGAGCTGAAAATGCATTTACAGCACTAAAAAACCAACCTTTTATAACAGCTAAACCAAACGTTTCCAATGTAAATTTCCACCTTTATATAGTGTAAAAAGGCATCCTGAAGCCTGGAAAGTCTTTAATTTGATTGTCCAGTATTTCCTTCATGAGATATTGCAACACTTAGAAAAAGTGTACAGCGCCAGCAGACAATGAATTTCCAGCACTAAAAAAACGAAACTTCATTAACAGCTAAACTAAACGTTTCCAATGTAAATTTCCACCTTTATATAGTGTAAAAAGACATCCTGAAGCCTGGGCAGTCATTAATTTGATTGTCCAGTATTTCCCTTATGAGATAATGCCTCACATAGCAAATGTGTACAGTGCGAGCTGAAAATGCATTTTCAGCACTAAAAAACCAAACTTTTATAACAGCTAAACCAAACGTTTCCAATGTAAATTTCCACCTTTATATAGTGTAAAAAGACATCCTGAAGCCTGGGCAGTCATTAATTTGATTGTCCAGTATTTCCCTTATGAGATAATGCCTCACATAGCAAATGTGTACAGCGCGAGCTGAAAATGCATTTACAGCACTAAAAAAACAAACTTTTATAACAGCTAAACCAAACGTTTCCAATGTAAATTTCCACATTTATAGAGTGTAAAAATGCATCCTGAAGCCTGGGAAGTCATTAATTTGATTGTCCAGTATTTCCCTTATGAGATAATGCCTCACATAGCAAATGTGTACAGTGCGAGCTGAAAATGCATTTTCAGCACTAAAAAACCAAACTTTTATAACAGCTAAACCAAACGTTTCCAATGTAAATTTCCACCTTTATATAGTGTAAAAAGACATCCTGAAGCCTGGGCAGTCATTAATTTGATTGTCCAATATTTCCCTTATGAGATAATGCCTCTCATAGCAAATGTGTACAGCGCGAGCTGAAAATGCATTTACAGCACTAAAAAACCAAACTTTTATAACAGCTAAACCAAACGTTTCCAATGTAAATTTCCACCTTTATATAGTGTAGAAAGGCATCCTGAAGCCTGGAAAGTCATTAATTTGATTGTCCAGTATTTCCTTCATGAGATATTGCAACACTTAGAAAAAGTGTACAGCGCCAGTAGACAATGAATTTTCAGCACTAAAAAAACGAAACTTCATTAACAGCTAAACTAAACGTTTCCAATGTAAATTTCCACCTTTATATAGTGTAAAAAGACATCCTGAAGCCTGGGCAGTCATTAATTTGATTGTCCAATATTTCCCTTATGAGATAATGCCTCTCATAGCAAATGTGTACAGCGCGAGCTGAAAATGCATTTACAGCACTAAAAAACCAAACTTTTATAACAGCTAAACCAAACGTTTCCAATGTAAATTTCCACCTTTATATAGTGTAGAAAGGCATCCTGGAGCCTGGAAAGTCATTAATTTGATTGTCCAGTATTTCCTTCATGAGATATTGCAACACTTAGAAAAAGTGTACAGCGCCAGCAGACAATGAATTTTCAGCACTAAAAAAACCAAACTTTTATAACAGCTAAACCAAACGTTTCCAATGTAAATTTCCACCTTTATATAGTGTAAAAAGACATCCTGAAGCCTGGGCAG
This sequence comes from Idiotropiscis lumnitzeri, assembly GCF_059441095.1. Classification (NCBI taxonomy): domain Eukaryota; kingdom Metazoa; phylum Chordata; class Actinopteri; order Syngnathiformes; family Syngnathidae; genus Idiotropiscis; species Idiotropiscis lumnitzeri. Next base: position 868,421 of record NW_028283615.1, read on the forward strand.
TCATTAATTTGATTGTCCAGTATTTCCCTTATGAGATAATGCCTCACATAGCAAATGTGTACAGCGCGAGCTGAAAATGCATTTACAGCACTAAAAAAACAAACTTTTATAACAGCTAAACCAAACGTTTCCAATGTAAATTTCCACCTTTATATAGTGTAGAAAGGCATCCTGAAGCCTGGAAAGTCATTAATTTGATTGTCCAGTATTTCCTACATGAGATATTGCAAAACTTAGAAAAAGTGTACAGCGCCAGCAGACAATGAATTTTCAGCACTAAAAAAACGAAACTTCATTAACAGCTAAACCAAACGTTTCCAATGTAAATTTCCACATTTATAGAGTGTAAAAAGGCATCCTGAAGCCTGGGAAGTCATTAATTTGATTGTCCAGTATTTCCCTTATGAGATAATGCCTCACATAGCAAATGTGTACAGTGCGAGCTGAAAATGCATTTTCAGCACTAAAAAACCAAACTTATATAACACCTAAACCAAACGTTTCCAATGTAAATTTCCACCTTTATATAGTGTAAAAAGACATCCTGAAACCTGGGCAGTCATTAATTTGATTGTCCAATATTTCCCTTATGAGATAATGCCTCTCATAGCAAATGTGTACAGCGCGAGCTGAAAATGCATTTACAGCACTAAAAAACCAAACTTTTATAACAGCTAAACCAAACGTTTCCAATGTAAATTTCCACCTTTATATAGTGTAAAAAGACATCCTGAAGCCTGGGCAGTCATTAATTTGATTGTCCAATATTTCCCTTATGAGATAATGCCTCTCATAGCAAATGTGTACAGCGCGAGCTGAAAATGCATTTTCAGCACTAAAAAAACAAACTTTTATAACAGCTAAACCAAACGTTTCAAATGTAAATTTCCACATTTATATAGTGTAAAAAGACATCCTGAAGCCTGGGCAGTCATTAATTTGATTGTCCAATATTTCCCTTATGAGATAATGCCTCTCATAGCAAATGTGTACAGTGCGAGCTGAAAATGCATTTACAGCACTAAAAAAACAAACTTTTATAACAGCTAAACCAAACGTTTCCAATGTAAATTTCCACCTTTATATAGTGTAAAAAGACATCCTGAAGCCTGGGCAGTCATTAATTTGATTGTCCAATATTTCCCTTATGAGATAATGCCTCTCATAGCAAATGTGTACAGTGCGAGCTGAAAATGCATTTACAGCACTAAAAAAACAAACTTTTATAACAGCTAAACCAAACGTTTCCAATGTAAATTTCCACCTTTATATAGTGTAAAAAGACATCCTGAAGCCTGGGCAGTCATTAATTTGATTGTCCAATATTTCCCTTATGAGATAATGCCTCTCATAGCAAATGTGTACAGTGCGAGCTGAAAATGCATTTACAGCACTAAAAAACCAAACTTTTATAACAGCTAAACCAAACGTTTCCAATGTAAATTTCCACCTTTATATAGTGTAGAAAGGCATCCTGAAGCCTGGAAAGTCATTAATTTGATTGTCCAGTATTTCCTTCATGAGATATTGCAACACTTAGAAAAAGTGTACAGCGCCAGCAGACAATGAATTTTCAGCACTAAAAAAACGAAACTTCATTAACAGCTAAACCAAACGTTTCCAATGTAAATTTCCACATTTATAGAGTGTAAAAAGGCATCCTGAAGCCTGGGAAGTCATTAATTTGATTGTCCAGTATTTCCCTTATGAGATAATGCCTCACAGCAAATGTGTACAGTGCGAGCTGAAAATGCATTTACAGCACTAAAAAAACAAACTTTTATAACAGCTAAACCAAACGTTTCCAATGTAAATTTCCACCTTTATATAGTGTAGAAAGGCATCCTGAAGCCTGGAAAGTCATTAATTTGATTGTCCAGTATTTCCTTCATGAGATATTGCAACACTTAGAAAAAGTGTACAGCGCCAGCAGACAATGAATTTTCAGCACTAAATAAACGAAACTTCATTAACAGCTAAAGTAAACGTTTCCAATGTAAATTTCCACCTTTATATAGTGTAAAAAGACATCCTGAAGCCTGGGCAGTCATTAATTTGATTGTCCAATATTTCCCTTATGAGATAATGCCTCTCATAGCAAATGTGTACAGTGCGAGCTGAAAATGCATTTACAGCACTAAAAAAACAAACTTTTATAACACCTAAACCAAACGTTTCCAATGTAAATTTCCTCCTTTATATAGTGTAAAAAGACATCCTGAAGCCTGGGCAGTCATTAATTTGATTGTCCAATATTTCCCTTATGAGATAATGCCTCCCATAGCAAATGTGTACAGCGCGAGCTGAAAATGCATTTACAGCACTAAAAAACCAAACTTTTATAACAGCTAAACCAAACGTTTCCAATGTAAATTTCCACCTTTATATAGTGTAGAAAGGCATCCTGAAGCCTGGAAAGTCATTAATTTGATTGTCCAGTATTTCCTTCATGAGATATTGCAACACTTAGAAAAAGTGTACAGCGCCAGCAGACAATGAATTTTCAGCACTAAAAAAACGAAACTTCATTAACAGCTAAACCAAACGTTTCCAATGTAAATTTCCACATTTATAGAGTGTAAAAAGGCATCCTGAAGCCTGGGAAGTCATTAATTTGATTGTCCAGTATTTCCCTTATGAGATAATGCCTCACATAGCAAATGTGTACAGTGCGAGCTGAAAATGCATTTTCAGCACTAAAAAAACAAACTTATATAACACCTAAACCAAACGTTTCCAATGTAAATTTCCACCTTTATATAGTGTAAAAAGACATCCTGAAGCCTGGGCAGTCATTAATTTGATTGTCCAATATTTCCCTTATGAGATAATGCCTCTCATAGCAAATGTGTACAGCGCGAGCTGAAAATGCATTTACAGCACTAAAAAAACCAAACTTTTATAACAGCTAAACCAAACGTTTCCAATGTAAATTTCCACCTTTATATAGTGTAGAAAGGCATCCTGAAGCCTGGAAAGTCATTAATTTGATTGTCCAGTATTTCCTTCATGAGATATTGCAACATTTAGAAAAAGTGTACAGCGCCAGCAGACAATGAATTTTCAGCACTAAAAAAACGAAACTTCATTAACAGCTAAACTAAACGTTTCCAATGTAAATTTCCACCTTTATATAGTGTAAAAAGACATCCTGAAGCCCGGGCAGCCATTAATTTGATTGTCCAATATTTCCCTTATGAGATAATGCCTCTCATAGCAAATGTGTACAACGCGAGCTGAAAATGCATTTACAGCACTAAAAAAACAAACTTTTATAACAGCTAAACCAAACGTTTCCAATGTAAATTTCCACCTTTATATAGTGTAAAAAGACATCCTGAAGCCTGCGCAGTCATTAATTTGATTGTCCAATATTTCCCTTATGAGATAATGCCTCTCATAGCAAATGTGTACAGCGCGAGCTGAAAATGCATTTACAGCACTAAAAAACCAAACTTTTATAACAGCTAAACCAAACGTTTCCAATGTAAATTTCTACCTTTATATAGTGTAGAAAGGCATCCTGAAGCCTGGAAAGTCATTAATTTGATTGTCCAGTATTTCCTTCATGAGATATTGCAACACTTAGAAAAAGTGTACAGCGCCAGCAGACAATGAATTTTCAGCACTAAAAAAACGAAACTTCATTAACAGCTAAACTAAACGTTTCCAATGTAAATTTCCACCTTTATATAGTGTAAAAAGACATTCTGAAGCCTGGGCAGTCATTAATTTGATTGTCCAATATTTCCCTTATGAGATAATGCCTCTCATAGCAAATGTGTACAGCGCGAGCTGAAAATGCATTTACAGCACTAAAAAACCAAACTTTTATAACAGCTAAACCAAACGTTTCCAATGTAAATTTCCACCTTTATATAGTGTAGAAAGGCATCCTGAAGCCTGGAAAGTCATTAATTTGATTGTCCAGTATTTCCTTCATGAGATATTGCAACACTTAGAAAAAGTGTACAGCGCCAGCAGACAATGAATTTTCAGTACTAAAAAAACGAAACTTCATTAACAGCTAAACCAAACGTTTCCAATGTAAATTTCCACATTTATAGAGTGTAAAAAGGCATCCTGAAGCCTGGGAAGTCATTAATTTGATTGTCCAGTATTTCCCTTCTGAGATAATGCCTCACATAGCAAATGTGTACAGTGCGAGCTGAAAATGCATTTTCAGCACTAAAAAAACAAACTTTTATAACAGCTAAACTAAACGTTTCCAATGTAAATTTCCACCTTTATATAGTGTAAAAAGACATCCTGAAGCCTGGGCAGTCATTAATTTGATTGTCCAATATTTCCCTTATGAGATAATGCCTCTCATAGCAAATGTGTACAGCGCGAGCTGAAAATGCATTTACAGCACTAAAAAAACAAACTTTTATAACAGCTAAACTAAACGTTTCCAATGTAAATTTCCACCTTTATATAGTGTAAAAAGACATCCTGAAGCCTGGGCAGTCATTAATTTGATTGTCCAATATTTCCCTTATGAGATAATGCCTCTCATAGCAAATGTGTACAGCGCGAGCTGAAAATGCATTTACAGCACTAAAAAACCAAACTTTTATAACAGCTAAACCAAACGTTTCCAATGTAAATTTCCACCTTTATATAGTGTAGAAAGGCATCCTGAAGCCTGGAAAGTCATTAATTTGATTGTCCAGTATTTCCTTCATGAGATATTGCAACACTTAGAAAAAGTGTACAGCGCCAGCAGACAATGAATTTTCAGCACTAAAAAAACGAAACTTCATTAACAGCTAAACCAAACGTTTCCAATGTAAATTTCCACATTTATAGAGTGTAAAAAGGCATCCTGAAGCCTGGGAAGTCATTAATTTGATTGTCCAGTATTTCCCTTATGAGATAATGCCTCACATAGCAAATGTGTACAGTGCGAGCTGAAAATGCATTTTCAGCACTAAAAAACCAAACTTTTATAACAGCTAAACCAAACGTTTCCAATGTAAATTTCCACCTTTATATAGTGTAAAAAGACATCCTGAAGCCTGGGCAGTCATTAATTTGATTGTCCAGTATTTCCCTTATGAGATAATGCCTCACATAGCAAATGTGTACAGCGCGAGCTGAAAATGCATTTACAGCACTAAAAAAACAAACTTTTATAACAGCTAAACTAAACGTTTCCAATGTAAATTTCCACCTTTATATAGTGTAAAAAGACATCCTGAAGCCTGGGCAGTCATTAATTTGATTGTCCAATATTTCCCTTATGAGATAATGCCTCTCATAGCAAATGTGTACAGCGCGAGCTGAAAATGCATTTACAGCACTAAAAAACCAAACTTTTATAACAGCTAAACCAAACGTTTCCAATGTAAATTTCCACCTTTATATAGTGTAGAAAGGCATCCTGAAGCCTGGAAAGTCATTAATTTTATTGTCCAGTATTTCATTCATGAGATATTGCAACACTTAGAAAAAGTGTACAGCGCCAGCAGACAATGAATTTTCAGCACTAAAAAAACGAAACTTCATTAACAGCTAAACCAAACGTTTCCAATGTAAATTTCCACATTTATAGAGTGTAAAAAGGCATCCTGAAGCCTGGGAAGTCATTAATTTGATTGTCCAGTATTTCCCTTATGAGATAATGCCTCACATAGCAAATGTGTACAGTGCGAGCTGAAAATGCATTTTCAGCACTAAAAAAACAAACTTTTATAACAGCTAAACTAAACGTTTCCAATGTAAATTTCCACCTTTATATAGTGTAAAAAGACATCCTGAAGCCTGGGCAGTCATTAATTTGATTGTCCAATATTTCACTTATGAGATAATGCCTCTCATAGCAAATGTGTACAGCGCGAGCTGAAAATGCATTTACAGCACTAAAAAAACAAACTTTTATAACAGCTAAACTAAACGTTTCCAATGTAAATTTCCACCTTTATATAGTGTAAAAAGACATCCTGAAGCCTGGGCAGTCATTAATTTGATTGTCCAATATTTCCCTTATGAGATAATGCCTCTCATAGCAAATGTGTACAGCGCGAGCTGAAAATGCATTTACAGCACTAAAAACCCAAACTTTTATAACAGCTAAACCAAACGTTTCCAATGTAAATTTCCACCTTTATATAGTGTAGAAAGGCATCCTGAAGCCTGGAAAGTCATTAATTTGATTGTCCAGTATTTCCTTCATGAGATATTGCAACACTTAGAAAAGGTGTACAGCGCCAGCAGACAATGAATTTTCAGCACTAAAAAAACGAAACTTCATTAACAGCTAAACCAAACGTTTCCAATGTAAATTTCCACATTTATAGAGTGTAAAAATGCATCCTGAAGCCTGGGAAGTCATTAATTTGATTGTCCAGTATTTCCCTTATGAGATAATGCCTCACATAGCAAATGTGTACAGTGCAAGCTGAAAATGCATTTTCAGCACTAAAAAACCAAACTTTTATAACAGCTAAACCAAACGTTTCCAATGTAAATTTCCACCTTTATATAGTGTAAAAAGACATCCTGAAGCCTGGGCAGTCATTAATTTGATTGTCCAATATTTCCCTTATGAGATAATGCCTCTCATAGCAAATGTGTACAGCGCGAGCTGAAAATGCATTTACAGCACTAAAAAACCAAACTTTTATAACAGCTAAACCAAACGTTTCCAATGTAAATTTCCACCTTTATATAGTGTAGAAAGGCATCCTGAAGCCTGGAAAGTCATTAATTTGATTGTCCAGTATTTCCTTCATGAGATATTGCAACACTTAGAAAAAGTGTACAGCGCCAGTAGACAATGAATTTTCAGCACTAAAAAAACGAAACTTCATTAACAGCTAAACTAAACGTTTCCAATGTAAATTTCCACCTTTATATAGTGTAAAAAGACATCCTGAAGCCTGGGCAGTCATTAATTTGATTGTCCAATATTTCCCTTATGAGATAATGCCTCTCATAGCAAATGTGTACAGCGCGAGCTGAAAATGCATTTACAGCACTAAAAAACCAAACTTTTATAACAGCTAAACCAAACGTTTCCAATGTAAATTTCCACCTTTATATAGTGTAGAAAGGCATCCTGGAGCCTGGAAAGTCATTAATTTGATTGTCCAGTATTTCCTTCATGAGATATTGCAACACTTAGAAAAAGTGTACAGCGCCAGCAGACAATGAATTTTCAGCACTAAAAAAACCAAACTTTTATAACAGCTAAACCAAACGTTTCCAATGTAAATTTCCACCTTTATATAGTGTAAAAAGACATCCTGAAGCCTGGGCAGTCATTAATTTGATTGTCCAGTATTTCCCTTATGAGATAATGCCTCACATAGCAAATGTGTACAGCGCGAGCTGAAAATGCATTTACAGCACTAAAAAAACAAACTTTTATAACAGCTAAACCAAACGTTTCCAATGTAAATTTCCACCTTTATATAGTGTAGAAAGGCATCCTGAAGCCTGGAAAGTCATTAATTTGATTGTCCAGTATTTCCTACATGAGATATTGCAAAACTTAGAAAAAGTGTACAGCGCCAGCAGACAATGAATTTTCAGCACTAAAAAAACGAAACTTCATTAACAGCTAAACCAAACGTTTCCAATGTAAATTTCCACATTTATAGAGTGTAAAAAGGCATCCTGAAGCCTGGGAAGTCATTAATTTGATTGTCCAGTATTTCCCTTATGAGATAATGCCTCACATAGCAAATGTGTACAGCGCGAGCTGAAAATGCATTTACAGCACTAAAAAACCAAACTTTTATAACAGCTAAACCAAACGTTTCCAATGTAAATTTCCACCTTTATATAGTGTAGAAAGGCATCCTGAAGCCTGGAAAGTGATTAATTTGATTGTCCAGTATTTCCTTCATGAGATATTGCAACACTTAGAAAAAGTGTACAGCGCCAGCAGACAATGAATTTTCAGCACTAAAAAACCGAAACTTCATTAACAGCTAAACTAAACGTTTCCAATGTAAATTTCCACCTTTATATAGTGTAAAAAGACATCCTGAAGCCTGGGCAGTCATTAATTTGATTGTCCAATATTTCCCTTATGAGATAATGCCTCTCATAGCAAATGTGTACAGCGCGAGCTGAAAATGCATTTACAGCACTAAAAAACCAAACTTTTATAACAGCTAAACCAAACGTTTCCAATGTAAATGTCCACCTTTATATAGTGTAGAATGGCATCCTGAAGCCTGGAAAGTCATTAATTTGATTGTCCAGTATTTCCTTCATGAGATATTGCAACACTTAGAAAAAGTGTACAGCGCCAGCAGACAATGAATTTCCAGCACTAAAAAAACGAAACTTCATTAACAGCTAAACTAAACGTTTCCAATGTAAATTTCCACCTTTATATAGTGTAAAAAGACATCCTGAAGCCTGGGCAGTCATTAATTTGATTGTCCAATATTTCCCTTATGAGATAATGCCTCTCATAGCAAATGTGTACAGCGCGAGCTGAAAATGCATTTACAGCACTAAAAAACCAAACTTTTATAACAGCTAAACTAAACGTTTCCAATGTAAATTTCCACCTTTATATAGTGTAGAAAGGCATCCTGAAGCCTGGAAAGTCATTAATTTGATTGTCCAGTATTTCCTTCATGAGATATTGCAACACTTAGAAAAAGTGTACAGCGCCAGCAGACAATGAATTTTCAGCACTAAAAAAACGAAACTTCATTAACAGCTAAACCAAACGTTTCCAATGTAAATTTCCACATTTATAGAGTGTAAAAAGGCATCCTGAAGCCTGGGAAGTCATTAATTTGATTGTCCAGTATTTCCCTTATGAGATAATGCCTCACATAGCAAATGTGTACAGTGCGAGCTGAAATGCATTTTCAGCACTAAAAAACCAAACTTTTATAACAGCTAAACCAAACGTTTCCAATGTAAATTTCCACCTTTATATAGTGTAAAAAGACATCCTGAAGCCTGGGCAGTCATTAATTTGATTGTCCAGTATTTCCCTTATGAGATAATGCCTCACATAGCAAATGTGTACAGCGCGAGCTGAAAATGCATTTACAGCACTAAAAAAACAAACTTTTATAACAGCTAAACTAAACGTTTCCAATGTAAATTTCCACCTTTATATAGTGTAAAATTACATCCTGAAGCCTGGGCAGTCATTAATTTGATTGTCCAATATTTCCCTTATGAGATAATGCCTCTCATAGCAAATGTGTACAGCGCGAGCTGAAAATGCATTTACAGCACTAAAAACCCAAACTTTTATAACAGCTAAACCAAACGTTTCCAATGTAAATTTCCACCTTTATATAGTGTAGAAAGGCATCCTGAAGCCTGGAAAGTCATTAATTTGATTGTCCAGTATTTCCTTCATGAGATATTGCAACACTTAGAAAAGGTGTACAGCGCCAGCAGACAATGAATTTTCAGCACTAAAAAATCGAAACTTCATTAACAGCTAAACCAAACGTTTCCAATGTAAATTTCCACCTTTATATAGTGTAGAAAGGCATCCTGAAGCCTGGAAAGTCATTAATTTGATTGTCCAGTATTTCCTTCATGAGATATTGCAACACTTAGAAAAGGTGTACAGCGCCAGCAGACAATGAATTTTCAGCACTAAAAAAACGAAACTTCATTAACAGCTAAACCAAACGTTTCCAATGTAAATTTCCACATTTATAGAGTGTAAAAAGGCATCCTGAAGCCTGGGAAGTCATTAATTTGATTGTCCAGTATTTCCCTTATGAGATAATGCCTCACATAGCAAATGTGTACAGTTCGAGCTGAAAATGCATTTACAGCACTAAAAAACCAAACTTTTATAACAGCTAAACCAAACGTTTCCAATGTAAATTTCCACCTTTATATAGTGTAGAAAGGCATCCTGAAGCCTGGAAAGTCATTGATTTGATTGTCCAGTATTTCCTTCATGAGATATTGCAACACTTAGAAAAAGTGTACAGCGCCAGCAGACAATGAATTTTCAGCACTAAAAAAACGAAACTTCATTAACAGCTAAACTAAACGTTTCCAATGTAAATTTCCACCTTTATATAGAGTAAAAAGACATCCTGAAGCCTGGGCAGCCATTTATTTGATTGTCCAATATTTCCCTTATGAGATAATGCCTCTCATAGCAAATGTGTACAGCGCGAGCTGAAAATGCATTTACAGCACTAAAAAAACCAAACTTTTATAACAGCTAAACCAAACGTTTCCAATGTAAATTTCCACCTTTATATAGTGTAAAAAGACATCCTGAAGCCTGGGCAGTCATTAATTTGATTGTCCAATATTTCCCTTATGAGATAATGCCTCTCATAGCAAATGTGTACAGCGCGAGCTGAAAATGCATTTACAGCACTAAAAAAACCAAACTTTTATAACAGCTAAACCAAACGTTTCCAATGTAAATTTCCACCTTTATATAGTGTAGAAAGGCACCCTGAAGCCTGGAAAGTCATTAATTTGATTGTCCAGTATTTCCTTCATGAGATATTGCAACACTTAGAAAAAGTGTACAGCGCCAGCAGACAATGAATTTTCAGCACTAAAAAAACTAAACTTCATTAACAGCTAAACCAAACGTTTCCAATGTAAATTTCCACATTTATAGAGTGTAAAAAGGCATCCTGAAGCCTGGGAAGTCATTAATTTGATTGTCCAGTATTTCCCTTATGAGATAATGCCTCACATAGCAAATGTGTACAGTGCGAGCTGAAAATGCATTTTCAGCACTAAAAAACCAAACTTTTATAACAGCTAAACCAAACGTTTCCAGTGTAAATTTCCACCTTTATATAGTGTAAAAAGACATCCTGAAGCCTGGGCAGTCATTAATTCGATTGTCCAATATTTCCTTTATGAGATAATGCCTCTCATAGGCAAATGTATACAGCGCGAGCTGAAAATGCATTTACAGCACTAAAAACCAAACTTTTATAACAGCTAAACCAAACTTTCCAATGTAAATTTCCACCTTTATATAGTGTAAAAAGGCATCCTGAAGCCTGGGAAGTCATTAATTTGATTGTCCAGTATTTCCCTTATGAGATAATGCCTCACATAGCAAATGTGTACAGTGCGAGCTGAAAATGCATTTTCAGCACTAAAAAACCAAACTTTTATAACAGCTAAACCAAACGTTTCCAATGTAAATTTCCACCTTTATATAGTGTAAAAAGACATCCTGAAGCCTGGGCAGTCATTAATTCGATTGTCCAATATTTCCTTTATGAGATAATGCCTCTCATAGCAAATGTGTACAGCGCGAGCTGAAAATGCATTTTCAGCACTAAAAAACCAAACTTTTATAACACCTAAACCAAACGTTTCCAATGTAAATTTCCTCCTTTATATAGTGTAAAAAGACATCCTGAAGCCTGGGCAGTCATTAATTTGATTGTCCAATATTTCCCTTATGAGATAATGCCTCTCATAGCAAATGTGTACAGCGCGAGCTGAAAATGCATTTACAGCACTAAAAAACCAAACTTTTATAAAAGCTAAACCAAACGTTTCGAATGTAAATTTCCACCTTTATATAGTGTAGAAAGGCATCCTGAAGCCTGGAAAGTCATTAATTTGATTGTCCAGTATTTCCTTCATGAGATATTGCAACATTTAGAAAAAGTGTACAGCGCCAGCAGACAATGAATTTTCAGCACTAAAAAAACGAAACTTCATTAACAGCTAAACTAAACGTTTCCAATGTAAATTTCCACCTTTATATAGTGTAAAAAGACATCCTGAAGCCCGGGCAGCCATTAATTTGATTGTCCAATATTTCCCTTATGAGATAATGCCTCTCATAGCAAATGTGTACAGCGCGAGCTGAAAATGCATTTACAGCACTAAAAAACCAAACTTTTATAACAGCTAAACCAAACGTTTCCAATGTAAATTTCCACCTTTATATAGTGTAAAAAGACATCCTGAAGCCTGGGCAGTCATTAATTTGATTGTCCAATATTTCCCTTATGAGATAATGCCTCTCATAGCAAATGTGTACAGCGCGAGCTGAAAATGCATTTACAGCACTAAAAAAACAAACTTTTATAACAGCTAAACCAAACGTTTCCAATGTAAATTTCCACCTTTATATAGTGTAGAAAGGCATCCTGAAGCCTGGAAAGTCATTAATTTGATTGTCCAGTATTTCCTTCATGAGATATTGCAACACTTAGAAAAAGTGTACAGCGCCAGCAGACAATGAATTTTCAGCACTAAAAAAACGAAACTTCATTAACAGCTAAACTAAATGTTTCCAATGTAAATTTCCACCTTTATATAGTGTAAAAAGACATCCTGAAGCCTGGGCAGTCATTAATTTGATTGTCCAATATTTCCCTTATGAGATAATGCCTCTCATAGCAAATGTGTACAGCGCGAGCTGAAAATGCATTTACAGCACTAAAAAACCAAACTTTTATAACAGCTAAACCAAACGTTTCCAATGTAAATTTCCACCTTTATATAGTGTAAAAAGGCATCCTGAAGCCTGGAAAGTCTTTAATTTGATTGTCCAGTATTTCCTTCATGAGATATTGCAACACTTAGAAAAAGTGTACAGCGCCAGCAGACAATGAATTTCCAGCACTAAAAAAACGAAACTTCATTAACAGCTAAACTAAACGTTTCCAATGTAAATTTCCACCTTTATATAGTGTAAAAAGACATCCTGAAGCCTGGGCAGTCATTAATTTGATTGTCCAATATTTCCCTTATGAGATAATGCCTCTCATAGCAAATGTGTACAGCGCGAGCTGAAAATGCATTTACAGCACTAAAAAACCAAACTTTTATAACAGCTAAACCAAACGTTTCCAATGTAAATTTCCACCTTTATATAGTGTAGAAAGGCATCCTGAAGCCTGGAAAGTCATTAATTTGATTGTCCAGTATTTCCTTCATGAGATATTGCAACACTTAGAAAAAGTGTACAGCGCCAGCAGACAATGAATTTTCAGCACTAAAAAAACGAAACTTCATTAACAGCTAAACCAAACGTTTCCAATGTAAATTTCCACATTTATAGAGTGTAAAAAGGCATCCTGAAGCCTGGGAAGTCATTAATTTGATTGTCCAGTATTTCCCTTATGAGATAATGCCTCACATAGCAAATGTGTACAGTGCGAGCTGAAAATGCATTTTCAGCACTAAAAAACCAAACTTTTATAACAGCTAAACCAAACGTTTCCAATGTAAATTTCCACCTTTATATAGTGTAAAAAGACATCCTGAAGCCTGGGCAGTCATTAATTCGATTGTCCAATATTTCCTTTATGAGATAATGCCTCTCATAGGCAAATGTATACAGCGCGAGCTGAAAATGCATTTACAGCACTAAAAAACCAAACTTTTATAACAGCTAAACCAAACTTTCCAATGTAAATTTCCACCTTTATATAGTGTAAAAAGGCATCCTGAAGCCTGGGAAGTCATTAATTTGATTGTCCAGTATTTCCCTTATGAGATAATGCCTCACATAGCAAATGTGTACAGTGCGAGCTGAAAATGCATTTTCAGCACTAAAAAACCAAACTTTTATAACAGCTAAACCAAACGTTTCCAATGTAAATTTCCACCTTTATATAGTGTAAAAAGATATCCTGAAGCCTGGGCAGTCATTAATTCGATTGTCCAATATTTCCTTTATGAGATAATGCCTCTCATAGCAAATGTGTACAGCGCGAGCTGAAAATGCATTTTCAGCACTAAAAAACCAAACTTTTATAACACCTAAACCAAACGTTTCCAATGTAAATTTCCTCCTTTATATAGTGTAAAAAGACATCCTGAAGCCTGGGCAGTCATTAATTTGATTGTCCAATATTTCCCTTATGAGATAATGCCTCTCATAGCAAATGTGTACAGCGCGAGCTGAAAATGCATTTACAGCACTAAAAAACCAAACTTTTATAAAAGCTAAACCAAACGTTTCCAATGTAAATTTCCACCTTTATATAGTGTAGAAAGGCATCCTGAAGCCTGGAAAGTCATTAATTTGATTGTCCAGTATTTCCTTCATGAGATATTGCAACATTTAGAAAAAGTGTACAGCGCCAGCAGACAATGAATTTTCAGCACTAAAAAAACGAAACTTCATTAACAGCTAAACTAAACGTTTCCAATGTAAATTTCCACCTTTATATAGTGTAAAAAGACATCCTGAAGCCCGGGCAGCCATTAATTTGATTGTCCAATATTTCCCTTATGAGATAATGCCTCTCATAGCAAATGTGTACAGCGCGAGCTGAAAATGCATTTACAGCACTAAAAAACCAAACTTTTATAACAGCTAAACCAAACGTTTCCAATGTAAATTTCCACCTTTATATAGTGTATAAAGACATCCTGAAGCCTGGGCAGTCATTAATTTGATTGTCCAATATTTCCCTTATGAGATAATGCCTCTCATAGCAAATGTGTACAGCGCGAGCTGAAAATGCATTTACAGCACTAAAAAACCAAACTTTTATAACAGCTAAACCAAACGTTTCCAATGTAAATTTCCACCTTTATATAGTGTAGAAAGGCATCCTGAAGCCTGGAAAGTCATTAATTTGATTGTCCAGTATTTCCTTCATGAGATATTGCAACACTTAGAAAAAGTGTACAGCGCCAGCAGACAATGAATTTTCAGCACTAAAAAAACGAAACTTCATTAACAGCTAAACTAAATGTTTCCAATGTAAATTTCCACCTTTATATAGTGTAAAAAGACATCCTGAAGCCTGGGCAGTCATTAATTTGATTGTCCAATATTTCCCTTATGAGATAATGCCTCTCATAGCAAATGTGTACAGCGCGAGCTGAAAATGCATTTACAGCACTAAAAAACCAAACTTTTATAACAGCTAAACCAAACGTTTCCAATGTAAATTTCCACCTTTATATAGTGTAAAAAGGCATCCTGAAGCCTGGAAAGTCTTTAATTTGATTGTCCAGTATTTCCTTCATGAGATATTGCAACACTTAGAAAAAGTGTACAGCGCCAGCAGACAATGAATTTCCAGCACTAAAAAAACGAAACTTCATTAACAGCTAAACTAAACGTTTCCAATGTAAATTTCCACCTTTATATAGTGTAAAAAGACATCCTGAAGCCTGGGCAGTCATTAATTTGATTGTCCAATATTTCCCTTATGAGATAATGCCTCTCATAGCAAATGTGTACAGCGCGAGCTGAAAATGCATTTACAGCACTAAAAAACCAAACTTTTATAACAGCTAAACCAAACGTTTCCAATGTAAATTTCCACCTTTATATAGTGTAGAAAGGCATCCTGAAGCCTGGAAAGTCATTAATTTGATTGTCCAGTATTTCCTTCATGAGATATTGCAACACTTAGAAAAAGTGTACAGCGCCAGCAGACAATGAATTTTCAGCACTAAAAAAACGAAACTTCATTAACAGCTAAACCAAACGTTTCCAATGTAAATTTCCACATTTATAGAGTGTAAAAAGGCATCCTGAAGCCTGGGAAGTCATTAATTTGATTGTCCAGTATTTCCCTTATGAGATAATGCCTCACATAGCAAATGTGTACAGTGCGAGCTGAAAATGCATTTTCAGCACTAAAAAACCAAACTTTTATAACAGCTAAACCAAACGTTTCCAATGTAAATTTCCACCTTTATATAGTGTAAAAAGACATCCTGAAGCCTGGGAAGTCATTAATTTGATTGTCCAATATTTCCCTTATGAGATAATGCCTCTCATAGCAAATGTGTACAGCGCGAGCTGAAAATGCATTTACAGCACTAAAAAAACCAAACTTTTATAACAGCTAAACCAAACGTTTCCAATGTAAATTTCCACCTTTATATAGTGTAGAAAGGCACCCTGAAGCCTGGAAAGTCATTAATTTGATTGTCCAGTATTTCCTTCATGAGATATTGCAACACTTAGAAAAAGTGTACAGCGCCAGCAGACAATGAATTTTCAGCACTAAAAAAACTAAACTTCATTAACAGCTAAACCAAACGTTTCCAATGTAAATTTCCACATTTATAGAGTGTAAAAAGGCATCCTGAAGCCTGGGAAGTCATTAATTTGATTGTCCAGTATTTCCCTTATGAGATAATGCCTCACATAGCAAATGTGTACAGTGCGAGCTGAAAATGCATTTTCAGCACTAAAAAACCAAACTTTTATAACAGCTAAACCAAACGTTTCCAATGTAAATTTCCACCTTTATATAGTGTAAAAAGACATCCTGAAGCCTGGGCAGTCATTAATTCGATTGTCCAATATTTCCTTTATGAGATAATGCCTCTCATAGGCAAATGTATACAGCGCGAGCTGAAAATGCATTTACAGCACTAAAAAACCAAACTTTTATAACAGCTAAACCAAACTTTCCAATGTAAATTTCCACCTTTATATAGTGTAAAAAGGCATCCTGAAGCCTGGGAAGTCATTAATTTGATTGTCCAGTATTTCCCTTATGAGATAATGCCTCACATAGCAAATGTGTACAGTGCGAGCTGAAAATGCATTTTCAGCACTAAAAAACCAAACTTTTATAACAGCTAAACCAAACGTTTCCAATGTAAATTTCCACCTTTATATAGTGTAAAAAGACATCCTGAAGCCTGGGCAGTCATTAATTCGATTGTCCAATATTTCCTTTATGAGATAATGCCTCTCATAGCAAATGTGTACAGCGCGAGCTGAAAATGCATTTTCAGCACTAAAAAACCAAACTTTTATAACACCTAAACCAAACGTTTCCAATGTAAATTTCCTCCTTTATATAGTGTAAAAAGACATCCTGAAGCCTGGGCAGTCATTAATTTGATTGTCCAATATTTCCCTTATGAGATAATGCCTCTCATAGCAAATGTGTACAGCGCGAGCTGAAAATGCATTTACAGCACTAAAAAACCAAACTTTTATAAAAGCTAAACCAAACGTTTCCAATGTAAATTTCCACCTTTATATAGTGTAGAAAGGCATCCTGAAGCCTGGAAAGTCATTAATTTGATTGTCCAGTATTTCCTTCATGAGATATTGCAACATTTAGAAAAAGTGTACAGCGCCAGCAGACAATGAATTTTCAGCACTAAAAAAACGAAACTTCATTAACAGCTAAACTAAACGTTTCCAATGTAAATTTCCACCTTTATATAGTGTAAAAAGACATCCTGAAGCCCGGGCAGCCATTAATTTGATTGTCCAATATTTCCCTTATGAGATAATGCCTCTCATAGCAAATGTGTACAGCGCGAGCTGAAAATGCATTTACAGCACTAAAAAACCAAACTTTTATAACAGCTAAACCAAACGTTTCCAATGTAAATTTCCACCTTTATATAGTGTAAAAAGACATCCTGAAGCCTGGGCAGTCATTAATTTGATTGTCCAATATTTCCCTTATGAGATAATGCCTCTCATAGCAAATGTGTACAGCGCGAGCTGAAAATGCATTTACAGCACTAAAAAAACAAACTTTTATAACAGCTAAACCAAACGTTTCCAATGTAAATTTCCACCTTTATATAGTGTAGAAAGGCATCCTGAAGCCTGGAAAGTCATTAATTTGATTGTCCAGTATTTCCTTCATGAGATATTGCAACACTTAGAAAAAGTGTACAGCGCCAGCAGACAATGAATTTTCAGCACTAAAAAAACGAAACTTCATTAACAGCTAAACTAAATGTTTCCAATGTAAATTTCCACCTTTATATAGTGTAAAAAGACATCCTGAAGCCTGGGCAGTCATTAATTTGATTGTCCAATATTTCCCTTATGAGATAATGCCTCTCATAGCAAATGTGTACAGCGCGAGCTGAAAATGCATTTACAGCACTAAAAAACCAAACTTTTATAACAGCTAAACCAAACGTTTCCAATGTAAATTTCCACCTTTATATAGTGTAGAAAGGCATCCTGAAGCCTGGAAAGTCATTAATTTGATTGTCCAGTATTTCCTTCATGAGATATTGCAACACTTAGAAAAAGTGTACAGCGCCAGCAGACAATGAATTTTCAGCACTAAAAAAACGAAACTTCATTAACAGCTAAACCAAACGTTTCCAATGTAAATTTCCACATTTATAGAGTGTAAAAAGGCATCCTGAAGCCTGGGAAGTCATTAATTTGATTGTCCAGTATTTCCCTTATGAGATAATGCCTCACATAGCAAATGTGTACAGTGCGAGCTGAAAATGCATTTTCAGCACTAAAAAACCAAACTTTTATAACAGCTAAACCAAACGTTTCCAATGTAAATTTCCACCTTTATATAGTGTAAAAAGACATCCTGAAGCCTGGGCAGTCATTAATTCGATTGTCCAATATTTCCTTTATGAGATAATGCCTCTCATAGGCAAATGTATACAGCGCGAGCTGAAAATGCATTTACAGCACTAAAAAACCAAACTTTTATAACAGCTAAACCAAACTTTCCAATGTAAATTTCCACCTTTATATAGTGTAAAAAGGCATCCTGAAGCCTGGGAAGTCATTAATTTGATTGTCCAGTATTTCCCTTATGAGATAATGCCTCACATAGCAAATGTGTACAGTGCGAGCTGAAAATGCATTTTCAGCACTAAAAAACCAAACTTTTATAACAGCTAAACCAAACGTTTCCAATGTAAATTTCCACCTTTATATAGTGTAAAAAGACATCCTGAAGCCTGGGCAGTCATTAATTCGATTGTCCAATATTTCCTTTATGAGATAATGCCTCTCATAGCAAATGTGTACAGCGCGAGCTGAAAATGCATTTTCAGCACTAAAAAACCAAACTTTTATAACACCTAAACCAAACGTTTCCAATGTAAATTTCCTCCTTTATATAGTGTAAAAAGACATCCTGAAGCCTGGGCAGTCATTAATTTGATTGTCCAATATTTCCCTTATGAGATAATGCCTCTCATAGCAAATGTGTACAGCGCGAGCTGAAAATGCATTTACAGCACTAAAAAACCAAACTTTTATAAAAGCTAAACCAAACGTTTCCAATGTAAATTTCCACCTTTATATAGTGTAGAAAGGCATCCTGAAGCCTGGAAAGTCATTAATTTGATTGTCCAGTATTTCCTTCATGAGATATTGCAACATTTAGAAAAAGTGTACAGCGCCAGCAGACAATGAATTTTCAGCACTAAAAAAACGAAACTTCATTAACAGCTAAACTAAACGTTTCCAATGTAAATTTCCACCTTTATATAGTGTAAAAAGACATCCTGAAGCCCGGGCAGCCATTAATTTGATTGTCCAATATTTCCCTTATGAGATAATGCCTCTCATAGCAAATGTGTACAGCGCGAGCTGAAAATGCATTTACAGCACTAAAAAACCAAACTTTTATAACAGCTAAACCAAACGTTTCCAATGTAAATTTCCACCTTTATATAGTGTAAAAAGACATCCTGAAGCCTGGGCAGTCATTAATTTGATTGTCCAATATTTCCCTTATGAGATAATGCCTCTCATAGCAAATGTGTACAGCGCGAGCTGAAAATGCATTTACAGCACTAAAAAAACAAACTTTTATAACAGCTAAACCAAACGTTTCCAATGTAAATTTCCACCTTTATATAGTGTAGAAAGGCATCCTGAAGCCTGGAAAGTCATTAATTTGATTGTCCAGTATTTCCTTCATGAGATATTGCAACACTTAGAAAAAGTGTACAGCGCCAGCAGACAATGAATTTTCAGCACTAAAAAAACGAAACTTCATTAACAGCTAAACTAAATGTTTCCAATGTAAATTTCCACCTTTATATAGTGTAAAAAGACATCCTGAAGCCTGGGCAGTCATTAATTTGATTGTCCAATATTTCCCTTATGAGATAATGCCTCTCATAGCAAATGTGTACAGCGCGAGCTGAAAATGCATTTACAGCACTAAAAAACCAAACTTTTATAACAGCTAAACCAAACGTTTCCAATGTAAATTTCCACCTTTATATAGTGTAAAAAGGCATCCTGAAGCCTGGAAAGTCTTTAATTTGATTGTCCAGTATTTCCTTCATGAGATATTGCAACACTTAGAAAAAGTGTACAGCGCCAGCAGACAATGAATTTCCAGCACTAAAAAAACGAAACTTCATTAACAGCTAAACTAAATGTTTCCAATGTAAATTTCCACCTTTATATAGTGTAAAAAGACATCCTGAAGCCTGGGCAGTCATTAATTTGATTGTCCAATATTTCCCTTATGAGATAATGCCTCTCATAGCAAATGTGTACAGCGCGAGCTGAAAATGCATTTACAGCACTAAAAAACCAAACTTTTATAACAGCTAAACCAAACGTTTCCAATGTAAATTTCCACCTTTATATAGTGTAGAAAGGCATCCTGAAGCCTGGAAAGTCATTAATTTGATTGTCCAGTATTTCCTTCATGAGATATTGCAACACTTAGAAAAAGTGTACAGCGCCAGCAGACAATGAATTTTCAGCACTAAAAAAACGAAACTTCATTAACAGCTAAACCAAACGTTTCCAATGTAAATTTCCACATTTATAGAGTGTAAAAAGGCATCCTGAAGCCTGGGAAGTCATTAATTTGATTGTCCAGTATTTCCCTTATGAGATAATGCCTCACATAGCAAATGTGTACAGTGCGAGCTGAAAATGCATTTTCAGCACTAAAAAACCAAACTTTTATAACAGCTAAACCAAACGTTTCCAATGTAAATTTCCACCTTTATATAGTGTAAAAAGACATCCTGAAGCCTGGGCAGTCATTAATTCGATTGTCCAATATTTCCTTTATGAGATAATGCCTCTCATAGGCAAATGTATACAGCGCGAGCTGAAAATGCATTTACAGCACTAAAAAACCAAACTTTTATAACAGCTAAACCAAACTTTCCAATGTAAATTTCCACCTTTATATAGTGTAAAAAGGCATCCTGAAGCCTGGGAAGTCATTAATTTGATTGTCCAGTATTTCCCTTATGAGATAATGCCTCACATAGCAAATGTGTACAGTGCGAGCTGAAAATGCATTTTCAGCACTAAAAAACCAAACTTTTATAACAGCTAAACCAAACGTTTCCAATGTAAATTTCCACCTTTATATAGTGTAAAAAGACATCCTGAAGCCTGGGCAGTCATTAATTCGATTGTCCAATATTTCCTGTATGAGATAATGCCTCTCATAGCAAATGTGTACAGCGCGAGCTGAAAATGCATTTTCAGCACTAAAAAACCAAACTTTTATAACACCTAAACCAAACGTTTCCAATGTAAATTTCCTCCTTTATATAGTGTAAAAAGACATCCTGAAGCCTGGGCAGTCATTAATTTGATTGTCCAATATTTCCCTTATGAGATAATGCCTCTCATAGCAAATGTGTACAGCGCGAGCTGAAAATGCATTTACAGCACTAAAAAACCAAACTTTTATAAAAGCTAAACCAAACGTTTCCAATGTAAATTTCCACCTTTATATAGTGTAGAAAGGCATCCTGAAGCCTGGAAAGTCATTAATTTGATTGTCCAGTATTTCCTTCATGAGATATTGCAACATTTAGAAAAAGTGTACAGCGCCAGCAGACAATGAATTTTCAGCACTAAAAAAACGAAACTTCATTAACAGCTAAACTAAACGTTTCCAATGTAAATTTCCACCTTTATATAGTGTAAAAAGACATCCTGAAGCCCGGGCAGCCATTAATTTGATTGTCCAATATTTCCCTTATGAGATAATGCCTCTCATAGCAAATGTGTACAGCGCGAGCTGAAAATGCATTTACAGCACTAAAAAACCAAACTTTTATAACAGCTAAACCAAACGTTTCCAATGTAAATTTCCACCTTTATATAGTGTAAAAAGACATCCTGAAGCCTGGGCAGTCATTAATTTGATTGTCCAATATTTCCCTTATGAGATAATGCCTCTCATAGCAAATGTGTACAGCGCGAGCTGAAAATGCATTTACAGCACTAAAAAAACAAACTTTTATAACAGCTAAACCAAACGTTTCCAATGTAAATTTCCACCTTTATATAGTGTAGAAAGGCATCCTGAAGCCTGGAAAGTCATTAATTTGATTGTCCAGTATTTCCTTCATGAGATATTGCAACACTTAGAAAAAGTGTACAGCGCCAGCAGACAATGAATTTTCAGCACTAAAAAAACGAAACTTCATTAACAGCTAAACTAAATGTTTCCAATGTAAATTTCCACCTTTATATAGTGTAAAAAGACATCCTGAAGCCTGGGCAGTCATTAATTTGATTGTCCAATATTTCCCTTATGAGATAATGCCTCTCATAGCAAATGTGTACAGCGCGAGCTGAAAATGCATTTACAGCACTAAAAAACCAAACTTTTATAACAGCTAAACCAAACGTTTCCAATGTAAATTTCCACCTTTATATAGTGTAAAAAGGCATCCTGAAGCCTGGAAAGTCTTTAATTTGATTGTCCAGTATTTCCTTCATGAGATATTGCAACACTTAGAAAAAGTGTACAGCGCCAGCAGACAATGAATTTCCAGCACTAAAAAAACGAAACTTCATTAACAGCTAAACTAAACGTTTCCAATGTAAATTTCCACCTTTATATAGTGTAAAAAGACATCCTGAAGCCTGGGCAGTCATTAATTTGATTGTCCAATATTTCCCTTATGAGATAATGCCTCTCATAGCAAATGTGTACAGCGCGAGCTGAAAATGCATTTACAGCACTAAAAAACCAAACTTTTATAACAGCTAAACCAAACGTTTCCAATGTAAATTTCCACCTTTATATAGTGTAGAAAGGCATCCTGAAGCCTGGAAAGTCATTAATTTGATTGTCCAGTATTTCCTTCATGAGATATTGCAACACTTAGAAAAAGTGTACAGCGCCAGCAGACAATGAATTTTCAGCACTAAAAAAACGAAACTTCATTAACAGCTAAACCAAACGTTTCCAATGTAAATTTCCACATTTATAGAGTGTAAAAAGGCATCCTGAAGCCTGGGAAGTCATTAATTTGATTGTCCAGTATTTCCCTTATGAGATAATGCCTCACATAGCAAATGTGTACAGTGCGAGCTGAAAATGCATTTTCAGCACTAAAAAACCAAACTTTTATAACAGCTAAACCAAACGTTTCCAATGTAAATTTCCACCTTTATATAGTGTAAAAAGACATCCTGAAGCCTGGGCAGTCATTAATTTGATTGTCCAGTATTTCCCTTATGAGATAATGCCTCACATAGCAAATGTGTACAGCGCGAGCTGAAAATGCATTTACAGCACTAAAAAAACAAACTTTTATAACAGCTAAACCAAACGTTTCCAATGTAAATTTCCACATTTATAGAGTGTAAAAATGCATCCTGAAGCCTGGGAAGTCATTAATTTGATTGTCCAGTATTTCCCTTATGAGATAATGCCTCACATAGCAAATGTGTACAGTGCGAGCTGAAAATGCATTTTCAGCACTAAAAAACCAAACTTTTATAACAGCTAAACCAAACGTTTCCAATGTAAATTTCCACCTTTATATAGTGTAAAAAGACATCCTGAAGCCTGGGCAGTCATTAATTTGATTGTCCAATATTTCCCTTATGAGATAATGCCTCTCATAGCAAATGTGTACAGCGCGAGCTGAAAATGCATTTACAGCACTAAAAAACCAAACTTTTATAACAGCTAAACCAAACGTTTCCAATGTAAATTTCCACCTTTATATAGTGTAGAAAGGCATCCTGAAGCCTGGAAAGTCATTAATTTGATTGTCCAGTATTTCCTTCATGAAATATTGCAACACTTAGAAAAAGTGTACAGCGCCAGTAGACAATGAATTTTCAGCACTAAAAAAACGAAACTTCATTAACAGCTAAACTAAACGTTTCCAATGTAAATTTCCACCTTTATATAGTGTAAAAAGACATCCTGAAGCCTGGGCAGTCATTAATTTGATTGTCCAATATTTCCCTTATGAGATAATGCCTCTCATAGCAAATGTGTACAGCGCGAGCTGAAAATGCATTTACAGCACTAAAAAAACCAAACTTTTATAACAGCTAAACCAAACGTTTCCAATGTAAATTTCCACCTTTATATAGTGTAGAAAGGCACCCTGAAGCCTGGAAAGTCATTAATTTGATTGTCCAGTATTTCCTTCATGAGATATTGCAACACTTAGAAAAAGTGTACAGCGCCAGCAGACAATGAATTTTCAGCACTAAAAAAACGAAACTTCATTAACAGCTAAACCAAACGTTTCCAATGTAAATTTCCACATTTATAGAGTGTAAAAAGGCATCCTGAAGCCTGGGAAGTCATTAATTTGATTGTCCAGTATTTCCCTTATGAGATAATGCCTCACATAGCAAATGTGTACAGTGCGAGCTGAAAATGCATTTTCAGCACTAAAAAACCAAACTTTTATAACAGCTAAACCAAACGTTTCCAATGTAAATTTCCACCTTTATATAGTGTAAAAAGACATCCTGAAGCCTGGGCAGTCATTAATTCGATTGTCCAATATTTCCTTTATGAGATAATGCCTCTCATAGGCAAATGTATACAGCGCGAGCTGAAAATGCATTTACAGCACTAAAAAACCAAACTTTTATAACAGCT
This sequence comes from Idiotropiscis lumnitzeri, assembly GCF_059441095.1. Classification (NCBI taxonomy): domain Eukaryota; kingdom Metazoa; phylum Chordata; class Actinopteri; order Syngnathiformes; family Syngnathidae; genus Idiotropiscis; species Idiotropiscis lumnitzeri. Next base: position 892,948 of record NW_028283615.1, read on the forward strand.
AAACCAAACTTTCCAATGTAAATTTCCACCTTTATATAGTGTAAAAAGGCATCCTGAAGCCTGGGAAGTCATTAATTTGATTGTCCAGTATTTCCCTTATGAGATAATGCCTCACATAGCAAATGTGTACAGTGCGAGCTGAAAATGCATTTTCAGCACTAAAAAACCAAACTTTTATAACAGCTAAACCAAACGTTTCCAATGTAAATTTCCACCTTTATATAGTGTAGAAAGGCATCCTGAAGCCTGGAAAGTCATTAATTTGATTGTCCAGTATTTCCTTCATGAGATATTGCAACACTTAGAAAAAGTGTACAGCGCCAGCAGACAATGAATTTTCAGCACTAAAAAAACGAAACTTCATTAACAGCTAAACCAAACGTTTCCAATGTAAATTTCCACATTTATAGAGTGTAAAAAGGCATCCTGAAGCCTGGGAAGTCATTAATTTGATTGTCCAGTATTTCCCTTATGAGATAATGCCTCACATAGCAAATGTGTACAGTGCGAGCTGAAAATGCATTTTCAGCACTAAAAAACCAAACTTTTATAACAGCTAAACCAAACGTTTCCAATGTAAATTTCCACCTTTATATAGTGTAAAAAGACATCCTGAAGCCTGGGCAGTCATTAATTCGATTGTCCAATATTTCCTTTATGAGATAATGCCTCTCATAGGCAAATGTATACAGCGCGAGCTGAAAATGCATTTACAGCACTAAAAAACCAAACTTTTATAACAGCTAAACCAAACTTTCCAATGTAAATTTCCACCTTTATATAGTGTAAAAAGGCATCCTGAAGCCTGGGAAGTCATTAATTTGATTGTCCAGTATTTCCCTTATGAGATAATGCCTCACATAGCAAATGTGTACAGTGCGAGCTGAAAATGCATTTTCAGCACTAAAAAACCAAACTTTTATAACAGCTAAACCAAACGTTTCCAATGTAAATTTCCACCTTTATATAGTGTAAAAAGACATCCTGAAGCCTGGGCAGTCATTAATTCGATTGTCCAATATTTCCTTTATGAGATAATGCCTCTCATAGCAAATGTGTACAGCGCGAGCTGAAAATGCATTTTCAGCACTAAAAAACCAAACTTTTATAACACCTAAACCAAACGTTTCCAATGTAAATTTCCTCCTTTATATAGTGTAAAAAGACATCCTGAAGCCTGGGCAGTCATTAATTTGATTGTCCAATATTTCCCTTATGAGATAATGCCTCTCATAGCAAATGTGTACAGCGCGAGCTGAAAATGCATTTACAGCACTAAAAAACCAAACTTTTATAAAAGCTAAACCAAACGTTTCCAATGTAAATTTCCACCTTTATATAGTGTAGAAAGGCATCCTGAAGCCTGGAAAGTCATTAATTTGATTGTCCAATATTTCCCTTATGAGATAATGCCTCTCATAGCAAATGTGTACAGCGCGAGCTGAAAATGCATTTACAGCACTAAAAAACCAAACTTTTATAACAGCTAAACCAAACGTTTCCAATGTAAATTTCCACCTTTATATAGTGTAAAAAGACATCCTGAAGCCTGGGCAGTCATTAATTCGATTGTCCAATATTTCCTTTATGAGATAATGCCTCTCATAGGCAAATGTATACAGCGCGAGCTGAAAATGCATTTTCAGCACTAAAAAACCAAACTTTTATAACACCTAAACCAAACGTTTCCAATGTAAATTTCCTCCTTTATATAGTGTAAAAAGACATCCTGAAGCCTGGGCAGTCATTAATTTGATTGTCCAGTATTTCCCTTATGAGATAATGCCTCACATAGCAAATGTGTACAGCGCGAGCTGAAAATGCATTTACAGCACTAAAAAAACAAACTTTTATAACAGCTAAACCAAACGTTTCCAATGTAAATTTCCACATTTATAGAGTGTAAAAATGCATCCTGAAGCCTGGGAAGTCATTAATTTGATTGTCCAGTATTTCCCTTATGAGATAATGCCTCACATAGCAAATGTGTACAGTGCGAGCTGAAAATGCATTTTCAGCACTAAAAAACCAAACTTTTATAACAGCTAAACCAAACGTTTCCAATGTAAATTTCCACCTTTATATAGTGTAAAAAGACATCCTGAAGCCTGGGCAGTCATTAATTTGATTGTCCAATATTTCCCTTATGAGATAATGCCTCTCATAGCAAATGTGTACAGCGCGAGCTGAAAATGCATTTACAGCACTAAAAAACCAAACTTTTATAACAGCTAAACCAAACGTTTCCAATGTAAATTTCCACCTTTATATAGTGTAAAAAGACATCCTGAAGCCTGGGCAGTCATTAATTCGATTGTCCAATATTTCCTTTATGAGATAATGCCTCTCATAGCAAATGTGTACAGCGCGAGCTGAAAATGCATTTTCAGCACTAAAAAACCAAACTTTTATAACACCTAAACCAAACGTTTCCAATGTAAATTTCCTCCTTTATATAGTGTAAAAAGACATCCTGAAGCCTGGGCAGTCATTAATTTGATTGTCCAATATTTCCCTTATGAGATAATGCCTCTCATAGCAAATGTGTACAGCGCGAGCTGAAAATGCATTTACAGCACTAAAAAACCAAACTTTTATAAAAGCTAAACCAAACGTTTCCAATGTAAATTTCCACCTTTATATAGTGTAGAAAGGCATCCTGAAGCCTGGAAAGTCATTAATTTGATTGTCCAATATTTCCCTTATGAGATAATGCCTCTCATAGCAAATGTGTACAGCGCGAGCTGAAAATGCATTTACAGCACTAAAAAACCAAACTTTTATAACAGCTAAACCAAACGTTTCCAATGTAAATTTCCACCTTTATATAGTGTAAAAAGACATCCTGAAGCCTGGGCAGTCATTAATTCGATTGTCCAATATTTCCTTTATGAGATAATGCCTCTCATAGGCAAATGTATACAGCGCGAGCTGAAAATGCATTTTCAGCACTAAAAAACCAAACTTTTATAACACCTAAACCAAACGTTTCCAATGTAAATTTCCTCCTTTATATAGTGTAAAAAGACATCCTGAAGCCTGGGCAGTCATTAATTTGATTGTCCAGTATTTCCCTTATGAGATAATGCCTCACATAGCAAATGTGTACAGCGCGAGCTGAAAATGCATTTACAGCACTAAAAAAACAAACTTTTATAACAGCTAAACCAAACGTTTCCAATGTAAATTTCCACATTTATAGAGTGTAAAAATGCATCCTGAAGCCTGGGAAGTCATTAATTTGATTGTCCAGTATTTCCCTTATGAGATAATGCCTCACATAGCAAATGTGTACAGTGCGAGCTGAAAATGCATTTTCAGCACTAAAAAACCAAACTTTTATAACAGCTAAACCAAACGTTTCCAATGTAAATTTCCACCTTTATATAGTGTAAAAAGACATCCTGAAGCCTGGGCAGTCATTAATTTGATTGTCCAATATTTCCCTTATGAGATAATGCCTCTCATAGCAAATGTGTACAGCGCGAGCTGAAAATGCATTTACAGCACTAAAAAACCAAACTTTTATAACAGCTAAACCAAACGTTTCCAATGTAAATTTCCACCTTTATATAGTGTAGAAAGGCATCCTGAAGCCTGGAAAGTCATTAATTTGATTGTCCAGTATTTCCTTCATGAAATATTGCAACACTTAGAAAAAGTGTACAGCGCCAGTAGACAATGAATTTTCAGCACTAAAAAAACGAAACTTCATTAACAGCTAAACTAAACGTTTCCAATGTAAATTTCCACCTTTATATAGTGTAAAAAGACATCCTGAAGCCTGGGCAGTCATTAATTTGATTGTCCAATATTTCCCTTATGAGATAATGCCTCTCATAGCAAATGTGTACAGCGCGAGCTGAAAATGCATTTACAGCACTAAAAAAACCAAACTTTTATAACAGCTAAACCAAACGTTTCCAATGTAAATTTCCACCTTTATATAGTGTAGAAAGGCACCCTGAAGCCTGGAAAGTCATTAATTTGATTGTCCAGTATTTCCTTCATGAGATATTGCAACACTTAGAAAAAGTGTACAGCGCCAGCAGACAATGAATTTTCAGCACTAAAAAAACGAAACTTCATTAACAGCTAAACCAAACGTTTCCAATGTAAATTTCCACATTTATAGAGTGTAAAAAGGCATCCTGAAGCCTGGGAAGTCATTAATTTGATTGTCCAGTATTTCCCTTATGAGATAATGCCTCACATAGCAAATGTGTACAGTGCGAGCTGAAAATGCATTTTCAGCACTAAAAAACCAAACTTTTATAACAGCTAAACCAAACGTTTCCAATGTAAATTTCCACCTTTATATAGTGTAAAAAGACATCCTGAAGCCTGGGCAGTCATTAATTCGATTGTCCAATATTTCCTTTATGAGATAATGCCTCTCATAGGCAAATGTATACAGCGCGAGCTGAAAATGCATTTACAGCACTAAAAAACCAAACTTTTATAACAGCTAAACCAAACTTTCCAATGTAAATTTCCACCTTTATATAGTGTAAAAAGGCATCCTGAAGCCTGGGAAGTCATTAATTTGATTGTCCAGTATTTCCCTTATGAGATAATGCCTCACATAGCAAATGTGTACAGTGCGAGCTGAAAATGCATTTTCAGCACTAAAAAACCAAACTTTTATAACAGCTAAACCAAACGTTTCCAATGTAAATTTCCACCTTTATATAGTGTAGAAAGGCATCCTGAAGCCTGGAAAGTCATTAATTTGATTGTCCAGTATTTCCTTCATGAGATATTGCAACACTTAGAAAAAGTGTACAGCGCCAGCAGACAATGAATTTTCAGCACTAAAATAACGAAACTTCATTAACAGCTAAACCAAACGTTTCCAATGTAAATTTCCACATTTATAGAGTGTAAAAAGGCATCCTGAAGCCTGGGAAGTCATTAATTTGATTGTCCAGTATTTCCCTTATGAGATAATGCCTCACATAGCAAATGTGTACAGTGCGAGCTGAAAATGCATTTTCAGCACTAAAAAACCAAACTTTTATAACAGCTAAACCAAACGTTTCCAATGTAAATTTCCACCTTTATATAGTGTAAAAAGACATCCTGAAGCCTGGGCAGTCATTAATTCGATTGTCCAATATTTCCTTTATGAGATAATGCCTCTCATAGGCAAATGTATACAGCGCGAGCTGAAAATGCATTTACAGCACTAAAAAACCAAACTTTTATAACAGCTAAACCAAACTTTCCAATGTAAATTTCCACCTTTATATAGTGTAAAAAGGCATCCTGAAGCCTGGGAAGTCATTAATTTGATTGTCCAGTATTTCCCTTATGAGATAATGCCTCACATAGCAAATGTGTACAGTGCGAGCTGAAAATGCATTTTCAGCACTAAAAAACCAAACTTTTATAACAGCTAAACCAAACGTTTCCAATGTAAATTTCCACCTTTATATAGTGTAAAAAGACATCCTGAAGCCTGGGCAGTCATTAATTCGATTGTCCAATATTTCCTTTATGAGATAATGCCTCTCATAGCAAATGTGTACAGCGCGAGCTGAAAATGCATTTTCAGCACTAAAAAACCAAACTTTTATAACACCTAAACCAAACGTTTCCAATGTAAATTTCCTCCTTTATATAGTGTAAAAAGACATCCTGAAGCCTGGGCAGTCATTAATTTGATTGTCCAATATTTCCCTTATGAGATAATGCCTCTCATAGCAAATGTGTACAGCGCGAGCTGAAAATGCATTTACAGCACTAAAAAACCAAACTTTTATAAAAGCTAAACCAAACGTTTCCAATGTAAATTTCCACCTTTATATAGTGTAGAAAGGCATCCTGAAGCCTGGAAAGTCATTAATTTGATTGTCCAGTATTTCCTTCATGAGATATTGCAACATTTAGAAAAAGTGTACAGCGCCAGCAGACAATGAATTTTCAGCACTAAAAAAACGAAACTTCATTAACAGCTAAACTAAACGTTTCCAATGTAAATTTCCACCTTTATATAGTGTAAAAAGACATCCTGAAGCCCGGGCAGCCATTAATTTGATTGTCCAATATTTCCCTTATGAGATAATGCCTCTCATAGCAAATGTGTACAGCGCGAGCTGAAAATGCATTTACAGCACTAAAAAACCAAACTTTTATAACAGCTAAACCAAACGTTTCCAATGTAAATTTCCACCTTTATATAGTGTAAAAAGACATCCTGAAGCCTGGGCAGTCATTAATTTGATTGTCCAATATTTCCCTTATGAGATAATGCCTCTCATAGCAAATGTGTACAGCGCGAGCTGAAAATGCATTTACAGCACTAAAAAACCAAACTTTTATAACAGCTAAACCAAACGTTTCCAATGTAAATTTCCACCTTTATATAGTGTAAAAAGGCATCCTGAAGCCTGGAAAGTCTTTAATTTGATTGTCCAGTATTTCCTTCATGAGATATTGCAACACTTAGAAAAAGTGTACAGCGCCAGCAGACAATGAATTTCCAGCACTAAAAAAACGAAACTTCATTAACAGCTAAACTAAATGTTTCCAATGTAAATTTCCACCTTTATATAGTGTAAAAAGACATCCTGAAGCCTGGGCAGTCATTAATTTGATTGTCCAATATTTCCCTTATGAGATAATGCCTCTCATAGCAAATGTGTACAGCGCGAGCTGAAAATGCATTTACAGCACTAAAAAACCAAACTTTTATAACAGCTAAACCAAACGTTTCCAATGTAAATTTCCACCTTTATATAGTGTAGAAAGGCATCCTGAAGCCTGGAAAGTCATTAATTTGATTGTCCAGTATTTCCTTCATGAGATATTGCAACACTTAGAAAAAGTGTACAGCGCCAGCAGACAATGAATTTTCAGCACTAAAAAAACGAAACTTCATTAACAGCTAAACCAAACGTTTCCAATGTAAATTTCCACATTTATAGAGTGTAAAAAGGCATCCTGAAGCCTGGGAAGTCATTAATTTGATTGTCCAGTATTTCCCTTATGAGATAATGCCTCACATAGCAAATGTGTACAGTGCGAGCTGAAAATGCATTTTCAGCACTAAAAAACCAAACTTTTATAACAGCTAAACCAAACGTTTCCAATGTAAATTTCCACCTTTATATAGTGTAAAAAGACATCCTGAAGCCTGGGCAGTCATTAATTCGATTGTCCAATATTTCCTTTATGAGATAATGCCTCTCATAGGCAAATGTATACAGCGCGAGCTGAAAATGCATTTACAGCACTAAAAAACCAAACTTTTATAACAGCTAAACCAAACTTTCCAATGTAAATTTCCACCTTTATATAGTGTAAAAAGGCATCCTGAAGCCTGGGAAGTCATTAATTTGATTGTCCAGTATTTCCCTTATGAGATAATGCCTCACATAGCAAATGTGTACAGTGCGAGCTGAAAATGCATTTTCAGCACTAAAAAACCAAACTTTTATAACAGCTAAACCAAACGTTTCCAATGTAAATTTCCACCTTTATATAGTGTAAAAAGACATCCTGAAGCCTGGGCAGTCATTAATTCGATTGTCCAATATTTCCTGTATGAGATAATGCCTCTCATAGCAAATGTGTACAGCGCGAGCTGAAAATGCATTTTCAGCACTAAAAAACCAAACTTTTATAACACCTAAACCAAACGTTTCCAATGTAAATTTCCTCCTTTATATAGTGTAAAAAGACATCCTGAAGCCTGGGCAGTCATTAATTTGATTGTCCAATATTTCCCTTATGAGATAATGCCTCTCATAGCAAATGTGTACAGCGCGAGCTGAAAATGCATTTACAGCACTAAAAAACCAAACTTTTATAAAAGCTAAACCAAACGTTTCCAATGTAAATTTCCACCTTTATATAGTGTAGAAAGGCATCCTGAAGCCTGGAAAGTCATTAATTTGATTGTCCAGTATTTCCTTCATGAGATATTGCAACATTTAGAAAAAGTGTACAGCGCCAGCAGACAATGAATTTTCAGCACTAAAAAAACGAAACTTCATTAACAGCTAAACTAAACGTTTCCAATGTAAATTTCCACCTTTATATAGTGTAAAAAGACATCCTGAAGCCCGGGCAGCCATTAATTTGATTGTCCAATATTTCCCTTATGAGATAATGCCTCTCATAGCAAATGTGTACAGCGCGAGCTGAAAATGCATTTACAGCACTAAAAAACCAAACTTTTATAACAGCTAAACCAAACGTTTCCAATGTAAATTTCCACCTTTATATAGTGTAAAAAGACATCCTGAAGCCTGGGCAGTCATTAATTTGATTGTCCAATATTTCCCTTATGAGATAATGCCTCTCATAGCAAATGTGTACAGCGCGAGCTGAAAATGCATTTACAGCACTAAAAAAACAAACTTTTATAACAGCTAAACCAAACGTTTCCAATGTAAATTTCCACCTTTATATAGTGTAGAAAGGCATCCTGAAGCCTGGAAAGTCATTAATTTGATTGTCCAGTATTTCCTTCATGAGATATTGCAACACTTAGAAAAAGTGTACAGCGCCAGCAGACAATGAATTTTCAGCACTAAAAAAACGAAACTTCATTAACAGCTAAACTAAATGTTTCCAATGTAAATTTCCACCTTTATATAGTGTAAAAAGACATCCTGAAGCCTGGGCAGTCATTAATTTGATTGTCCAATATTTCCCTTATGAGATAATGCCTCTCATAGCAAATGTGTACAGCGCGAGCTGAAAATGCATTTACAGCACTAAAAAACCAAACTTTTATAACAGCTAAACCAAACGTTTCCAATGTAAATTTCCACCTTTATATAGTGTAAAAAGGCATCCTGAAGCCTGGAAAGTCTTTAATTTGATTGTCCAGTATTTCCTTCATGAGATATTGCAACACTTAGAAAAAGTGTACAGCGCCAGCAGACAATGAATTTCCAGCACTAAAAAAACGAAACTTCATTAACAGCTAAACTAAACGTTTCCAATGTAAATTTCCACCTTTATATAGTGTAAAAAGACATCCTGAAGCCTGGGCAGTCATTAATTTGATTGTCCAATATTTCCCTTATGAGATAATGCCTCTCATAGCAAATGTGTACAGCGCGAGCTGAAAATGCATTTACAGCACTAAAAAACCAAACTTTTATAACAGCTAAACCAAACGTTTCCAATGTAAATTTCCACCTTTATATAGTGTAAAAAGGCATCCTGAAGCCTGGGAAGTCATTAATTTGATTGTCCAGTATTTCCCTTATGAGATAATGCCTCACATAGCAAATGTGTACAGTGCGAGCTGAAAATGCATTTTCAGCACTAAAAAACCAAACTTTTATAACAGCTAAACCAAACGTTTCCAATGTAAATTTCCACCTTTATATAGTGTAAAAAGACATCCTGAAGCCTGGGCAGTCATTAATTCGATTGTCCAATATTTCCTGTATGAGATAATGCCTCTCATAGCAAATGTGTACAGCGCGAGCTGAAAATGCATTTTCAGCACTAAAAAACCAAACTTTTATAACACCTAAACCAAACGTTTCCAATGTAAATTTCCTCCTTTATATAGTGTAAAAAGACATCCTGAAGCCTGGGCAGTCATTAATTTGATTGTCCAATATTTCCCTTATGAGATAATGCCTCTCATAGCAAATGTGTACAGCGCGAGCTGAAAATGCATTTACAGCACTAAAAAACCAAACTTTTATAAAAGCTAAACCAAACGTTTCCAATGTAAATTTCCACCTTTATATAGTGTAGAAAGGCATCCTGAAGCCTGGAAAGTCATTAATTTGATTGTCCAGTATTTCCTTCATGAGATATTGCAACATTTAGAAAAAGTGTACAGCGCCAGCAGACAATGAATTTTCAGCACTAAAAAAACGAAACTTCATTAACAGCTAAACTAAACGTTTCCAATGTAAATTTCCACCTTTATATAGTGTAAAAAGACATCCTGAAGCCCGGGCAGCCATTAATTTGATTGTCCAATATTTCCCTTATGAGATAATGCCTCTCATAGCAAATGTGTACAGCGCGAGCTGAAAATGCATTTACAGCACTAAAAAACCAAACTTTTATAACAGCTAAACCAAACGTTTCCAATGTAAATTTCCACCTTTATATAGTGTAAAAAGACATCCTGAAGCCTGGGCAGTCATTAATTTGATTGTCCAATATTTCCCTTATGAGATAATGCCTCTCATAGCAAATGTGTACAGCGCGAGCTGAAAATGCATTTACAGCACTAAAAAAACAAACTTTTATAACAGCTAAACCAAACGTTTCCAATGTAAATTTCCACCTTTATATAGTGTAGAAAGGCATCCTGAAGCCTGGAAAGTCATTAATTTGATTGTCCAGTATTTCCTTCATGAGATATTGCAACACTTAGAAAAAGTGTACAGCGCCAGCAGACAATGAATTTTCAGCACTAAAAAAACGAAACTTCATTAACAGCTAAACTAAATGTTTCCAATGTAAATTTCCACCTTTATATAGTGTAAAAAGACATCCTGAAGCCTGGGCAGTCATTAATTTGATTGTCCAATATTTCCCTTATGAGATAATGCCTCTCATAGCAAATGTGTACAGCGCGAGCTGAAAATGCATTTACAGCACTAAAAAACCAAACTTTTATAACAGCTAAACCAAACGTTTCCAATGTAAATTTCCACCTTTATATAGTGTAAAAAGGCATCCTGAAGCCTGGAAAGTCTTTAATTTGATTGTCCAGTATTTCCTTCATGAGATATTGCAACACTTAGAAAAAGTGTACAGCGCCAGCAGACAATGAATTTCCAGCACTAAAAAAACGAAACTTCATTAACAGCTAAACTAAACGTTTCCAATGTAAATTTCCACCTTTATATAGTGTAAAAAGACATCCTGAAGCCTGGGCAGTCATTAATTTGATTGTCCAATATTTCCCTTATGAGATAATGCCTCTCATAGCAAATGTGTACAGCGCGAGCTGAAAATGCATTTACAGCACTAAAAAACCAAACTTTTATAACAGCTAAACCAAACGTTTCCAATGTAAATTTCCACCTTTATATAGTGTAGAAAGGCATCCTGAAGCCTGGAAAGTCATTAATTTGATTGTCCAGTATTTCCTTCATGAGATATTGCAACACTTAGAAAAAGTGTACAGCGCCAGCAGACAATGAATTTTCAGCACTAAAAAAACGAAACTTCATTAACAGCTAAACCAAACGTTTCCAATGTAAATTTCCACATTTATAGAGTGTAAAAAGGCATCCTGAAGCCTGGGAAGTCATTAATTTGATTGTCCAGTATTTCCCTTATGAGATAATGCCTCACATAGCAAATGTGTACAGTGCGAGCTGAAAATGCATTTTCAGCACTAAAAAACCAAACTTTTATAACAGCTAAACCAAACGTTTCCAATGTAAATTTCCACCTTTATATAGTGTAAAAAGACATCCTGAAGCCTGGGCAGTCATTAATTTGATTGTCCAGTATTTCCCTTATGAGATAATGCCTCACATAGCAAATGTGTACAGCGCGAGCTGAAAATGCATTTACAGCACTAAAAAACCAAACTTTTATAACAGCTAAACCAAACGTTTCCAATGTAAATTTCCACCTTTATATAGTGTAGAAAGGCATCCTGAAGCCTGGAAAGTCATTAATTTGATTGTCCAGTATTTCCTTCATGAAATATTGCAACACTTAGAAAAAGTGTACAGCGCCAGTAGACAATGAATTTTCAGCACTAAAAAAACGAAACTTCATTAACAGCTAAACTAAACGTTTCCAATGTAAATTTCCACCTTTATATAGTGTAAAAAGACATCCTGAAGCCTGGGCAGTCATTAATTTGATTGTCCAATATTTCCCTTATGAGATAATGCCTCTCATAGCAAATGTGTACAGCGCGAGCTGAAAATGCATTTACAGCACTAAAAAAACCAAACTTTTATAACAGCTAAACCAAACGTTTCCAATGTAAATTTCCACCTTTATATAGTGTAGAAAGGCACCCTGAAGCCTGGAAAGTCATTAATTTGATTGTCCAGTATTTCCTTCATGAGATATTGCAACACTTAGAAAAAGTGTACAGCGCCAGCAGACAATGAATTTTCAGCACTAAAAAAACGAAACTTCATTAACAGCTAAACCAAACGTTTCCAATGTAAATTTCCACATTTATAGAGTGTAAAAAGGCATCCTGAAGCCTGGGAAGTCATTAATTTGATTGTCCAGTATTTCCCTTATGAGATAATGCCTCACATAGCAAATGTGTACAGTGCGAGCTGAAAATGCATTTTCAGCACTAAAAAACCAAACTTTTATAACAGCTAAACCAAACGTTTCCAATGTAAATTTCCACCTTTATATAGTGTAAAAAGACATCCTGAAGCCTGGGCAGTCATTAATTCGATTGTCCAATATTTCCTTTATGAGATAATGCCTCTCATAGGCAAATGTATACAGCGCGAGCTGAAAATGCATTTACAGCACTAAAAAACCAAACTTTTATAACAGCTAAACCAAACTTTCCAATGTAAATTTCCACCTTTATATAGTGTAAAAAGGCATCCTGAAGCCTGGGAAGTCATTAATTTGATTGTCCAGTATTTCCCTTATGAGATAATGCCTCACATAGCAAATGTGTACAGTGCGAGCTGAAAATGCATTTTCAGCACTAAAAAACCAAACTTTTATAACAGCTAAACCAAACGTTTCCAATGTAAATTTCCACCTTTATATAGTGTAAAAAGACATCCTGAAGCCTGGGCAGTCATTAATTCGATTGTCCAATATTTCCTTTATGAGATAATGCCTCTCATAGCAAATGTGTACAGCGCGAGCTGAAAATGCATTTTCAGCACTAAAAAACCAAACTTTTATAACACCTAAACCAAACGTTTCCAATGTAAATTTCCTCCTTTATATAGTGTAAAAAGACATCCTGAAGCCTGGGCAGTCATTAATTTGATTGTCCAATATTTCCCTTATGAGATAATGCCTCTCATAGCAAATGTGTACAGCGCGAGCTGAAAATGCATTTACAGCACTAAAAAACCAAACTTTTATAAAAGCTAAACCAAACGTTTCCAATGTAAATTTCCACCTTTATATAGTGTAGAAAGGCATCCTGAAGCGTGGAAAGTCATTAATTTGATTGTCCAGTATTTCCTTCATGAGATATTGCAACACTTAGAAAAAGTGTACAGCGCCAGTAGACAATGAATTTTCAGCACTAAAAAAACGAAACTTCATTAACAGCTAAACTAAACGTTTCCAATGTAAATTTCCACCTTTATATAGTGTAAAAAGACATCCTGAAGCCTGGGCAGTCATTAATTTGATTGTCCAATATTTCCCTTATGAGATAATGCCTCTCATAGCAAATGTGTACAGCGCGAGCTGAAAATGCATTTACAGCACTAAAAAAACCAAACTTTTATAACAGCTAAACCAAACGTTTCCAATGTAAATTTCCACCTTTATATAGTGTAGAAAGGCACCCTGAAGCCTGGAAAGTCATTAATTTGATTGTCCAGTATTTCCTTCATGAGATATTGCAACACTTAGAAAAAGTGTTACAGCGCCAGCAGACAATGAATTTTCAGCACTAAAAAAACGAAACTTCATTAACAGCTAAACCAAACGTTTCCAATGTAAATTTCCACCTTTATATAGTGTAGAAAGGCATCCTGAAGCCTGGAAAGTCATTAATTTGATTGTCCAGTATTTCCTTCATGAGATATTGCAACACTTAGAAAAAGTGTACAGCGCCAGCAGACAATGAATTTTCAGCACTAAAAAAACGAAACTTCATTAACAGCTAAACCAAACGTTTCCAATGTAAATTTCCACATTTATAGAGTGTAAAAAGGCATCCTGAAGCCTGGGAAGTCATTAATTTGATTGTCCAGTATTTCCCTTATGAGATAATGCCTCACATAGCAAATGTGTACAGTGCGAGCTGAAAATGCATTTTCAGCACTAAAAAACCAAACTTTTATAACAGCTAAACCAAACGTTTCCAATGTAAATTTCCACCTTTATATAGTGTAAAAAGACATCCTGAAGCCTGGGCAGTCATTAATTTGATTGTCCAGTATTTCCCTTATGAGATAATGCCTCACATAGCAAATGTGTACAGCGCGAGCTGAAAATGCATTTACAGCACTAAAAAACCAAACTTTTATAACAGCTAAACCAAACGTTTCCAATGTAAATTTCCACCTTTATATAGTGTAGAAAGGCATCCTGAAGCCTGGAAAGTCATTAATTTGATTGTCCAGTATTTCCTTCATGAAATATTGCAACACTTAGAAAAAGTGTACAGCGCCAGTAGACAATGAATTTTCAGCACTAAAAAAACGAAACTTCATTAACAGCTAAACTAAACGTTTCCAATGTAAATTTCCACCTTTATATAGTGTAAAAAGACATCCTGAAGCCTGGGCAGTCATTAATTTGATTGTCCAATATTTCCCTTATGAGATAATGCCTCTCATAGCAAATGTGTACAGCGCGAGCTGAAAATGCATTTACAGCACTAAAAAAACCAAACTTTTATAACAGCTAAACCAAACGTTTCCAATGTAAATTTCCACCTTTATATAGTGTAGAAAGGCACCCTGAAGCCTGGAAAGTCATTAATTTGATTGTCCAGTATTTCCTTCATGAGATATTGCAACACTTAGAAAAAGTGTACAGCGCCAGCAGACAATGAATTTTCAGCACTAAAAAAACGAAACTTCATTAACAGCTAAACCAAACGTTTCCAATGTAAATTTCCACATTTATAGAGTGTAAAAAGGCATCCTGAAGCCTGGGAAGTCATTAATTTGATTGTCCAGTATTTCCCTTATGAGATAATGCCTCACATAGCAAATGTGTACAGTGCGAGCTGAAAATGCATTTTCAGCACTAAAAAACCAAACTTTTATAACAGCTAAACCAAACGTTTCCAATGTAAATTTCCACCTTTATATAGTGTAAAAAGACATCCTGAAGCCTGGGCAGTCATTAATTCGATTGTCCAATATTTCCTTTATGAGATAATGCCTCTCATAGGCAAATGTATACAGCGCGAGCTGAAAATGCATTTACAGCACTAAAAAACCAAACTTTTATAACAGCTAAACCAAACTTTCCAATGTAAATTTCCACCTTTATATAGTGTAAAAAGGCATCCTGAAGCCTGGGAAGTCATTAATTTGATTGTCCAGTATTTCCCTTATGAGATAATGCCTCACATAGCAAATGTGTACAGTGCGAGCTGAAAATGCATTTTCAGCACTAAAAAACCAAACTTTTATAACAGCTAAACCAAACGTTTCCAATGTAAATTTCCACCTTTATATAGTGTAAAAAGACATCCTGAAGCCTGGGCAGTCATTAATTCGATTGTCCAATATTTCCTTTATGAGATAATGCCTCTCATAGCAAATGTGTACAGCGCGAGCTGAAAATGCATTTTCAGCACTAAAAAACCAAACTTTTATAACACCTAAACCAAACGTTTCCAATGTAAATTTCCTCCTTTATATAGTGTAAAAAGACATCCTGAAGCCTGGGCAGTCATTAATTTGATTGTCCAATATTTCCCTTATGAGATAATGCCTCTCATAGCAAATGTGTACAGCGCGAGCTGAAAATGCATTTACAGCACTAAAAAACCAAACTTTTATAAAAGCTAAACCAAACGTTTCCAATGTAAATTTCCACCTTTATATAGTGTAGAAAGGCATCCTGAAGCGTGGAAAGTCATTAATTTGATTGTCCAGTATTTCCTTCATGAGATATTGCAACACTTAGAAAAAGTGTACAGCGCCAGTAGACAATGAATTTTCAGCACTAAAAAAACGAAACTTCATTAACAGCTAAACTAAACGTTTCCAATGTAAATTTCCACCTTTATATAGTGTAAAAAGACATCCTGAAGCCTGGGCAGTCATTAATTTGATTGTCCAATATTTCCCTTATGAGATAATGCCTCTCATAGCAAATGTGTACAGCGCGAGCTGAAAATGCATTTACAGCACTAAAAAAACCAAACTTTTATAACAGCTAAACCAAACGTTTCCAATGTAAATTTCCACCTTTATATAGTGTAGAAAGGCACCCTGAAGCCTGGAAAGTCATTAATTTGATTGTCCAGTATTTCCTTCATGAGATATTGCAACACTTAGAAAAAGTGTTACAGCGCCAGCAGACAATGAATTTTCAGCACTAAAAAAACGAAACTTCATTAACAGCTAAACCAAACGTTTCCAATGTAAATTTCCACCTTTATATAGTGTAGAAAGGCATCCTGAAGCCTGGAAAGTCATTAATTTGATTGTCCAGTATTTCCTTCATGAGATATTGCAACACTTAGAAAAAGTGTACAGCGCCAGCAGACAATGAATTTTCAGCACTAAAAAAACGAAACTTCATTAACAGCTAAACCAAACGTTTCCAATGTAAATTTCCACATTTATAGAGTGTAAAAAGGCATCCTGAAGCCTGGGAAGTCATTAATTTGATTGTCCAGTATTTCCCTTATGAGATAATGCCTCACATAGCAAATGTGTACAGTGCGAGCTGAAAATGCATTTTCAGCACTAAAAAACCAAACTTTTATAACAGCTAAACCAAACGTTTCCAATGTAAATTTCCACCTTTATATAGTGTAAAAAGACATCCTGAAGCCTGGGCAGTCATTAATTTGATTGTCCAGTATTTCCCTTATGAGATAATGCCTCACATAGCAAATGTGTACAGCGCGAGCTGAAAATGCATTTACAGCACTAAAAAAACAAACTTTTATAACAGCTAAACCAAACGTTTCCAATGTAAATTTCCACCTTTATATAGTGTAGAAAGGCATCCTGAAGCCTGGAAAGTCATTAATTTGATTGTCCAGTATTTCCTACATGAGATATTGCAAAACTTAGAAAAAGTGTACAGCGCCAGCAGACAATGAATTTTCAGCACTAAAAAAACGAAACTTCATTAACAGCTAAACCAAACGTTTCCAATGTAAATTTCCACATTTATAGAGTGTAAAAAGGCATCCTGAAGCCTGGGAAGTCATTAATTTGATTGTCCAGTATTTCCCTTATGAGATAATGCCTCACATAGCAAATGTGCACAGTGCGAGCTGAAAATGCATTTTCAGCACTAAAAAACCAAACTTATATAACACCTAAACCAAACGTTTCCAATGTAAATTTCCACCTTTATATAGTGTAAAAAGACATCCTGAAACCTGGGCAGTCATTAATTTGATTGTCCAATATTTCCCTTATGAGATAATGCCTCTCATAGCAAATGTGTACAGCGCGAGCTGAAAATGCATTTACAGCACTAAAAAACCAAACTTTTATAACAGCTAAACCAAACGTTTCCAATGTAAATTTCCACCTTTATATAGTGTAAAAAGACATCCTGAAGCCTGGGCAGTCATTAATTTGATTGTCCAATATTTCCCTTATGAGATAATGCCTCTCATAGCAAATGTGTACAGCGCGAGCTGAAAATGCATTTTCAGCACTAAAAAACCAAACTTTTATAACAGCTAAACCAAACGTTTCAAATGTAAATTTCCACCTTTATATAGTGTAAAAAGACATCCTGAAGCCTGGGCAGTCATTAATTTGATTGTCCAATATTTCCCTTATGAGATAATGCCTCTCATAGCAAATGTGTACAGCGCGAGCTGAAAATGCATTTACAGCACTAAAAAAACAAACTTTTATAACAGCTAAACCAAACGTTTCCAATGTAAATTTCCACCTTTATATAGTGTAAAAAGACATCCTGAAGCCTGGGCAGTCATTAATTTGATTGTCCAATATTTCCCTTATGAGATAATGCCTCTCATAGCAAATGTGTACAGTGCGAGCTGAAAATGCATTTTCAGCACTAAAAAACCAAACTTTTATAACAGCTAAACCAAACGTTTCCAATGTAAATTTCCACCTTTATATAGTGTAAAAAGACATCCTGAAGCCTGGGCAGTCATTAATTTGATTGTCCAGTATTTCCCTTATGAGATAATGCCTCACATAGCAAATGTGTACAGTGCGAGCTGAAAATGCATTTTCAGCACTAAAAAAACAAACTTTTATAACAGCTAAACTAAACGTTTCCAATGTAAATTTCCACCTTTATATAGTGTAAAAAGACATCCTGAAACCTGGGCAGTCATTAATTTGATTGTCCAATATTTCCCTTATGAGATAATGCCTCTCATAGCAAATGTGTACAGCGCGAGCTGAAAATGCATTTACAGCACTAAAAAAACAAACTTTTATAACAGCTAAACTAAACGTTTCCAATGTAAATTTCCACCTTTATATAGTGTAAAAAGACATCCTGAAGCCTGGGCAGTCATTAATTTGATTGTCCAATATTTCCCTTATGAGATAATGCCTCTCATAGCAAATGTGTACAGCGCGAGCTGAAAATGCATTTACAGCACTAAAAACCCAAACTTTTATAACAGCTAAACCAAACGTTTCCAATGTAAATTTCCACCTTTATATAGTGTAGAAAGGCATCCTGAAGCCTGGAAAGTCATTAATTTGATTGTCCAGTATTTCCTTCATGAGATATTGCAACACTTAGAAAAGGTGTACAGCGCCAGCAGACAATGAATTTTCAGCACTAAAAAAACGAAACTTCATTAACAGCTAAACCAAACGTTTCCAATGTAAATTTCCACATTTATAGAGTGTAAAAATGCATCCTGAAGCCTGGGAAGTCATTAATTTGATTGTCCAGTATTTCCCTTATGAGATAATGCCTCACATAGCAAATGTGTACAGTGCAAGCTGAAAATGCATTTTCAGCACTAAAAAACCAAACTTTTATAACAGCTAAACCAAACGTTTCCAATGTAAATTTCCACCTTTATATAGTGTAAAAAGACATCCTGAAGCCTGGGCAGTCATTAATTTGATTGTCCAATATTTCCCTTATGAGATAATGCCTCTCATAGCAAATGTGTACAGCGCGAGCTGAAAATGCATTTACAGCACTAAAAAACCAAACTTTTATAACAGCTAAACCAAACGTTTCCAATGTAAATTTCCACCTTTATATAGTGTAGAAAGGCATCCTGAAGCCTGGAAAGTCATTAATTTGATTGTCCAGTATTTCCTTCATGAGATATTGCAACACTTAGAAAAAGTGTACAGCGCCAGTAGACAATGAATTTTCAGCACTAAAAAAACGAAACTTCATTAACAGCTAAACTAAACGTTTCCAATGTAAATTTCCACCTTTATATAGTGTAAAAAGACATCCTGAAGCCTGGGCAGTCATTAATTTGATTGTCCAATATTTCCCTTATGAGATAATGCCTCTCATAGCAAATGTGTACAGCGCGAGCTGAAAATGCATTTACAGCACTAAAAAACCAAACTTTTATAACAGCTAAACCAAACGTTTCCAATGTAAATTTCCACCTTTATATAGTGTAGAAAGGCATCCTGGAGCCTGGAAAGTCATTAATTTGATTGTCCAGTATTTCCTTCATGAGATATTGCAACACTTAGAAAAAGTGTACAGCGCCAGCAGACAATGAATTTTCAGCACTAAAAAAACCAAACTTTTATAACAGCTAAACCAAACGTTTCCAATGTAAATTTCCACCTTTATATAGTGTAAAAAGACATCCTGAAGCCTGGGCAGTCATTAATTTGATTGTCCAGTATTTCCCTTATGAGATAATGCCTCACATAGCAAATGTGTACAGCGCGAGCTGAAAATGCATTTACAGCACTAAAAAAACAAACTTTTATAACAGCTAAACCAAACGTTTCCAATGTAAATTTCCACCTTTATATAGTGTAGAAAGGCATCCTGAAGCCTGGAAAGTCATTAATTTGATTGTCCAGTATTTCCTACATGAGATATTGCAAAACTTAGAAAAAGTGTACAGCGCCAGCAGACAATGAATTTTCAGCACTAAAAAAACGAAACTTCATTAACAGCTAAACCAAACGTTTCCAATGTAAATTTCCACATTTATAGAGTGTAAAAAGGCATCCTGAAGCCTGGGAAGTCATTAATTTGATTGTCCAGTATTTCCCTTATGAGATAATGCCTCACATAGCAAATGTGTACAGCGCGAGCTGAAAATGCATTTACAGCACTAAAAAACCAAACTTTTATAACAGCTAAACCAAACGTTTCCAATGTAAATTTCCACCTTTATATAGTGTAGAAAGGGCATCCTGAAGCCTGGAAAGTGATTAATTTGATTGTCCAGTATTTCCTTCATGAGATATTGCAACACTTAGAAAAAGTGTACAGCGCCAGCAGACAATGAATTTTCAGCACTAAAGAACCGAAACTTCATTAACAGCTAAACTAAACGTTTCCAATGTAAATTTCCACCTTTATATAGTGTAAAAAGACATCCTGAAGCCTGGGCAGTCATTAATTTGATTGTCCAATATTTGCCTTATGAGATAATGCCTCTCATAGCAAATGTGTACAGCGCGAGCTGAAAATGCATTTACAGCACTAAAAAACCAAACTTTTATAACAGCTAAACCAAACGTTTCCAATGTAAATTTCCACCTTTATATAGTGTAGAAAGGCATCCTGAAGCCTGGAAAGTCATTAATTTGATTGTCCAGTATTTCCTTCATGAGATATTGCAACACTTAGAAAAAGTGTACAGCGCCAGCAGACAATGAATTTCCAGCACTAAAAAAACGAAACTTCATTAACAGCTAAACTAAACGTTTCCAATGTAAATTTCCACCTTTATATAGTGTAAAAAGACATCCTGAAGCCTGGGCAGTCATTAATTTGATTGTCCAATATTTCCCTTATGAGATAATGCCTCTCATAGCAAATGTGTACAGCGCGAGCTGAAAATGCATTTACAGCACTAAAAAACCAAACTTTTATAACAGCTAAACCAAACGTTTCCAATGTAAATTTCCACCTTTATATAGTGTAGAAAGGCATCCTGAAGCCTGGAAAGTCATTAATTTGATTGTCCAGTATTTCCTTCATGAGATATTGCAACACTTAGAAAAAGTGTACAGCGCCAGCAGACAATGAATTTTCAGCACTAAAAAAACGAAACTTCATTAACAGCTAAACCAAACGTTTCCAATGTAAATTTCCACATTTATAGAGTGTAAAAAGGCATCCTGAAGCCTGGGAAGTCATTAATTTGATTGTCCAGTATTTCCCTTATGAGATAATGCCTCACATAGCAAATGTGTACAGTGCGAGCTGAAAATGCATTTTCAGCACTAAAAAACCAAACTTTTATAACAGCTAAACCAAACGTTTCCAATGTAAATTTCCACCTTTATATAGTGTAAAAAGACATCCTGAAGCCTGGGCAGTCATTAATTTGATTGTCCAGTATTTCCCTTATGAGATAATGCCTCACATAGCAAATGTGTACAGCGCGAGCTGAAAATGCATTTACAGCACTAAAAAAACAAACTTTTATAACAGCTAAACTAAACGTTTCCAATGTAAATTTCCACCTTTATATAGTGTAAAAAGACATCCTGAAGCCTGGGCAGTCATTAATTTGATTGTCCAATATTTCCCTTATGAGATAATGCCTCTCATAGCAAATGTGTACAGCGCGAGCTGAAAATGCATTTACAGCACTAAAAAACCAAACTTTTATAACAGCTAAACCAAACGTTTCCAATGTAAATTTCCACCTTTATATAGTGTAGAAAGGCATCCTGAAGCCTGGAAAGTCATTAATTTGATTGTCCAGTATTTCCTTCATGAGATATTGCAACACTTAGAAAAAGTGTACAGCGCCAGCAGACAATGAATTTTCAGCACTAAAAAAACGAAACTTCATTAACAGCTAAACCAAACGTTTCCAATGTAAATTTCCACATTTATAGAGTGTAAAAAGGCATCCTGAAGCCTGGGAAGTCATTAATTTGATTGTCCAGTATTTCCCTTATGAGATAATGCCTCACATAGCAAATGTGTACAGTGCAAGCTGAAAATGCATTTTCAGCACTAAAAAACCAAACTTTTATAACAGCTAAACCAAACGTTTCCAATGTAAATTTCCACCTTTATATAGTGTAAAAAGACATCCTGAAGCCTGGGCAGTCATTAATTTGATTGTCCAATATTTCCCTTATGAGATAATGCCTCTCATAGCAAATGTGTACAGCGCGAGCTGAAAATGCATTTACAGCACTAAAAAACCAAACTTTTATAACAGCTAAACCAAACGTTTCCAATGTAAATTTCCACCTTTATATAGTGTAGAAAGGCATCCTGAAGCCTGGAAAGTCATTAATTTGATTGTCCAGTATTTCCTTCATGAGATATTGCAACACTTAGAAAAAGTGTACAGCGCCAGTAGACAATGAATTTTCAGCACTAAAAAAACGAAACTTCATTAACAGCTAAACTAAACGTTTCCAATGTAAATTTCCACCTTTATATAGTGTAAAAAGACATCCTGAAGCCTGGGCAGTCATTAATTTGATTGTCCAATATTTCCCTTATGAGATAATGCCTCTCATAGCAAATGTGTACAGCGCGAGCTGAAAATGCATTTACAGCACTAAAAAACCAAACTTTTATAACAGCTAAACCAAACGTTTCCAATGTAAATTTCCACCTTTATATAGTGTAGAAAGGCATCCTGGAGCCTGGAAAGTCATTAATTTGATTGTCCAGTATTTCCTTCATGAGATATTGCAACACTTAGAAAAAGTGTACAGCGCCAGCAGACAATGAATTTTCAGCACTAAAAAAACCAAACTTTTATAACAGCTAAACCAAACGTTTCCAATGTAAATTTCCACCTTTATATAGTGTAAAAAGACATCCTGAAGCCTGGGCAGTCATTAATTTGATTGTCCAGTATTTCCCTTATGAGATAATGCCTCACATAGCAAATGTGTACAGCGCGAGCTGAAAATGCATTTACAGCACTAAAAAAACAAACTTTTATAACAGCTAAACCAAACGTTTCCAATGTAAATTTCCACCTTTATATAGTGTAGAAAGGCATCCTGAAGCCTGGAAAGTCATTAATTTGATTGTCCAGTATTTCCTACATGAGATATTGCAAAACTTAGAAAAAGTGTACAGCGCCAGCAGACAATGAATTTTCAGCACTAAAAAAACGAAACTTCATTAACAGCTAAACCAAACGTTTCCAATGTAAATTTCCACATTTATAGAGTGTAAAAAGGCATCCTGAAGCCTGGGAAGTCATTAATTTGATTGTCCAGTATTTCCCTTATGAGATAATGCCTCACATAGCAAATGTGTACAGCGCGAGCTGAAAATGCATTTACAGCACTAAAAAACCAAACTTTTATAACAGCTAAACCAAACGTTTCCAATGTAAATTTCCACCTTTATATAGTGTAGAAAGGCATCCTGAAGCCTGGAAAGTGATTAATTTGATTGTCCAGTATTTCCTTCATGAGATATTGCAACACTTAGAAAAAGTGTACAGCGCCAGCAGACAATGAATTTTCAGCACTAAAGAACCGAAACTTCATTAACAGCTAAACTAAACGTTTCCAATGTAAATTTCCACCTTTATATAGTGTAAAAAGACATCCTGAAGCCTGGGCAGTCATTAATTTGATTGTCCAATATTTCCCTTATGAGATAATGCCTCTCATAGCAAATGTGTACAGCGCGAGCTGAAAATGCATTTACAGCACTAAAAAACCAAACTTTTATAACAGCTAAACCAAACGTTTCCAATGTAAATTTCCACCTTTATATAGTGTAGAAAGGCATCCTGAAGCCTGGAAAGTCATTAATTTGATTGTCCAGTATTTCCTTCATGAGATATTGCAACACTTAGAAAAAGTGTACAGCGCCAGCAGACAATGAATTTCCAGCACTAAAAAAACGAAACTTCATTAACAGCTAAACTAAACGTTTCCAATGTAAATTTCCACCTTTATATAGTGTAAAAAGACATCCTGAAGCCTGGGCAGTCATTAATTTGATTGTCCAATATTTCCCTTATGAGATAATGCCTCTCATAGCAAATGTGTACAGCGCGAGCTGAAAATGCATTTACAGCACTAAAAAACCAAACTTTTATAACAGCTAAACCAAACGTTTCCAATGTAAATTTCCACCTTTATATAGTGTAGAAAGGCATCCTGAAGCCTGGAAAGTCATTAATTTGATTGTCCAGTATTTCCTTCATGTGATATTGCAACACTTAGAAAAAGTGTACAGCGCCAGCAGACAATGAATTTTCAGCACTAAAAAAACGAAACTTCATTAACAGCTAAACCAAACGTTTCCAATGTAAATTTCCACATTTATAGAGTGTAAAAAGGCATCCTGAAGCCTGGGAAGTCATTAATTTGATTGTCCAGTATTTCCCTTATGAGATAATGCCTCACATAGCAAATGTGTACAGTGCGAGCTGAAAATGCATTTTCAGCACTAAAAAACCAAACTTTTATAACAGCTAAACCAAACGTTTCCAATGTAAATTTCCACCTTTATATAGTGTAAAAAGACATCCTGAAGCCTGGGCAGTCATTAATTTGATTGTCCAGTATTTCCCTTATGAGATAATGCCTCACATAGCAAATGTGTACAGCGCGAGCTGAAAATGCATTTACAGCACTAAAAAAACAAACTTTTATAACAGCTAAACTAAACGTTTCCAATGTAAATTTCCACCTTTATATAGTGTAAAAAGACATCCTGAAGCCTGGGCAGTCATTAATTTGATTGTCCAATATTTCCCTTATGAGATAATGCCTCTCATAGCAAATGTGTACAGCGCGAGCTGAAAATGCATTTACAGCACTAAAAAACCAAACTTTTATAACAGCTAAACCAAACGTTTCCAATGTAAATTTCCACCTTTATATAGTGTAGAAAGGCATCCTGAAGCCTGGAAAGTCATTAATTTGATTGTCCAGTATTTCCTTCATGAGATATTGCAACACTTAGAAAAAGTGTACAGCGCCAGCAGACAATGAATTTTCAGCACTAAAAAAACGAAACTTCATTAACAGCTAAACCAAACGTTTCCAATGTAAATTTCCACATTTATAGAGTGTAAAAAGGCATCCTGAAGCCTGGGAAGTCATTAATTTGATTGTCCAGTATTTCCCTTATGAGATAATGCCTCACATAGCAAATGTGTACAGTGCAAGCTGAAAATGCATTTTCAGCACTAAAAAACCAAACTTTTATAACAGCTAAACCAAACGTTTCCAATGTAAATTTCCACCTTTATATAGTGTAAAAAGACATCCTGAAGCCTGGGCAGTCATTAATTTGATTGTCCAATATTTCCCTTATGAGATAATGCCTCTCATAGCAAATGTGTACAGCGCGAGCTGAAAATGCATTTACAGCACTAAAAAACCAAACTTTTATAACAGCTAAACCAAACGTTTCCAATGTAAATTTCCACCTTTATATAGTGTAGAAAGGCATCCTGAAGCCTGGAAAGTCATTAATTTGATTGTCCAGTATTTCCTTCATGAGATATTGCAACACTTAGAAAAAGTGTACAGCGCCAGTAGACAATGAATTTTCAGCACTAAAAAAACGAAACTTCATTAACAGCTAAACTAAACGTTTCCAATGTAAATTTCCACCTTTATATAGTGTAAAAAGACATCCTGAAGCCTGGGCAGTCATTAATTTGATTGTCCAATATTTCCCTTATGAGATAATGCCTCTCATAGCAAATGTGTACAGCGCGAGCTGAAAATGCATTTACAGCACTAAAAAACCAAACTTTTATAACAGCTAAACCAAACGTTTCCAATGTAAATTTCCACCTTTATATAGTGTAGAAAGGCATCCTGGAGCCTGGAAAGTCATTAATTTGATTGTCCAGTATTTCCTTCATGAGATATTGCAACACTTAGAAAAAGTGTACAGCGCCAGCAGACAATGAATTTTCAGCACTAAAAAAACCAAACTTTTATAACAGCTAAACCAAACGTTTCCAATGTAAATTTCCACCTTTATATAGTGTAAAAAGACATCCTGAAGCCTGGGCAGTCATTAATTTGATTGTCCAGTATTTCCCTTATGAGATAATGCCTCACATAGCAAATGTGTACAGCGCGAGCTGAAAATGCATTTACAGCACTAAAAAAACAAACTTTTATAACAGCTAAACCAAACGTTTCCAATGTAAATTTCCACCTTTATATAGTGTAGAAAGGCATCCTGAAGCCTGGAAAGTCATTAATTTGATTGTCCAGTATTTCCTACATGAGATATTGCAAAACTTAGAAAAAGTGTACAGCGCCAGCAGACAATGAATTTTCAGCACTAAAAAAACGAAACTTCATTAACAGCTAAACCAAACGTTTCCAATGTAAATTTCCACATTTATAGAGTGTAAAAAGGCATCCTGAAGCCTGGGAAGTCATTAATTTGATTGTCCAGTATTTCCCTTATGAGATAATGCCTCACATAGCAAATGTGTACAGCGCGAGCTGAAAATGCATTTACAGCACTAAAAAACCAAACTTTTATAACAGCTAAACCAAACGTTTCCAATGTAAATTTCCACCTTTATATAGTGTAGAAAGGCATCCTGAAGCCTGGAAAGTGATTAATTTGATTGTCCAGTATTTCCTTCATGAGATATTGCAACACTTAGAAAAAGTGTACAGCGCCAGCAGACAATGAATTTTCAGCACTAAAGAACCGAAACTTCATTAACAGCTAAACTAAACGTTTCCAATGTAAATTTCCACCTTTATATAGTGTAAAAAGACATCCTGAAGCCTGGGCAGTCATTAATTTGATTGTCCAATATTTCCCTTATGAGATAATGCCTCTCATAGCAAATGTGTACAGCGCGAGCTGAAAATGCATTTACAGCACTAAAAAACCAAACTTTTATAACAGCTAAACCAAACGTTTCCAATGTAAATTTCCACCTTTATATAGTGTAGAAAGGCATCCTGAAGCCTGGAAAGTCATTAATTTGATTGTCCAGTATTTCCTTCATGAGATATTGCAACACTTAGAAAAAGTGTACAGCGCCAGCAGACAATGAATTTCCAGCACTAAAAAAACGAAACTTCATTAACAGCTAAACTAAACGTTTCCAATGTAAATTTCCACCTTTATATAGTGTAAAAAGACATCCTGAAGCCTGGGCAGTCATTAATTTGATTGTCCAATATTTCCCTTATGAGATAATGCCTCTCATAGCAAATGTGTACAGCGCGAGCTGAAAATGCATTTACAGCACTAAAAAACCAAACTTTTATAACAGCTAAACCAAACGTTTCCAATGTAAATTTCCACCTTTATATAGTGTAGAAAGGCATCCTGAAGCCTGGAAAGTCATTAATTTGATTGTCCAGTATTTCCTTCATGTGATATTGCAACACTTAGAAAAAGTGTACAGCGCCAGCAGACAATGAATTTTCAGCACTAAAAAAACGAAACTTCATTAACAGCTAAACCAAACGTTTCCAATGTAAATTTCCACATTTATAGAGTGTAAAAAGGCATCCTGAAGCCTGGGAAGTCATTAATTTGATTGTCCAGTATTTCCCTTATGAGATAATGCCTCACATAGCAAATGTGTACAGTGCGAGCTGAAAATGCATTTTCAGCACTAAAAAACCAAACTTTTATAACAGCTAAACCAAACGTTTCCAATGTAAATTTCCACCTTTATATAGTGTAAAAAGACATCCTGAAGCCTGGGCAGTCATTAATTTGATTGTCCAGTATTTCCCTTATGAGATAATGCCTCACATAGCAAATGTGTACAGCGCGAGCTGAAAATGCATTTACAGCACTAAAAAAACAAACTTTTATAACAGCTAAACTAAACGTTTCCAATGTAAATTTCCACCTTTATATAGTGTAAAAAGACATCCTGAAGCCTGGGCAGTCATTAATTTGATTGTCCAATATTTCCCTTATGAGATAATGCCTCTCATAGCAAATGTGTACAGCGCGAGCTGAAAATGCATTTACAGCACTAAAAAACCAAACTTTTATAACAGCTAAACCAAACGTTTCCAATGTAAATTTCCACCTTTATATAGTGTAGAAAGGCATCCTGAAGCCTGGAAAGTCATTAATTTGATTGTCCAGTATTTCCTTCATGAGATATTGCAACACTTAGAAAAAGTGTACAGCGCCAGCAGACAATGAATTTTCAGCACTAAAAAAACGAAACTTCATTAACAGCTAAACCAAACGTTTCCAATGTAAATTTCCACATTTATAGAGTGTAAAAAGGCATCCTGAAGCCTGGGAAGTCATTAATTTGATTGTCCAGTATTTCCCTTATGAGATAATGCCTCACATAGCAAATGTGTACAGTGCGAGCTGAAAATGCATTTTCAGCACTAAAAAAACAAACTTTTATAACAGCTAAACTAAACGTTTCCAATGTAAATTTCCACCTTTATATAGTGTAAAAAGACATCCTGAAGCCTGGGCAGTCATTAATTTGATTGTCCAATATTTCCCTTATGAGATAATGCCTCTCATAGCAAATGTGTACAGCGCGAGCTGAAAATGCATTTACAGCACTAAAAAAACAAACTTTTATAACAGCTAAACTAAACGTTTCCAATGTAAATTTCCACCTTTATATAGTGTAAAAAGACATCCTGAAGCCTGGGCAGTCATTAATTTGATTGTCCAATATTTCCCTTATGAGATAATGCCTCTCATAGCAAATGTGTACAGCGCGAGCTGAAAATGCATTTACAGCACTAAAAACCCAAACTTTTATAACAGCTAAACCAAACGTTTCCAATGTAAATTTCCACCTTTATATAGTGTAGAAAGGCATCCTGAAGCCTGGAAAGTCATTAATTTGATTGTCCAGTATTTCCTTCATGAGATATTGCAACACTTAGAAAAGGTGTACAGCGCCAGCAGACAATGAATTTTCAGCACTAAAAAAACGAAACTTCATTAACAGCTAAACCAAACGTTTCCAATGTAAATTTCCACATTTATAGAGTGTAAAAATGCATCCTGAAGCCTGGGAAGTCATTAATTTGATTGTCCAGTATTTCCCTTATGAGATAATGCCTCACATAGCAAATGTGTACAGTGCAAGCTGAAAATGCATTTTCAGCACTAAAAAACCAAACTTTTATAACAGCTAAACCAAACGTTTCCAATGTAAATTTCCACCTTTATATAGTGTAAAAAGACATCCTGAAGCCTGGGCAGTCATTAATTTGATTGTCCAATATTTCCCTTATGAGATAATGCCTCTCATAGCAAATGTGTACAGCGCGAGCTGAAAATGCATTTACAGCACTAAAAAACCAAACTTTTATAACAGCTAAACCAAACGTTTCCAATGTAAATTTCCACCTTTATATAGTGTAGAAAGGCATCCTGAAGCCTGGAAAGTCATTAATTTGATTGTCCAGTATTTCCTTCATGAGATATTGCAACACTTAGAAAAAGTGTACAGCGCCAGTAGACAATGAATTTTCAGCACTAAAAAAACGAAACTTCATTAACAGCTAAACTAAACGTTTCCAATGTAAATTTCCACCTTTATATAGTGTAAAAAGACATCCTGAAGCCTGGGCAGTCATTAATTTGATTGTCCAATATTTCCCTTATGAGATAATGCCTCTCATAGCAAATGTGTACAGCGCGAGCTGAAAATGCATTTACAGCACTAAAAAACCAAACTTTTATAACAGCTAAACCAAACGTTTCCAATGTAAATTTCCACCTTTATATAGTGTAGAAAGGCATCCTGGAGCCTGGAAAGTCATTAATTTGATTGTCCAGTATTTCCTTCATGAGATATTGCAACACTTAGAAAAAGTGTACAGCGCCAGCAGACAATGAATTTTCAGCACTAAAAAAACCAAACTTTTATAACAGCTAAACCAAACGTTTCCAATGTAAATTTCCACCTTTATATAGTGTAAAAAGACATCCTGAAGCCTGGGCAGTCATTAATTTGATTGTCCAGTATTTCCCTTATGAGATAATGCCTCACATAGCAAATGTGTACAGCGCGAGCTGAAAATGCATTTACAGCACTAAAAAAACAAACTTTTATAACAGCTAAACCAAACGTTTCCAATGTAAATTTCCACCTTTATATAGTGTAGAAAGGCATCCTTGAAGCCTGGAAAGTCATTAATTTGATTGTCCAGTATTTCCTACATGAGATATTGCAAAACTTAGAAAAAGTGTACAGCGCCAGCAGACAATGAATTTTCAGCACTAAAAAAACGAAACTTCATTAACAGCTAAACCAAACGTTTCCAATGTAAATTTCCACATTTATAGAGTGTAAAAAGGCATCCTGAAGCCTGGGAAGTCATTAATTTGATTGTCCAGTATTTCCCTTATGAGATAATGCCTCACATAGCAAATGTGTACAGCGCGAGCTGAAAATGCATTTACAGCACTAAAAAACCAAACTTTTATAACAGCTAAACCAAACGTTTCCAATGTAAATTTCCACCTTTATATAGTGTAGAAAGGCATCCTGAAGCCTGGAAAGTGATTAATTTGATTGTCCAGTATTTCCTTCATGAGATATTGCAACACTTAGAAAAAGTGTACAGCGCCAGCAGACAATGAATTTTCAGCACTAAAAAACCGAAACTTCATTAACAGCTAAACTAAACGTTTCCAATGTAAATTTCCACCTTTATATAGTGTAAAAAGACATCCTGAAGCCTGGGCAGTCATTAATTTGATTGTCCAATATTTCCCTTATGAGATAATGCCTCTCATAGCAAATGTGTACAGCGCGAGCTGAAAATGCATTTACAGCACTAAAAAACCAAACTTTTATAACAGCTAAACCAAAACTGGGTTTAGCTAGTCAGTAAAACACTCTTTATAGTGTAGCAACGTTAGTAACGCTAAATTCTTACCTAGTTTATGAGACGAGTGCTGTACTTGACTATTTTTTGTAATTTATTATTATTATTTTTTTTTAATGCTTTATAGAGCAAATTGCACCTATGACAGTTGTTATTACCACAGAAGCCATCTCAAATGGTTGCAAACTCTGAGGGTGACTTTGAACCGGAAGTCCCGCCTCAATCGTCATCTGATTGACAGCGGAATCCTGGAGCCAGAGAAGAGAAAAGAATCAGACACGAAGTTGAAGAAGCGAAAAAAAATAAACATCGAATCTTAAAGTTCTCGCAACGAGGGTGACTGTTGGGGTCTGGAGAAGTGACCGGGAGATGGGGAGCCCCGTATTTTGGTCTTGGTAAGAGGGTAACTCACTTGATGTTGACGAGGGAACCTATGCCGCTATGCTATATACCGTCGTGAGAAAACTACGGCCTGGGGGCCACATGCGGCCCGTTAAACGTTTTAATCCGGCCCGCCGAATTTGAAAAAAAAAAAAATAAACCTTGTTAATGTTTTATTTTCAAAATAGTGTGGTTTTTCAAAGACAAGCTTTTGTTCACTTTCATTTAAAATTAAATGTATTTTTTTTCTCAGATGAGATGAGGTTACCAAAACACTCCATCCATCTGCTCCTGGTCCAGCCCCTCTGTCAAATTTTAGAACCCATTGTGGCCCGCCAATAAAAAAGTTTTCCCACCCCTGCTATATACTATAAACTATGTTGATGTCGTCAGGCCATTATAGAGTATTTCTTCTGACATTTTGAAGGAGAAATAATACTCAACGTTTTATTTTTTTAT
This sequence comes from Idiotropiscis lumnitzeri, assembly GCF_059441095.1. Taxonomy (NCBI): domain Eukaryota; kingdom Metazoa; phylum Chordata; class Actinopteri; order Syngnathiformes; family Syngnathidae; genus Idiotropiscis; species Idiotropiscis lumnitzeri. Next base: position 924,564 of record NW_028283615.1, read on the forward strand.
GATGTTTGAGGCATTCTGACTGAAATACAGTTAAATTGAGGTTACCAGTAGTCATTTCCATTACCTGTAAATGTAAATTAGAATGTAACTTACTACAGTGAACCCTCGGTTATCGCGGTTAATGGGGACCGAGACCACCCGCGAAAACTGAAAATCCGCGAAGTAGCGGCGCACCTTCAAAAATGCTTAAAAAAAAAAAGTGCGAAGTAGCGGCGCACCTTCAAAAATGCTTAAAAAAATAAATAAATAAAATAATATATATATATATATATATATATATATATATATATATATACGGGTAGAGAGAGAGAGGGTGAAATTCATGTTATAACAAAAAAAAAAATTATTAAAACATTTTTTTATTCCCCAGCCATTATTTTTGTATTTATTCAATTACTTCTTTTTGTATTTATTTAATTACTTCGACTTTTACCTGCTGGTACGCCGTCCGGTGTGCCCTGGCATTCTTCATTTATTTATTCATTTATTCATTCATAACTGACAGCCTCGCGCTCCGCTCATGCCCGGGCGGAAGGTGTTCCTCTTCGGCTTAACAACCACGCACGCCGGCCGGTCTCCTCCGGAGCTCTCGCACGGTCCCGAACGGAGCGAAATGTCGCCCCGCTAGTGCCCGGGCGGAAGTTGTTCCTCTTCGGCTTAACTGCCACGCACGCTGGCCGGAGCTCTGGTACGGTCCGAACCGCGCGAAACGTCGCCCCAAATCGTGCCCGGGGGAACGTGCTCTTCTTTGTCCACTCTCCTCTTCGCCCACGTTCTTCTTCGGCGCACGCCGGCCGTCTAACCACTCCAGCGCCCCGTCGTGCCGCTCGGCGAAACTACAATGCCCCCGAATATTTTTTAGACCCGCGAAGCACTGAACCCGCGAAAGGTGAACCGCGAAGTAGCGAGGGTTCACTGTATTGCAGCCAGATACCTATAAAATGTCATTTAATTTGCACTGTTTTGATCGCCACTGTTTTGCTCATTGAACAACAAATGAAAAGATGAATCATACACAGTGTTTGTAAAGATAATTGTCAATGTTTTATTAAATGAAATTCCAATGTAAAATTGTGTAATATTGTGTTATATAATGGGTCTACAACATACATTTCTCACAGACAAGTAGAGCTTTTTCTCATGAAATGTGTTGAAAAAAAACTAACATTTGAACATTGTTTTGCGTTACAACATCCGTGTTTACTGGTCATAAATTATTAACTTAAGTTTAATATACACTACACGAGCTGGGTAGCCACCACGCCTCAACCACCATAACAAGTTCGCTAACCCTTTAAGTCGAACGAGGTAGCTAACATATCGGGTTCAATTTGTACCAAAAATATGCTGTTGTGCCTTGTGTCTCTGTATATGTCGTCATGACGTGTCATTTGACAAAGCCTTGTGTCGATGTTAGTTGTCGATGTAACAGTCTTTGTTAGATGTCAATGTATGTCTATGTTAGATCTCAATGTGTCGATGTTAGATGTCAATCTATGTGTCTATATTAGATGTGTTTATGTTAGATGTCTATGTAAATGTTTGTTAGATGTCGATGTGTGTAAGATGTCTATGTAAAGGTTGGTTAGATGTCGATGTCTATGTAAATGTTTATGATGGATGTCGATGTGTCTGTTAGATGTCCGTGTTTGTTAGATGTGATTGTAATGGTTTATGTTATAGACGTCAATGTAAGTGTCAATGTTAGATGCCCATGCATGTTTGTTAGATGTCGATATATGTGTCATTGTTACATTTCAACGTAAATGTTGTTCGTGCAAGTTTCCAGTCCTCCAGCCACGTGACATCATGCGCGTCAAAGTGATAACTCGTACATTTCACGGAGGGAAAAAAAACAGACACCATTGGTAGTTTTGACCGGGAAAAAAAATCATTTATTTTTTTCGAACACCTCATGTCTCTTTCAGGGTAAGAATAAACATGACACGACCAAAATAAAATATACCAACACAGGCAAATATTTAAGGAGCACTCAAGAGATACACTTCAGCTCATTTAATCCCACCTATTTTTACTAACGCAAACCCTTCAATTCTAGCGCCCACAGAATAGTGTGCTATAATGCTATAAAAATATGGAGCCTTTACCTGACAGCGTTTGAATATAACTGAATTCCCATTGCTCACGAAAAACTGAGAAACTAAGAACAAACATTTCAAGCACAAGCTTGACTTGACTTCAACAGTTCTATTTTTTCTTTTGTGACAGCTCAGACATCAAAATAATGCTTTCCTTCTATAAAATAAAAACAGCATGACAAAAGGTGCTGAAATAAACTATATACGGAAGTGCGTGAGTGACAGTGTGTGCATGTGTTTTTGCAACGCATGTGTACACCCTGCCATACAAATTACACAATTCGTTGGGTATGTGGTATACACTTAAAAACAATTGCCTTGGAGCAAGTGAACACAACACGTCTCACACTGTATACATGCTGTAGAAGGGCTGGGCGATATGACCTCAAATCAATATCGCGAGAAATCGAGCAATTTTACCTCGATAACGATAAATGCACAATAAATTCCCACGTGGACTAAAATCAAAATAAATGCAGGAATTGCATATTGACTGTTTTTTTTATTGACCAACTGGTACACTTTACTTTCAATGAAAAATAAAAGTACAAAAATCATTTGTATGAACATTCCAAATAGCTTGCAGGGTTCGCGGTTAACTTTAAAAACTGCTTGCCCATAGGGCAAGTGCCACTAAAATTTGCCTTGCCCGAGTGGCCAAATTACTTGCCCGACTTGGGCAAGTGACAATTTTTTTTCTCTAAGAATAAAATGTTTATGGTTGTAAAATGTGCGCCACAAATGTAAATAAACATATAATCTGATAAGCATAAATTAATCTTGTTTTCATCGTCAACCATGAAACCCTACTCACAAGAGCAAATGTATCATCCTGTGCAGTTATTGAAAATGTTAATTGTAGTTTTAATAATTAACAAATCTGCATGTTAAATTGGGAAAATGATATTACAGCAATCCAGATGATCAATTTTAAGTCCAGGAGAGCGTATTAATTGAGGAATCACATGAGTAAATTATGAGTGTGGCAAATTTGTGTATTCCTTTAAGACCAGTGCCTGTGGTGCTGCCTCCATAAGTTTCATAGCATAAACAGAACACAGTCACTGACACTATGTCAGGTCACATCATGGAGCTAATGAATTAACAGCCAATAATCAAATATTACTCCCTTCCTTACTCACAACTGAATTGTCTACTTAAAAATATTCGAGCTATTTTAGTCATGTCAGAGGAATCCGAAATGTTCGGATTTGAACGAACTCGTCGCCAATTTTCGGCCAAAATATCGTAGGTTTTTGTTGTGTTTTTCAAACTTCAAATGAGGATGCTACGACAGCGAGTTCCAATACTGCGGGATTTATTGACGTCCACTTTAACTCGACATTCACTGAACTAACTGATCCCCGTAGCGCCCGCCCATTGCCCCCGATAAGGCCAATGGACCATACCAAAACATAAGGGGTTGTCTGGGTTAAACCATCACCATACAGTGCACACAAACAGATCACACCACCGTTTTCGTCAAAATTAAAGATATTTGGCTGCTTTAAAAAATGCTTGCCCGGTCGGGCAAGTTGCCCATAATTTTACCTTGCCCGTGGCCAAATTTCACTTGCCCCGGGCAATCGGGAAGCGGTTAACCGCGAACCCTGAGCTTGCTTTGCATGACTTGAACAATGTCACAAAGAAAAAGGGTACCTCTTGCGAAATCTTTTTCTGCAAATAGATTGCGCCAAGATGCTCTCATGATGTAAATAATGGCAAATAAAAAAACGCTAAATAAAATGAAAGAAAATGTCAATGCAAGCCAAATAAACAAGTGGGTATTATCGGGGAAAATGTGCCGTCTCGAGTACTCTGCTGCGCAGTCGCCACTTGTCATCTATGTAATGCACAGTTAGGCTCAATCAGGGATCCATGTTGCGACCCGACCACAAGTCGGATGTAGATGCAAAATGCTTGACATGTCTAAGCTCCCGGCCCGATGTAGTCCATATCGGGAAATACGGCTTTCATGAAGCGTTTAAATCCTGTGCGCGCCACGTAGCTAGAGGAGCTTTATCTTTAGCTATGTGCTAAGCTATCGCGTCCACCTCTGAGACGTTCTCTCGTATGGTGTCGCCTCCGTTCATGGGCTGTTGTCACTTGTCGAACCTTGCTTCTCACTTTGAACTTTCAGCACAGCATGGTTGTGTTGTGGGTGGTGAGAAAGCTTCTGGATTTGAATCGCCAGCAACGAGAGCGACAGACGGGTGGAGTCACATGACTAGAGGCGCTGTAGCGGTCTTAAAGGGGCATGAACATTGCCGCAGACAAAAGGCTTTTCTTTTTTTATTCATCGAATTTACCGACATGGGCAAAATGATTTCGGTCATTGTAATAAATTTCGGTAACGGTAAATTTTCGGTTTATCGCCCAGCCCTATGCTGTAGCATGGCTTTTTTTGCCGTGGGTGTCAAATATTTTACTTTGTTTTCAGAGTGCTTACAGACCTCTTGGTTTTGCCTCAAAATAATTGTCTGCAAAGCAGTCTGTGCCATCCGCATCATTGATGTGCAGGAGTAGCTTGTTGGTAATAAATAGCTGCAAGAAGTCCGCTGTTTGCCGCAGCATCCAGTGGTCCAGCGCTCGCAGTGAAAGTCTTGTCTGGCAGCCCGAACCATCCCCAAACATTTCGAGATGCACGCCCACTAAATTCCAGAAATATAAACATGGACAAACTTGACATTCTTCCAGATTCTGTCTCTTTGCATTGTTTTGAAGTTACTCCTGCAACTTTTCCACTTCTTCGATCCTCCCCATTGTCTGAAAAAGAAGTGTATATTTTGATTTGAAATAATGACCTCAACATACCAATACATTTGTTTATCATCTGAACTGGATTATTTTGAAACAACATTTGGGTTGGACATCTGGGATTTGTTGTTGTGTATATTCAGAGTAATCCTTTTCTTGTATATAGCTAAAGCAATAGTCGCTGGCCTTGAAAATGGGTACAAGACTTGACCAAATTAAGATGCCATAAGGTCTAATTTGCCCCTTCTCTACCACAACTGATTTAGAGGCCATTAGTAACAGATTTGAGAAGACCACTTTTAAAGATATGAAGCCAGAGCTCGGCACCGGACCCATTTTAATTATTTATTATAATTTTAATGTATTATTGAGCAAATGACACAATATGTCAGTAGTGATTACCACAGAAGTCATGTCAAAATAGTGCAAATTCTGAGGTCGACTTCAAATCAGACAGGCGGAGACGAGCGCCAGAGAAGAGATGAGAATCAGAAGAGATGTTGAAGAAGCTAATAACAAAAAAAACAAAAAAACACATCAAATCTCCATGTAGTAGCAACGGGGATGGCTCATGGGGTCAGGAGAAGTGAGCGGGAGATGGGGAGTATGAGGTGCCGTTGGGGACAAAAGTCAGGAATCGCTTCACACTTCTGAAATGCACTCTTACACACCAGTGAAATTGTTGTTGCTCATGCATACTTATGAAACGCTATCATACATACGAGTGAAACGCTCTCATACACACTAGTGAAATAGTTGTTGCTCATACACTCGTCAAATGCGCTCATACACATAGGTGAAACATTCTCATACACACCAGTGAAAGGCGCTCAGGCACAATTGTGAAATTATTGTTATTCATAAATACAACTGAAACATGCTCATGCCCATACACGAGTGAAATGCTTTCATACAAACACCCACACTGTTGAAAATGCTGTCATGAACACAAGATCGCACAAATACTAAAATGTAAAAATTAATCATTTATTTAGCAGGGATGCATGGTGGGCGACTTGTTAGCACGATGGTCTCACAATGCAGAGGTCGCGGGATTGATTCCGGCTTTCCTGTTTGGAGTTTGCATGTTTCCCACACGCCTGCGTGGGTTCTCCGGTTTCCTCCCACATTCCAAACACATGCATGGCAGGTTGTTTGGACACCCTAAATTGGTGTGAGTGTGAGCGCGGATGGTTGTTTGTCTTTGTGTGACCTGCGATTGGCTGGCAACCAGTTTAGGGTGTACCCCACCTACTGCCCCAAGATAGCTGGGATAGGCTCCAGCACCCCCCGCAACCCTTGTGAGGAGAAGCCGTACAGATAATGGATGGTGGGATGGCATTCATAATGGACGGCCGCCACGGTGGGCGACTTGTGAGCACGATGGTCTCACAATGCAGAGGTTGTGGGATCGATTCCGGCTCCGGCCTTCCTGTGTAGAGTTTGCATGTTCTCCCAAGCCTGCGTAGTTTTCTCTGAGTTCGCCAGTTTCCTCGCACATTGCAAAAACATGCATCCATTTACTCTGATGCCAATGTTTTCTGTACCTTATGGCAGATTTTTCTCTTTGCCGAAGACTATTAGCACTTGTAGAGCGAGGACCTGTGCCACAGTCGTCAACTGCACCCTAAAATCTGATCATTTTGTATTTTAGACATTACACACTACACAGTTAAAGATGGTCCAAAAAAGAAAAATGGATTAATGTATTTCAACTTACATAATACTCTTTAAAGAGCTGACCAGCTCATTCCCAGAGGTACGTATTGGGGCGTATTGGTCGTCTTTACAGAAGACTCCAGGAGGTAACTCAGGTTTGACCTTCAGCCACAACAGAGTGTTGGGTGTGAGTGCTTCCAAGTCGTTGAGGTCGGAAGATGTCCTTGTGATAGGCCTGCTGTTTATAACTGCTTCAGCCTCACCAAGCAAGGTATATTGACTTTCTTCACCCGAAATTTGTTCTTTTACAGTGACATTCAGGATTTTTCTCACAGACCAAATAAGTCGCTCACAGCTTCCTCCGTGGTGGGAACCTGCTGGGGGATTGCTATGCCACTGAATACCTTTTTGCAGCAAGTGTTTCTCGATTTACTTAGTGTTCCATTCTTTGATTGATTTCTTCATTTCACTGTCAGCTGATCTAAAGTTGGTTCCGTTATCAGAATACATCTCTCTCACTTGTCCTCTTCTGACAAGAAATCTTCGGATTGCGTTGAGACAAGCATCTGTGTCACGTGAAGATGCAATTTCCAGATGTACGGCTCGTACAGCGAGACATGTAAAAATCACGCCGTATCTCTTTACTTGTCCTCTAACCCTACTTACTTAGAATGGACCAAAATAATCAACGCCAATTCTCTTGAAAGGCGGATCGTCAGGTAGCACTCTTCTGATGACTCTAGCAGCTCGAGGTATCCAAAACTGTTGATGCAGATTAGCCATCATGTGGTTCCTTCCAGCGTGAGCTGTAATCTCATGAATGTATCTCAGGACTAGCTTTGTGTTATGTGAATCCTTGGCAAGATGGCTTGCTGTTTTGCTGTTTCAGGCATGGCTGCGTGGCTCAACTGTCCACCAACCCTCATGACACCATCTTGAAGTACTATATTGAACTTGTAAAGTGGGCTACTTTTCTTCACCCTTTTTTGTTTTTCAAATATGGCTAAATCTTTTTTGAAACTTCGCCTTTGACAGTATTTCACAAGTTCTCTTTCTGCTTTATCCAAGTCGTCGCAGGTCAAATACTTTCCTTTGACAGTTCTCTTGAATAAATTCATCTTGCCTTCTTCACCTAATGTGATTAACTCCTTTCTATTTTCCTTTACTCTGTCAGTAAGTCTTTCAGCTTTAGAAACCAGGCTACGGCCTGCTTCAATGCTGTCCAAGACGAATAATGGTTCATCCACTGGCCCAGAGAATCTTTGGGCTACAGTGACTGAATTACATGCACTTGAGTCACTCATTTGACCTCCAGGTCATTAATTGGTAATTTGAAGTGGTTTTTGTGTTTAACTAAATTCCTGGACACTGCCTGATTTTTTTCAGAGCTGTACAACCACTAGAAAGGGTGGTTCCCACAATGTGAGTTTTGCTCAGGTGGCCCAACAATGTCACAAAAACAAGTAGGGGTGTGTGTGTGTGTTTGTATAAGCTACATGTTGGGGACCAACATCGGACAGCACACCCACTGTAGGGGACCAAAATTTTTGTGGGGACCAAAAATCTGGGCCCCACAAAAAAGAGCATTGAATTCAGTGATAAGAAGCTCAGGGGGAGGTCCTGTCAAAGTTTCAGGGCTTCCCAGGAAGGTCACAAAAACAAGACGAGTGTGCTAGAAATGTGTGTGCGGAAAAATTACTCAGGATCGCTGTCTAGTGGTCGGTCCCGGTACTGCACTTACGCACACTTCACACACTCGGCTGGTCTGCGCATGTGCAGGACAGTCTGCTTTATGTCAGGCAGCCACCCTCCCCTCCCCCACAGCCCAACCCGAAAAATTGAGATGTTAGTTAAGTATTTATTCCTATTATTGAGTGAGATTACATATTTTTACTTGGCAGCTGGCACAACAGCTAAGCTTGGAGCACAGTTATTGCAAAATAAAATAAATAAACAGTAACAACAATAACGATTGTTAATATTGTTATACTTTATAGCGTAACCTATTTATACTAATTTTCTGTATGCAATTTCAAGTGCAACTAATATAGTTGTGCATATAGATAGCCACCAAACTCCATACATTAGATAAAAATAAGAGCCACGATGTTAACCAATTAACAGTTCAAGAAAAAAGCAGACATCCAAGAACTTGCTTTGTTACTTTTGCGTGGCCAGAACTACAAACCCCAAAGCAGAGCAAACCCAAAACATCAGAGAAAGTACAATACTTTTGTCAAGGAGTGGTGCTGCTGCTTTGCGATCGCTGCCACCATAGTGAACGCGCTCCCACATTCGTGCACACGCACACATGCCACACACCTGTTTTCCACGTCCTGTCAGTCCACTCCGTCGGTCCGCATTTATTTCGTTGGTCAGCCATCACGGTTGGGTGCGCACTAGATCGCTGTTAAACCATCTTCTACGCCACAGTCCTCGTGTTCAACAAACATTTCTCCCGAATTCGCCTACCATGCACAACTCTCCACTTTCAAACCGAGCGCCGCTGTTACTTCCGGGTTTTTAGCGCCAAGCACTTGACGCTAGCGTGTGACGTCATGGCGAAATACTAGGTTTTAAAATAAAAATTTTCTTTTTTTTGTACAGTCTAAGTGCATGGGGTTATGATAGATCGAATGAGTATACCTTTATGTACTCACTAACATTTATGTTGATCATAAAATGTTGTTTTGATGAAGAAAACTGTTATTTTTTAGAATCAATTGGCTTAGGGCACTTGGGCAAACTACGGCCCGGGGGCCACTTGTGGCCCGTTAAACGTTTCAATCCAGCCCCCCAAACTTGAAAAAAATTAAATGAATAAGCCTTGTTAATGGTTTATTTTCTAAATACTGTGGTTTTTCAAAGACATATATATTGTTGTAATGCTTTTGTTCACTTTCGTTTAAAATTAAATGTATTTTAGGACTCATTGTGCCCCCCCCCTCCCAATCCAAAAGTTTGCCCATCCCTGGCATAGTGGATGGGCCGAGGAGTTTAAAAGGCACACATCATGCATTTTTCAGTCAGTTTTAGCCAGGGCTTGGTATGGGGAAGACCAGCTGGTTTACATGTAATCATTAAATTTTCCCAAGTTTTATTTAAGTTAATTGGACAAAACAAAAAAAACGCAATATTCTTCTGCCAGAGAGTATGTAATATTCTTCTGCCATTTTATTGTAGAGGGCCATTTTGAGCCCCTAACAATATTATTCAACCAAGAGATCATGAGTCGTCGCCCACTTACTTTCTGAAGTCAGCTGGGATGTCACGGCTGTGACCCTCGTGAGGATAAAGTGGTTCAGATGGAAAAGTAGGACTAAGGGCTTTTTCTCAGGTTTCCATGCGCAAATCCATGTATATTAGGTTAATTGGAGACTCTAAATTCTCTACTCATCAAATGACATTCGTGACCCTGATGGATAGATAAAATAGATTATTAATCTGCCATGGGAAGTCCAAGGTGTCTGGTAGAAAGAAATGCATTCATACACTCATTACACAGTCAACCAAGCAAAGACACAAAGCCTAGGGCAGGGGCGGGCAAACTTTTTGATTGGAGGACCACAATGGGTTCTAAAATATGACAGAGGGGCCGGACCAGGAGCAGATGGATGGAGTGTTTTGGAAACCTCACCTCATCTGAGAAAAAAAATACATTTAATTTTAAATGAAAGTGAATAAAAGCATTCCAACAATAATATTTGTCTTTGAAAACCACAGTGTTTAGAAAATAAAACATTAACAAGGTTTATTCATTAAATTTTTTTCAAGTTCGGCGGCCCGGATTAAAACTTAACGGGCCGCATGTGGCCCCCGGGCCGTAGTTTGCCCTCGCCTGGCCTAGGGCATAAACACATACATGTAATATCCAATCCGCTTATTCTCACAAGGATAGCGTGCTGGAGCCTACCCAGCTGTCAACGGACAGTAGGCGGGGCACACCCTGAAGTGGTTGCCAGCCAATCGCAGGGCACGCAAAGACGAACAACCATCTGCGCTCAAACTCACTCACAAATGCAACCTCCACACAGGAAAGCTGGGTCCCGGGATCGAACCCTGCACCTTGGGACTGCGAGCCGGATGTCCTAACCAGTCTTAACTCATTAAATACCAGCCATTTTCACTGGAGCAACCCGCTCAATCCCAGCGTTTTCCTGGGTTTTGACTAATATTGCAAGGCCCACAGAATATAGTATTCTAATGCTATATAGACATGGAGCACACCCGAAGAAAGATGAGACTCTCTTCTTTCAACAGAAAAAAATGTTTGTTCCTATCTTTTTCCATTCTTGAGCAATCGGCATTTGAAAATAGCTAAATTTCATGAAAACTCCAATCCCTGGGGAAAAAACTGAGAAAATGAGCTTTTTGTAAACTGATGCATTTTGACCATAATTTGAATTTTGACACTATTATTTATGGCTTTTATGACACCTCTAACATCTAAATAATGCATGCCTTCTATAAAATAACAAAAAAAAGCACAAAAAATGTTTTTGATAAAATAAATTTATTTGCACATAACACTAAACGACTGAACTGTTGAACTATGTACAAAAATGAAATACATCAGTGTCATACATACTTTTTTTTTGTGTGATATAAAATAAAACAGTTGCCTTGATGCAAGGGCACACAACATAGTTCACACCACATTCTTGTTTCACTCCGTTTGCCTTTGCACAAACAGACCCGACACTTTCGTTGTGGTCTGGCTTTGCTGGTCCGTGGAAAATAGGCGAGCTTGTGTTTGTCCACTGGGGTTTGTGTGAAAATAATTGTCTGGGAAGTGATTGCTGGCATCCGCGATGTGCTGCAGAAGCTCATCCGTGAGAAACAGCTGCAGGAAATCAGCTGGCTCCTCAGACTCCAAATGGGCAGCGGCATTCAGTGGTCCAGGGGTTGCTGTAAAGTCGATTTTCCTCGGTTGCCATCCAGTGTGACGCCATCCGGAACCACTGCTTCCTGATGCACAACCTGTAAATTACAGAAATACAAACAATTGGAAATATATATTTATTGCTGCATTTTATTGCTGGCGTGTGAAGTTTCATATTATAATTTACCTTTCTTTACACCAACAAGACGAGGAGGAACTTTCTTGCCGCGGGATGCACAATCTGTGAATTTTAGAAAGTATGCATGATTACCACACCATTCAGTATTGTTGTTTCCTCGTCGGGGAGGAGATGCGCTCGCGCGTAACTGCACATTTACGCGACATTTTCTGCCCGCAAGATGCATGATATGTACAATAAAAGCATGAGGGCTAAAACCACATGTTCAATGGTAACTTGCGAGCGTTTACTTCCTCGTCGGCGAGGACTTACGCTCGCGTGTAATTGTGCAATAGGCGCCCGGACGAGAAAGTCAGCGAGCAAGCTTGCGTCTAACTGCACATTTACGCGACATTTTCTGCCCGCAAGATGCATGATATGTACAATAAAAGCATGAGGGCTAAAACCACATGTTTAATGGTAACTTGCGAGCGTTTACTTCCTCGTCGGCGAGGACTTACGCTCGCGTGTAATTGTGCAATAGAGGCGGCCGGATGAGGAAGTCAGCGAGCAAGCTCGCGTCTAACTGCACATTTACGCGACATTTTCTGCCCGCAAGATGCATGATATGTACAATAAAAGCATGAGGGGTAAAACCACATGTTCAATGGTAACTTGCGAGCGCTTACCTCCTCGTTCGGGGGGGATCTGGTGAGGACTCTCAGCTGCTTTGGCTATTGTCCGAAGGCAGGCGATGCAGGCCGCAAGGCACGCGCACCCTCTTTAGACGCCGTTTTGTTGTGACGACGACGAAGCGTCATCCTCTCAACCAAAGCGTCTCCATCGCCTTGATGCTTTTAGGAAGCTTTTTTTTTACAAAAAAGCATTCCTCGATCGTCATTTGCTTGGAGGATTTCATTGCTAACGCTACTAATGCGACTGCTGCTAGTGCTGCCGATGCTGCTGCTACCCACGCTGCTCTCCACACTTATAAGTCTACCCCAGGATCCCGCCCCCCCATTTGTACCTCTGGCGCAGATTCAAGGCGGATCTTTTGCACCTCTGCCCCCTGCTGGGTGATTTTTACATGATTCACAATGCGGACAAGGCTGATTCTCAGTCAGAGGTTGCATCAGACCCTTATGTACACTATGACGTAAAAAAGACAGGAAACGTACTTATACGTCTTTGGTAGAGGGCGCCATTGCATTAAAAGACGTCTTTGTACGTCTAAGGGAGTAAATGAGTTGAACAAAGTACAGGGTCCTTCACCTGACTACAGATGATCTTCTGGGGACTTTATTTGGTTTTAATCACTTTTGGGGTCTGTATCTATGCACACTCCCTGGTTTTGCTACCTTCCCGGGTACCACATACACACTGCTTAGTTTCTCTGCCTTCGTGGGTACCACATACATATTGCTTGGTTTCTCTGCCTTCCTGGGTACGACATACACACTGCCTGGTTTTGCTACCTTCCTGGGTACCAGTCACACAAACGTCAGACGACTCAGCACATACCGACTGTCTCAGCACTACACACTTTCACTCCAAGGCAGTGCTGTGAACCAACTTACTGACAAGAGGTAGTATTTAGAATTTTAAAAAGTGCTTGAAAGGTTTTGTTCATGTAAAACCAACAGATTATGACATTATTATTATTATTTAAATCAGTATTAAACAGCATCAGCATAGGTTAAAGATATTATACAGACTATATACGATAAAAAAATACTAAACCACCCTTGCTTT